>NC_091955.1:78509458-78860708 GCF_031021105.1 Erythrolamprus reginae
AATTCTTTATTGGCCTAGTGTCATTGGACACACATGGAATTTGTCTTGGTGCAAATGCTCTCATATGAAAGATCTTGCCAGCCTGTAAAATCTGGGAATATTGTTAGCACCTGGTTAGGGCTGGAAAGAAATTTACTTGGAGCAAGTTAGAGTAATGAAAAAAACTAAGCAAAGACTTAGAGCTTGGAAAACATTCTTCACAGACAGTAAAAAATGAAAGAATCCGCAAGATAAGAGCTTGGAAGATTGTTAGCACCTAGTTAGGGCTGCGGGGGGAAAAACCCCCCTGTATTCAGAGTATAAGACGCACCTGAATTTTCAGCCTCTTTTATGGAAGAAAAAGGTGCATCTTATACTCCAAAAATACAGTACTAGAACAACCAGGCAAAAATAAGAAGGATATGTGTATATGGAAATAGACATAAATGTGGTGTATATTTATTGATATTATTTTATTTTTATCCCAGACAACATAAATGCAGCATTTTAAAATACAGAAACAACAATAAAACACAAATATATAAAAAACAGCTGATGTAATCCGGGGCTATTTTGAGAAATTTGGCAATCTTTGTAGAGGTTGTCCAAGTTAAGGTTTATGAAAAGATAATTGACGTTTCTTTATTAGAAAGACAAATAAGCATTCTGCTAAATCAGTTTTATGAATGTCAGATGCCATCAGTATTAGACCCCCAGTATGCCTGGGATTGCCTGATCCATTGGTGGAAATGGTGATGTGTGTGCCGTGCCCCGCCAGGTCCTTCCCACACCCCCTCGTGCAGAAATTTGCTTGTGTGCATGCGTGGAAGCAAATACATTGTCAAAAATCAGCAATTTTTGGTGATTTTCAGCCTTTCTTTCCTTCTGTGCATGCGTGGAAGCAAAGAAATCTGCGAAAATATCAGAAATCTTGCACATGCCAACGTCCTTGCATGAGATTTTGACAATTTTCACCGATTTCTTTGCTTCCGTGCATGTACGCATCCGCACCAGCCTCTGGGACCAATCCGGTAAGGAAAGGTAAGTGTGGCCCTTCACTGATGCCATCAATGGGACAATGAGCCGTACAATAATATTAGATTATTGACTGTTCCTCTGTAAGGTACGCAGTACCGGTAGCAAAATTTTGATTTTTTTTAAATTTTTTCTCCCTTCTGGACTCTGGGTATCTTTTTCCTATCGCAGTAAATGAGGTTAAATGTGTATAATTTTAGAAGAGCTGTGCATTCGTGTGTGTACATACACTTTATGTAGTGGATAATAAGGGGTGGGCTACTGCCTGGAGGGTGGGGGGGAACACAGTCGGGTAGCGAAAATGGAGCTCCACCCCAGAGCATTCAATCTACACTGAAAGATGTTGAAACAAAATGCATTAGCCACACCCACAGTGTGGTAGTAAAAATTTTGGTAGCCCATCACTGTCTGTACTTGAATAGAAACAGGTACGATTGTTGTTTGAGAGACTAGTATATTTGTCTATATAATAGACCAATATGAGCCAAAGTGAAAAGCCTCCTCTATGAAATATTCATGATGCTATAGAGGTAGTTAGAAACTGCCCATGGAGAACTTGCACCACAATAAAAAATGGCTTTTGGCCCAGTCATTTTATAAATTTAAAGCCACTGAAGCTGACTGTAGATCTTTAGGTCAGTGGTTCAAATCTCATCACCGGCTCAAGGTTGAGTCAGCCTTCCATCCTTCCGAGGTGGGTAAAAGGAGGACCCGGATTCTGGGGGCAATAGGCTGGCTCTGTTAAGAAGTGCTATTACTGACATGTTGTAAGCCACCCAGAGTCTAAGGAGAAGGGCGGCATAAAAATCAAATGAATAAATAAATATGTAAATAAGTAAGTAAGTAAGTAAGTAAGTAAGTAAGTAAGTAAGTAAGTAAGTAAGTAAGTACATACATACATACATACATACATACATACATACATACATACTATCTGGACTAGGAGACAATATTGCCTGGAGTGAGAGACATCATACGTATGTATGTAAGTAAGTAAGTAAGTAAGTAAGTAAGTAAGTAAGTAAGTAAGTAAATACATACATACATACATACATACATACTTACATACCGTATTTTTCGCTCTATAAGACGCACCTGCTGATAAGACGCACCTAGATTTTAGAGGAGGAAAATAGAAAAAAAATATTTTGAGCCAAAAAGGGGAGAGGAAGAGAGGAAGGAGTGAAAGAAGGAAGTGAGGGAGGAAAGAAGGGAGGAAGGAAAAGGAAAGCAAGAAATGGAGGGAGGAAAGGAAGGAAGGAAGGAAAGAAAGAAAGAAAGAAATGGGGAAGGGACAGGAACAGAGGAAGGAAGCAAGGAAACTTATGAAAGGGGAGAGTAAGAGAGGAAGGACTGAAGGGAGGGAGGGAGGGAAGAAGGTAGGAAGGAGAAAGAAAAGAAGAAATAGAGGAAGGGAAGGTAAAAGAGAGAAAGAAAAAGAGCAAGAAAGAAAGCAAGAAAGAGAGAAAGAAAGAAAATGAAAGAGAAATAAAAATAGAGAGGGGGAATGAAAGAAATGGAAGGAGGGAAGGAAGGAGAGAAAGCAAGAGAAAGAAAGAAAGCAAGAGAAAGAAAAAAGAATGAAAGAGCAAGAGAGCAAGAGAGAAAAAGAAAGAAAGAAAGAAAGGCAACTTCAAAGAAAGGCTCACTGAGAATCTCTCACTCTCTCTCTTTCTATCCCTCTTTCTTTCTTTCTCTTCCTTTCTCTCTCTCCTCTTCCTTTATCTCCTCTCTCTCCCTCCCTCTCTCTTTCTCTCCCCCCTCTCCCCCTTTCCCTCTCTCTTTCTCTCTCTCTCTCTCTTGCTATCTCTTCCCCCTCTCCCTCTCTCTCCCCCCTCTCCCCCCTTTCCCTCTCTCTTTCTCTCCCTCTCTTGCTATCTCTCCCCCCTCTCCCACTCTCTTTCTCCCTCTCCCTCTCTTTCTCTCTCTCCCCCTCTCTCTTTCTCTCTCTCTCCCCCTCTTTCTCTCTCTTCTTCTCACTTTCTCTCTCTTGTTTTCTTTCTGTCTGGGCAGATGGCTGTGCTGACCGGAGAAGCGAGCGATCCGGGAGTCTGGGACTGTGTGGCTTTGCGCCATGAAGAGGAAACGGCTCCGGCAGCAGGAAAAAGTCAGCCGTTTTCTCTTCATGGCGCAAAGCCACACAGTCCTGGACTCCCGGATTGCTCGCCCAAGGCAGGAGGCGGCGGAGGAGGAGAGGGGGCGGATCGTGCCCCAAGGCAGAAGGCGGCGGCGGAGGAGAGGGGGCGGATCGCGCCCCAAGGCAGAAGGCAGCGACGTTGGAGAGGGGGCAGATTGCGCCCCAAGGCAGGAGGAGGCAGCGGAGGAGAGGAGGCAGATCGCGCCCCAAGGCAGGAGGTGGCAGAGGAGGAGAGGAGGCAGATTGGGCGGGCAATAGGGCAGCGTGGAGAAGCCAGGGGCGCATTTGGCCGGAGGCACCGTGGGGAGGCAGGGGCGGCCGCGGCTCCCTTTACTCCTACTGCCAAACCTCCCCGCCCCCGCCCACCTCCCCGCGGGCTGGCAGGGGGATGGGGAGCCCATGGAAAAGGGCGCGCACGGGTGTATTTGGGGGTGCGCACAGCTTACAGGGAACGGTGGGCCAGGCAGCAGCTAGCCAGCCAGCCGGCGGGATGGCGCTTCCGAGTTCGCAGCCTCCCCCCCCCTTCCCTGCCTGCATCTTCGCTCCATAAGACGGGGCTGATTTTTCATCCTACTTTGGGAGGAAAAAAACTGCGTCTTATGGAGCGAAAAAATACGGTACATACTATCTGGACTAGGAGACAATATTGCCTGGAGTGAGAGACATCATAATATTCTAGATATAATTGATTTGCCTCCTTAGTGGTGAGGAGAACCTATTCAGTACGGTGAGGTGAATCAGAAATGCACTCTAAAGGATTTGCTTCAGCCGAAATCCAAGGTGGCAAATTCTCAGGTACATAGAAACATAGAAGAGTGACGGCAGATAAAGACCTCATGATCTATCTAGTTTGCCCTTACGTCCCAAGAAAAATGCAGCCAAGTTGAAGTTGAAAAATAAAGGACAGGGAGTAGGGCTTTTAACAACTTAGACTGAAGCTTTGGAAGTAGGAGAACAACAACAACAAGCCTACAATTTTATTGCTGCAGAAATTTAATTACTACTGTGGTGATTTAAAGTACAGTGATGTGACCAACACAAATTACAAAATTCATATTGTTTGTCCACTGATGTCATTATGGATTGCACTGCACGCTGACCAGTCGTATAAAATAATGTTGTTTTTCTGGGAATTTTAGATTGCTTACATTCCAGTTAATACAGCTTAGTGAAAGTCCAATTTAAAAAAAAACAAGATATGAAATCGTCATAAATCAAATTTAAACAGCAATGTTGAATAGTTAGAAAAAAATCAGCTGAAAATGCAAACCAGCCAAGACTAATAGGTATATAGCAGAAAAATCTAAAAAAAAATCCTAATGAAATTTATTGAATTTAATTTAGCCCTTAACCACAGATGTACTTTTTCGGCTGCACTACTATAGATATGAGGTCATAACGACCACTCTAGCTACTGGCGGTGGTTCAGGTAATTGCACTACTATATTGTGACTAGTGGTTCTGGATCTATTGCTTCCAAAAGGTGCAGAAGACCATTTGAATTTGTTCTTGCCATATAAATTATTCCACGATGTAGATTGTACCTGGTCATAAAAACATAGAAGATTGACGGCAGAAAAACACCTCATGGTCCATCTAGTCTGCCCTTATTCTATTTCCTGTATTTTATCTTAGGATGGATATATGTTTATCCCAGGCATGTTTAAATTCAGTTACTGTGGATTTACCAGCCATGTCTGCTGGAAGTTTGTTCCAAGCATCTATTACTCTTTCAGTAAAATAATATTTTCTCATGTTGAATCTGATCTTTCCCCCAACTAACTTCAGATTGTGTCCCCTTGTTCTTGTGTTCACTTTCCTATTAAAAACACTTCCCTCCTAAACTTTATTTAACCCTTTAACATATTTAAATGTTTCAATCATGTTCCCCTTTTCCCTTCTGTCCTCCAGACCAGTGATTTTCAATCTTTTTTGAGCCGCGGCACATTTTTTACATTTATGAAACCCTGGGGCAAATTGAGCGGGGGTGGGTGGGGGGCTAAAAAAAGTTTGGACAAAAACATTCTCTCTCTCTCTTCCTCCCCTTTGCTCTATTTCTTTCTCCTTCCCTCTTTCTCTCCCTTCCTTCCTCTCTCTCTCTCTCTCTCCATCCCTCTTTCTTTCTCTTCCTTCCTCTCTTTTTTGCTCTCTTTCTCCCTCCCTACGTCCCTCTATGTCTTTCTCTCTCCTTCCCTCCTTCTCTTTCTCTCTCTCTATTGCTTTCTTTCTCTCTCTTGCTCTCTCTTGCTCTCTCTTTCTTTCTCTTGTTCTCTTTCTCTCTCTCTTTCTTTCTCTCTTGTTCTCTTTCTCTCTCTTTCTTTCTCTCTCTTTCTTTCTTTCTCTCTCTCTCTTGCTTTCTTTCTCTCTCCCTTTCTCTCTCTCTTGCTTTCTTTCTCTCTTTCTCTCTCTCGCTTTCTTTCTCTCTGAGCTTCACAGCACACCTGACCATGTCTTGCAGCACACTAGTGTGCCACGGCACACTGGTTGAAAAACACTGCTCCAGACTATACATATTGAGTTCATTAAGTCTTTCCTGATAAATTTTAAGTTTAAGACCTTCCACCATTTTTGTAGCCCGTCTTTGGACCCGTTCAACTTTATCAATACAGGTAATCAATTTCATGTGGGGTTTCATCACGCGGTGACGACAGGTTCCTCATCGTCCATTACAAAATGTTTGTTGCAATCCAATTCCACTTCACTCAGATCACTCTCTGCTTCTTCATACCATGTTAGAATAATTTCGTTGAAGATGTGATCACTAAATCACACTCTATTGGCAGAAAAATATGGCCCCAACATAAAAAAAATGTTAACAAAGATCTGTGGTCAAAATGACCACAACTCAAATTCAAATGCAACTGCAGAAAACACCAACAAGCCCGATGCTGCATATACTCTTATTAGCGGGAAAACAAAAGCTATTTGCAACCAGAACAATCCCATTTCTAAAAATAGGGATATACCTAACATTTTGGAAAACTGTTATGGTCACTATGACCATGGGTCTGTGGTTATGTGCTAAATTGAAACTGAATGAAACTAAATGCTTTGTTGTACTCACAACTACCCTCAATTCCTGGCTAAAGGAGGATGTTATATTGTAGTTGGCTCAGAACAAATTTCCGCTCAGTCCAGTAGATATTTCTTCCAAATGAATTTATATACAGAACAATTTTAATTAAGAACATTGTACATCTGAATAATTTCATGAAAGGGGCTCAGACTCTGTTGCTGATGAAGTGGTACATGATTAATAAATGGTTCCTTTTTAAAAATGCTTTTTACATGCAGCTTAGTGTGTGGGGGGGAATGAAATAGGATGGCAAATGTAATCATTTTAAATTTCTATTTGTTATCTCTCTCTTACAGGAAAGCAATCTCCAGGTCTGGCCTTCAACATCTGACTCCTGTTCAAAACCTCAACCTGGGCATCAGTAATGGACCTGTGAAGGAGCCAAGAATGGCACTAGAATGGAGTGTAAGATTTTCCTGGATATATTCTTATATCACTGATGTAAATGCCACACAACTAGTGATGAGCGAACCCAACAGTGTTCGGATTTGGCACATTCGGACGAACTTTATGCAAAATTTGGCCGAACCCGAACTCGAACCCGAACGGGGAATCCCTCCCACGAAGAGATTCCGGGGGTGGAGCTTTGACGTCACCGGCAGGTTGCTAAGGACGCCAAGGTGATCAGATCCTGGATTCCATGGAATCCAGGAAGTGAACACCTTGACGTCCTTAGCAACCTGCCAGTGACGTCAAAGCTCCAAATGCTGAACACGACCCCGAACTTTGCCCAAAGTTTGAAAAAATTTCGGGTTCGGGTTCGGCATACCGAACACCGCAAAATTCGGTACAGACCCGAAATGTGCGGGTTCAGTTCGCCCATCACTACACACAACTATTATGAACCGTGCTTTGGTATTTATTGTGTACATTCTCTTGTGTTTATGGTAACTGATTCATTTTGCATTTTAATTGAGCTGGAGAACTTTTGGCCCTTCAACTGATATACCTGTAACACTCCACAGTCCTTAGACATTCTGGGAAACTGAGGGAAGATGGATAATGTAGTTCTGCAGAATTTGAAGAGCCATAGGCAAAAGCACAAAGATATTGTCATGGCCTGATGGCCGCTGACTCCTCCAGTAGCCAAATCTGATGAGGAGCAGGTGTGGGAGTCAAGATCAGCATCAAGGGAACCTGAGAGCTCTGAGGGGGATGTGGGAATGGAGCTGTCAGAGTGATGAACAGAGGCGAATCCTGGGCTGTCCGTCAGCCCTCCGATGTAGAGTCAACAGCCCCCAGGTCTGGAAGTGGCTGAGGAAGAAGAGGAGGAACAGCTGGGTCCAGTGCCTGATGCGCAGAAGGCAAAGGAACGGAGAGCAGTTGTAATCTGTTCCTAAAGTTGACTTCAGCCAATTTCTGTAGAACATCAGAGCTTCCTAGTTCTTTTTCATTTGTGCAAGCCTTTTAAACAGCATGGGTTTATGCACATTTACTTAAAAAAAGGAGCTATTGTGTTAAAAATGGGACTTATTCCTGGAAAGCATGGAAATATTAACATATTTTCTTTTCTTTAAAAGAAAGTAATGACTTATATTATTAGAATTAGCCTGATTATATTTTAACCTAGGTGTCTTTTTAAAAAATCTTGAAGCACCTTGTTAATGCTGTATTCATATAATCAATTAAATAATTTATATCAATGTAAATGTGTTAAGTAGTTAATTTATGAAAATATAGCATTAACAAGACCCCCCTCTCAAAAAAAACACCCCATGATGCTATCAATTGGTTTGAGAAGCAATCTATGTATGTATCTGTCTTTCCAGGAAAATGCAATAAATGGCGAACATCTTTGGCTGGAGACCAATGTTTCTGGGGATCTATGTTACCTGGGAGAGGAAGGCTGCCAAGTTAAATTCTCAGTGAGTGTTCTATTTTCAGGATTTCTTCAGTAAATCACTCCAGGGTACATACACATTGTGAACTCTCTCCATTGGAACATGCCTGTACCATCTGGGGGCCTTAGAGAGAGATGGTAGTGAGGGAACCTGACTGTTTCATCAGATGTCAAGGGATATGGTAACCACTTGAGGTTTTCCAGCAAAGAGGGCCAAAAGACATTCCATATAATTTTTGGCTGTATTGTTTTATTTCTATCTTAGAAATTACTGCTATAATCTTGGTGATGTTTCTGCTATTGCATGGAACACTATAAGCCACAGGTGCTGATGAAACTAGATTTCATTGAGGGCCACATCGGGGTTGTGTTTGACCTTGGAGGGGCAAGTGGGTGTGGCCAGGGTGGGTGTGGCTAGTTCAGTGTCACTTGTGTTGGGAGTGACTATGGTGGCCCGATTGCTCTGCCAGCGAAAATGGAGCTTAAGTTTCAAGTTTTATTGGATTTATATGCTGCCCCTCTCCGAAAACTCGGGGCGGCTAACAGCAATCATAGACAATATACAATAATAATCCAATACTAAAAGCAAATTAAAACCCCTTAATATAGAAAACCAAACACACATACAAACATACCATGCATACCATTGTAACGGCCTAGGGGGAGAAGAAATCTTAATTCCCCCAAGCCTGGCGGCAGAGGTGGGTTTTAAGTAGTTTACGAAAGGCAAGGAGGGTGGGGGCAATTCTAATCTCTGGGGGGAGTTGATTCCAGAGGGCCGGGGCCGCCACAGAGAAGGCTCTTCCCCTGGGTCCCGCCAAGTGACATTGTTTAGTTGACGGGACCCGGAGAAGGCCCACTCCGTGGGACCTAACTAGTCGCTGGGATTCGTGCGGCAGAAGGCGGTCCCTTAAGAGGGCTGTGAGCTGCTCTCCAGAGCTCCATTTCTGCTGGCAGATGATTGGTTAGTTGGTTGGTTGGTTGGTTGGTTGGTTGGTTGGTTGGTTGGTTTATTCATTCATTCATTCATTCATTCATTCATTCATTCATTCATTCATTCATTCATTCATTTGATTGATTGCTTGATTTGTATGCCGCCCCTCTCCATAGACTTAGGGCAGCTCACAACAGTTGCAGGAGGCATATAATAGATGAGCTCCATCTTTGCTGGCACTGCAGTGGGTCCTTCGTTTTCAGGGTGGCCACTTAGGCCAGATCTAAGCAGCCCCCAGACCAGATCTGGCCTGTAAATCTTGAGTTTGATACCTGTTTTATAATCCTGAAGGGTGGCATAGAAATCCAAACAAACAAACAAACAAACAAATAAATCAGATAACTTAAGAACTCTCAGTTGAATGCTAATTGCTGAAGGACCACATCAGGACCGCACCATAGCCTTGTTGGTTATGGTTAGATGGCAGTGGTTAGAATGCAGTACTGCAGGCTACTTCTGCTGCCTGCTGGCTGCCTGCAATTTTGCAGTTCGAATCTCATCATGCTCAAGGTTATAGTACATGCTCTTCCTTTTCAGCATTCTTTGAGGATTTTTTACTCTAGCAATTCATAGTACCATTCTCCCCCCCCCGCCCGTGTTATGATTTTATATTTTTTTAAAAATATAAAAAATGATGCAGGTAGAAGAATCAAGTACAATAAGAGACAGGTGGAGAAACAAACCTAAAATAGCAAAAACTATATCAATTGGAATCTTATGTTACTGTAAGAAATTATATAATGTTTAGTGATGGGCGAACGGAACTCGCACAATTCGGGTCCATACCGAATTTTGCAGTGTTTGGTATGCCGAACACGAACCCAATTTTTTTTGAATCTTCGGGCAAAGTTCGGGGTCGTGTTTGGCATTCAGAGCTTTGACGTCACCAGCAGGTTGATAAGGACGTCAAGGTGATCACTTCCTGGATTCCATGGAATCCAGGAAATGATCACCTTGGCGTCCTTAGCAACCTGCCAGTATACGTGACGTCAAAGCTCCGCCCCCGGAATCTCTTGCTGGGATTCCCCGTTCGGGTTCGGGTGAATTTTATGTAAAGTTCATCTGAACTTGCCGAACCCGAACACCGTTGGGTTTGCCCATCACTAATAATGTTGAATTTTGAGCTAAAATGTTTGGCCAATATGGGTCAACTTATTAAGGGAAGATTGTACAGCGTACATTAAATCAGTCATAGAAATCTAATGAGTTAGTTTGGGCCAGGCACTATCATGCCATACAACTAAATTCACAGGGCGATTGCTCTGGAGAAAAAATAGAGGGGGGGAGGAAGGGAAGGAGGGAGGGAGAGAGAAAAATTGTAGCAAAACTTTGGTATTTTTGTCTGGGAAGAAGAATAAAAACTGAGTAAGTCACCAACATCATTTTGTTATTGGCATATATTGACATATTTGCATATGTATTTTGAGTATAAAGTAATTAAGAATAGAGAATGTTTACTGTACATGCAACTTTTGGGACAAATGGACACTTCCCTTTGCTTTGTTTTTTTTTTCTGTTAATGTTTCAGAAGTCAGCTGTTCGAAGAAAATGTGCAGCCTGCAAGATTGTGGTCCATAACGCATGCATGGAGCAATTGGAAAAAGTAAGATGATGCCACCTGCTGGCCTTAATGTGGCAAAGAACAAACTTCAACAAAATCATTTGTTTCATCACCGAAGCAACATGAGATTTAGGTTAAAGTGCAACTATACTCTAGGCCCAGTTCTCTCCCCATTTACAACAGTCACCATGGCTGTAGCCTGTATTCAGTTTTACACAAAGAATTTCTGTGATAAAAGGCATGTCTTAATGATGATGATGATAATAATAATAATAATAATAATAATAATAATAATAATAATAATAATAGTAATAGTAATTTATTAGATTTTTATGTCGCCCCTCTCCGAAGACTCAATACAACAATGTCTTCTAGCTATCACAGATGGAACAGGGGAATAACGGTTCCTTAAGTTATCTGTAAAGTTACAAAACTTTTTTTTCACTATATGTAATAAATAGAGATAACGAAACAAATCTAAACAGGGTTATAGGAGAGTTGAAGGGAAGAGGGATAATTAAGATAGAACAGTTATATGAGAAGGATTGGAGGCCAAGTAGAAATCGTATAGAATGGTGGTTGGGTAAGGGAAGATGGCCACAAATAAATGCAATATGTAAATATCTGAATGAAAGGGAGAATAAAGAAGCACTATTTAGGGAGGAGATAGAGTAAGAGAAAATAATAAGAGAAAAAAGTGAGGGTACCAAGGTGCAAGCAAGTAATATATATAAGATGTTAGTGCAGTCAGACGGGGATGTGATCCAAGGATTGACTAAATGGTGGCAAAGTGAGATACAAGTAGAGGTGCAAGAGATGAAAAATATAGTGGAGAATATAAGGAAAACTAAGAATACAAGAGTTAGGGAAATGAGAAGGAAAATATTACATAAGTGGTATCGCACACCCGTTCAATTCACAATACTTTCAGCAGAATGTTAAGGGTATTTGTTGGCATGGGTGCCAAGATAAATGAGTGTTTATGCATATGTTTTGGGAATGCCAGATAGTGCAGAATTTTTGGCAAAGAGTGCAAGAGGATATTAATAGGATGTTAAGTATATGATGGATAATTACTAAGGAAATGGCAATATTAGTCAAAAGTAATACGATGGGAGAATTCAGAGAAATAAAACAAGCAGCGATAGAAAGCGCTCAGGCGGTAATAGTCTTGGGTTGGAAGGATGCGACAAATTGGACAATGCAAAATTGGTACCGATACATGGTGGATCACATTCAATTTGAGATTATGGATAATAGAATGAATTTGGTTAATGAAACTGATTTGCGACAACTGATGGGACAATGGGACAAAGTAAGACGATATATGGCGAGTAGAATCCGAGACCAAGCTACAAGAAACAAATTGGAATCACTTTATAATATGTAAATAGATACTTTGCTCTTGGGTTAAAATGGTTTATACAAGAAACACCCCCGATTTGGTGGTGGGGTATGAATGTTTGTCTGGTGGTGGGCACAATTCACAAACACTTGTTTTATGTTATGTGTATGTTTATATTTTAAAAAACCAATAAACATATTTTTTTTTAAAAAGAAACTTTTTTTTAGCAATGTGCACCCATGTGGCACGTCCCTGAGTTAACTGGCAGTAGAAGAATCCAGTACCCACCCCTGCTCCTATGACATACACTTATAGTTTGAAGTGTATCTGCTCCCATGCCATACACTTATAGTTTGAAGTGTACCTCTGTAAGCATATATATATTGTACATGGAAAGGGAGGCACCAGTGCTTCTTCCCTTAGTGTTATTCTCCACAAAATGCAATTTGAAATTACATTGAGCATTTCTATAGAGGAAGGATATTCTCTCTCGTGGACTCGGCATATGGAGGTGGTAGAGGGAATAGAGTTAGTGCATTTATTCCTTTCCACTTTTTTGTGTTCATAATATCCTCGCTTTAAAATTGCTTGGAGAGCCGAAAAGTCCATTACATTCATACAAAACTGCATTCCATTTATCACATCAAATATGGTATAACTACTGCATGTCAATATTTTTTAATGCATTTCATAAAGAAGTCATTTCACACCTACAAATATTTGTTTTCTAGCACTATGAGCACTTGAGTTCCAGCAATAGAAATGACACAATCTTGAATTGCCTAGAAATGGTTTGCAAATTACTCTGAAAATCTGCCATTTAAATGTAGTTATAAAACCAAATATGGTCTTTTGCTTACTGATTTATCTTCAATAGTTTATTTTGGCTTTTTGGTTCATTGCTTCTAATACCAAATTTGAGGAAATAATAATTTGTAATTATTACCAAATTTGTATCAAATAAAATTTGAGGAAATAATAATAATAATGCTGATTAGGGGAGCATCCCTTCCCTCCCTCTCTCCCTCCCTCATTCAATTTATAGGAAATGGCATCTCAAATTCATGACTCTGGGCAGCTAACAAGACTTAAAAACAAGATTACCTTTATTTATGCTTAGCTAGTTCTATTAGCTGCTTAGCTAGATCTAGTAGAGATTTAACCTAGAAATAAGGAGGAATTTCCTGACGGTGAGAACACTCAACCCATGAAATAAAAGCTGCCTTCAGAAGTTGTAGGAACTTCATCACTGGAGTCTTTCCAAAAGAGACTGGACTGCCACCTGTCAGAAATGGTGTAGGGTCTTCTGCTTGGGCAGGGGGCGGGGTGGGTTGGGAATAGATGATCTACAAGGTCCTTCCAATTCTGTAATTTGTGGATTGTGTAACATGGAGCCAAGTTAGTTTGGGGAATTATTGTAGTCTGGAGCAATTGGTGAGGTTTATTGTGGATTTTCTGCTTGATTGTTCTAGAGACAGTTTGATAATCATTATTATTTGGTCTCTTGGTTTGCTTTCCTCCTGTCAGATTAACTTCCGGTGCAAGCCAACTTTTCGAGAAGGCAGTTCTAGATCTCCAAGAGAGGTGAGTGGCAGGAGACAGATTGTCTCTGAACAATACATGAAGCCCACGGGTGGGTTCCGCTTCCCTTTGCTACTGGTGTACATCATGACATTTTGCTCACACGTGCTCCCTCTGCTTCTGCGCAAATTTCACTTCTGTGCATGCTCCTAGCGGAATTCAGCCTGAAACACAGCTGAGATCATCAGCTATGCTTTGGGTGAAGAAATAAAGGTGAGTATTAGCCCGGGGGCAGGCGGGCGGACTTTTTTTCAAGCTGCAGAACAGGAGAAGCCGTCAAAAAACAGAAAAAGAAACGTGAAAAAACAGCACAACGGCAAATCGGAAGTGCATTTTTTCGGAACTTCCGGTTTGTCTGTTGGGGGATTGTTTTGCCTCCAAGGCTTGAGGGAAATTTTGGTGAGCGCTGGAGCTGAAACCTGTCAAAGTCGCAGGTGCCCTCCGATTGGATCCGCATGCCACCTGTGGCATGCGTGCCATAGGTTTGCCATCATGGGTTTTTAGAGATATTACAATTGGAAGATTCCAGGTTTAAAGCTTTTCTTTTGAGCCTCATGGCAAGTTTCCACTATAAAAGATCTCTCAATGTGCTTCAGAACACCTTATTATGCATGATTATCTTTTGCCAATGTGAGGTAATTATAGGTGAGTTGATCAAGATTGTATAGAATTGGGATTGGGTTGGAATATATTTTAAATTAATTCTATTCCTTGCTTGTGTTTCCTTATTCTACAGAATTTCGTTCGACATCACTGGGTTCACAGAAGGCGGCAGGAAGGGAAATGTAAACAATGTGGAAAGGTAGAAATGATACCATCAAAATATGTAAAGAAAGGCAATTATAAGTTCTGGTCTTCTTCCTCTAGCTCAGGGGTTTAAAACTAGTGATGGGCAAACCCAACGGTGTTCGAGTTCGGCAAGTTCAGACGAACTTTGGCAAAATTTGGCCAAACCCGAACGGTTCGTGGCGCCAAAGCTCCGCCCCTGGAATCACCTCATTTTTATTTTTATGGATTTTTATTATTTATTTATTTTTATTTTTATGTAAAAGGACGCCGCAGCAGCACCGCGAGCAAAGGGAGGTCCTTTCACGTGAAAACAAAAACTTTTATTTTTACATGAAAACACCTCCCTTTGCTTGCAGCACTGCTGCAGCATCCTTTTTTGTAAAAATAAAAAAAAATTACATGAAAAGACCTCCCTTTGAAGGAGCTGGGGAATCCCTCCCATGAAGAGATTCCGGGGGCGGAGCTTTGATGTTACGTATACCGGCAGGTTGCTAAGGATGCCAAAATGATCACTTCCAGGAAGTGATCACTTTGGCGTCCTTAGCAACTTGCCGGTGTACGTGACGTCAAAGCTCCATCCCCGGAATCTCTTTGTGGGATTCCCCTGCTCCTTTTGTGCCTCCCTCCCAGCCTCCCAACCGGCTGACAGCTCCCCGGTGTTCTCCTTCCTCTGCTGCCACCGGCACCCGGCTCCTCCTCCTCTTCTCAGCAGATGACAGCCAGGTGGTGGCTTTCGCGATGTTCGCCACAAACGCCGAAGTAAAGCATGAATTTTTAAAAAAATTCGGGTTCGGGTCTGGCATGCCGAACACCACAAAATTCAGTATGGACCCGAATTGTGCGGGTTCGGTTTGCCCAACACTATTTACAACCCATGGCTCTGGAGCCGCATATGGCTCTTTTATCCTTCTCCTGCGGCTCCCTGTCACTCAAAATATGTGTGACAACTGCCAATGTGCAACACCCACCAGCAGCAATTTATTGAGCTTTTTGACCCATCTTTTTTTCCAGGGTTCAAAATGTTTTTGTTGCATGCAGAAAGAAAAAAAAATGTTTTTTTCTGTAGCAGTTCATTGATTTCACAAATGCAACACACTATATTTTATTTCATTTTATTTATTTATTTATTTATTTATTTATTTGCTTACTTACTTACTTACTTACTTACTTACTTACTTACTTACTTACTTACTTACTTACTTACTTATTTATTTATTTATGACAAGTACATATGGGTATTGATAAGAGGGAACATTAGGAGAGGGGCAGTAGGCATGTTGGTGTACTTATGCATGCCCCTTACTGAACTCTT
Source organism: Erythrolamprus reginae (assembly GCF_031021105.1). Taxonomy (NCBI): domain Eukaryota; kingdom Metazoa; phylum Chordata; class Lepidosauria; order Squamata; family Dipsadidae; genus Erythrolamprus; species Erythrolamprus reginae. The sequence goes on from NC_091955.1 coordinate 78,525,108, forward strand.
AGGAATCTGGTTAGGTCAATAGTGGACAGTTTAAGGGCAAAGGGGTTTTTTTTTTGGGGGGGGGGTTATGCATAGCATAAAGATAAAAAATGATATATGCACTGTTATCTTCATTTTAGATGTCAAAAGGGTTTTGTGGCTCCTGGTGTTTTCTTTTCTGTGGGAATAAAGTCCAAATGGCTCTTTGAATATTTAAAGTTTCCGGCCCCTGTTCTAGAAGCATAACTGGCCTTTTAAAAGGTTTTTCTGTTCTGCTTTTTCTGTTTGTTTTCCTACTTAGATTTTAAAATTGAAGGCTTTATTGTAGATTTTAATGACTTCAGATCATTTTTGCCCTTCCTTTTCTGCATAACGAATTTTGAAGGATAGCTCTCTGGCTGCCAAATACTTACCCACCTTTGCTATATAAAAAATCAGATGACCAGCAGGTGACACCAAAATTAGAATCAATATTTTTTCCAGTGCCTCTTTACTGCTATATAGTGGCTGTTCAACTGTTTGCAACTCAGACATATTAGCCTTATCACAGTGCATAGAGACTGTTTGGCACACTCAAGAATGATATTGGTTCAAGACATGGAAATCTATGTATCGCCTTAATATCTGACAGAATCAGAGCAGTCTGATATTCAAAAACATCAAGTTCTGTGACTTTTAAAAACTGCTTCCATGTAAACTCATATTTAATGCTCTTTGTTCCTCCAGTTCTCAATTTAATGAATCTGAAAAAAAGAAGCAATTTGTCAGACCTGCAGGAAAGAATCACAGCTCTATTATCTCTGAGCAGTATCTTTTATTTTTCACATCATTCATTCCTCTCAAATCATTTTTTAAATTATTAATTTTGTAATAAACTAGGTAATTTCACCATCTTTTTCTCAGTCTTAAAAAAGCTCAAATCACCGATCCTCAACGTGTACCAATTATATAATTGCTGCAGTTTCTGAGCTACATTCACTGAATTCCCCAAAACCAAACGCTGTTAACGTGAATTAGCAGAAGATGATAAATTGTGTTAATTTATTTGTGAGCGATAACTGCTAGGAGCTATAACTGAAGGTTCAAAAGCATTAACTGTGTGCATGAAGTCCATGACTAAAAACAACAACATGCCATTACTAATTGTTGCAGGATCATTTATCAGAAATCAAAAATCAATGGAGGAGATGCTTCTAATGGTTTCAAACTTATTATAAACAGTGCAACCATGATTTTTGTATGCTCCCAGAGTTGCTCTTGGTGTGATGGGCAACGATTTAAATCTGATAAATATCCACTTTACACTAAGAACTCAGCTTCTATTTTTAGTATTCTAGTTTCTATTCCCTACTTCTTCTGATTTAATGTTGCTAATGGGATACTTTTCTTAATTTATAGAACCAAGGCAGTGGCACTGAATCAAAAATAGACTCTGCGGTTTGACAACTTCTTGTTTTTGATTCCTTGGGTGTTTGTTTCTGCCAAGGGATATGAATGGAGCTATTTGAATTAATTATAAATTTTTGTGCGTACACACACATATATTCCATTGGGTATTTTATATATAAGAATTTAGCTACATGTCCATTGTGCAATCTCACAGTATTCTTTTTATACTCACTCAGAATTACCTTGAACTATAAGATTAATGTCAAATAAATTTAATTGATAGAAGAATGAACAAACAAACAAACGAATGAATGAATGAATAAAAAATAAGATGTGTTAAAACTTTTTCTCTCCCAGTTTGTGATTCTGAGAGGCAGATAACAATCAAGCTTACCAAATAAAAACTTAGAAAGGAAGACATTTATATAAAACCAAATAAGCAAAGCAACCAACCTACAAACCCTTACACATGATTGTGGCTGGTAATAATAAGACACACTGTCATCACATCATCTCCAGGAGTTTACAATCTAGATAAAAAGGGATTAACACAAGACAAACAAACAATCAAGCAGGAAACAGTAACCTAAGCAAGGAGCTACCAAAAACAACCACCTCACCAACACTGCCCTGTATATATAAACAGGGAGCAAACATCAAACTCACTAGCCATGATTATGTTACTTTGTCTATAAACAAACAACCAAGCTCAGAAAGTATTAAGGCCTCCACAGTTCAAATCTCAGCTACATGCTGTATATTATCTTCTATTGGAGTTACTGTGTATCTCATTTCTATCCAGAAAGTTGATGGATTGATCTACATCAGTTTGAGGCTCTGGTTAATAAAATATAACCCCTCCTCTGTATTGAATATAGACTATTTAGGTATTCTTTATTCATTAACAGTAAGCTGTTATTTCAAAAGTTTTGATAGACCTTAAGGCTTGTGGACTTCAACTCCTAGAATGCTATGCTATGCTGGCTGGAGAATTCTGGAAGTTGAAGTCCACAAGTCTTAATGTTGCCAAATTTAAGCAGAGCTTTTTGAGATGAGTTTGGAAAGTAAAGATATCTAAGCTTCAACTTGGGCTACTGTTGTATGTCATCAGAGATATGTGTTAGCCTCAATTATATTTGACAAAAAATATGAGAAATGTTAATTGGTAATGCAACAAATCCTTGTTGTTTCAGGGATTTCAACAAAAATTCTCCTTTCATAGTAAAGAGATTGTGGCTATCAGCTGTTCATGGTGCAAGCAAGCGGTAAGTAATTTTCTCAAAGTGTCGCTGCAAATTTTAGCCCATGGGTAGAGTCCATTATACTTTTTATTCCTCATTTCCTTCCTCTTACAGAAATAGAGAAAACTAATGGAAAGAAAAAGACCTAGTCTGCCCATTAGTCTACCCTTTGAGTCTTCTAATTTTTTAAAATTGCCAGATAATGGACATTTGTTTATCCCAAACTCAGTTACTGATGATTGACCCATTACTCCTGCTGGAAGTTGGTTCCAAGCTTTCTTTGTAGCAATACTTTCTAATATTGCCTTTGTATTTTCCTCTTGTCAGTTTGAGGTTATGCCCCATGTTCTTGATTTTTGCTTGATATTGAAAATAATTGCCTACTAGATCTTTATTCGCACCCTTAATATAGTTGAAGGTTTCAGTCACATTCCCCACTTTCCCTTCTATCCTCGCCCAGTAATGGTGAACCTTTTTTCCCTCGGGTGCCGAAAGAGCGTGCATGCATGCTATCATACATGCACGAGTGCCCACACCCATAATTCAATACATGGGGTGGACAAAAACAGCTCCCCCCACCCTCCACTCCGAGGCCCTCTGGAGGCCAAAAAAAGCCTGTTTCCCAACTCCTGCTGGGTCCAGTAGGCTCATGTTTCACTCTCCCCAAGGCTTCCCGGGAGCTTGGGGAAGGTAAACCCCCCCTCTCCCATCCCCCTGGAAGCCAAAAACTCCCTCCCAGAGCCTCTGTGTGAGCCAAAAACTCCTTCCCAGAGCCTCTGTGTGAGCCAAAAATTCCCTCCCAGAGCCTCTGTGTGAGCCAAAAATCAACTGGCCAGCACACACATGCACATTGGAGTTGAGCTAGGGCAACGGCTCATGTGCCAGCAGATATGGCTCTGCATGCCACCTGTGGCACTTGTGCTTGAACTCTTTTTTAGTTGATTAAGTCACATTATTTGAATAGCCACAAAAAGGACAAATGATAGACAGCATTATTTGTTGAGGAACACAGTAACATTTTAAGGTTTTGTACTGAACCCACAAAGTTCATTATGATAACAGATTAGGCAACTATCTCAATTTTCTTTAATTGCTATAAAAGTTCAGTTCTCGATAATGATTAAAACAATTGAAGTGTTTATGGGTAAAAACATACTAATTAATTATTTCCTATTTTAAAAGTAATTAAGGATTGTACTAAGGTACTAAAGAAGGAAGGACAATAAAAAAACTATTCAATAAATAGTGCATAAACCTACTACCCCCAGTGCATCTACCCATGTCCCCGTGGGGGCAGCAGCCCATTACTGCTTCTAAATCATGTAATCCAACTGTCCCCCCTGCCACCCAAGCACCGTTTCTGATAAATGGCAGTCCAATCTCTTCTTGAAAGCCTCCATCAATGAAGCTCCACAACTTTCGAAGGGAACTTCTGTTTCTTTGGTTGATCGTTCTCACTGTAAGAAAATGTCTCCTTATTGCTAGTTTGAATCTCTCCTTAATCAGTTTCCATTCATGATTCCTTGTCTGGCGTTCGGATGCCTTGGAAAATAGCTTGACCCCCTCAACTCTGTGACAGCTCCTCAAGTATTGGAACACTGCTATTATGTCTCCCCTGGTCCTTCTCTTCACTAGACTAGCCAATGTCCAGTTCCCTTAATCGTTCTTAATATGTTTTAGTCTCTGGTGCCCTAATCATCCTAGTTGCTCTAGGACAGTGATGGCAAACCTTTTTTTCCTTCCGTTATCGTGCATGCATGAATGCCCACACCCATAATTCAATGCCTGGAGAGTGCAAAAACAGCTTCCCCTGCCTTCTGGAGGTCGGAAATGGCCTGTTTCCCAAGTTCTAGTGGGCCCAGTAGGCTCATGTTTTGCTCACCCCAGGCTCCAAATGCCCTCTCCCAGCCCTACTGAGGCTCTCTGGAAGCCAAAAATGTCCTCCCAGAGCCTCTGTGCGAGTCAAAAATCAGCTGCTGGCACCCACATGCACATTGGAGCTGAGCTAGGGCAATGACTTGCATGCCAGCAAATATATCTCCGCTGTCTGTTCTGAGGCTCCCCAGATGTCAGCATCAGCCAATATCAGATTGTGTGATTCCATTAAAGCCTTGTCTGCTGGGTCATAGGCGGTAAGGTGTCACTATTAGGAACCATCCTGGAGACCTTGTCACACATTTTTGTCAAGGCCTTATGCATCCTGGTCTCTGATCTTTTAGCTGCCTTAGTAGCTTGGGCTATGACTCCTTGGCCTTAAGGGCTCGTTTCCTTGAATGAGCAAAGGAGTGTCCCACATTGGTTGGACCTGGGGACTGTGAGTCCTTTTGAGTATTTAAGCTAGGACTCTCTGACTCATGGGTGGTAGGATTAGAGTCAGACATGTTTCCAGAGAAAAGGCCCAGACCAGGGAATTGGTAGTGAGGTAAACAAAATGGCCGCCGCAAGGCAGAAACCCCCAACTAACAGTCAGAAACAAAATGGTGGGAGGCCTAGTTTGGCTCAGAGCTGTCAGGCCTTAGAAAATCAATTAGCAACCGCCAAACATAAAATAAAAATAATCGGCGCTTTATTAATCACTCGCTCCCCTGAAGTTGTCAGTATAGCAATTTCGGCTAGCCGCTCCTGGGTCTAAAATGCTGCAAAGCAAGAGAAAAGGAAGACTGGAATATGTCTTTTTCTGAATGCTGATGTCTTTGTCTTCTCACCTTTGCCCTTCTCCATACTCTTCATTTCAAGAGACTTCTGCTTTTCTTCCCCTCTAGTTTCACAATAAAGTCACCTGCTTCCTGCTGCAGCACATTGAGGAGCCTTGTTCCCTAGGAGCTCATGCTGCTGTTATTGTTCCCCCCACCTGGATCATTAAGGTGAAGAAGCCTCAGGTAACAGCATGCTTCTGCCTGTTCCGACAGTGTGAATTGGTTCACTTGGCTGAAGACTGCTGGTATTCCTGTGGGGAAAAACATGATATCCTGCCTTTGGCTACCATCAGTTAATACCCCTAATTGCTACAAGACATTATCTTCTCTTTCCAGATACTTTTTTTTCTAAAATGTTGTTTTATGTAAGTGTCTTAAACCTGGGAGAATAAAATATTAGACCTCAGGGATTGTGACCAAAAAACAACAATTTCTTTCTTCCAGGGAGTAGCATAAATATACATGCAACAGGATTGTTAAATGATCATCTCAAGAATCTGGAGAAATTTTTTCCAGTTGAGATCTCAAGCAGAAGCAGGCATGATCATATCCCACAGGAAACATGGTTGAAGTCAAATGAACAGGCTTTTCAGACACTGCAGTTTGGAAAGTGGCCATGGTTCATGAAAAGCTAGTTCTGATTTTCCAAGTGACCCTTGGTCTTGGGTCCAGGTAACCCTTTAATGAGATAGTTGCTCAACTCCAGTTTGTTCCTCTATATGTCTCTTGATTCAGTCTGTGGTCTTCTGGATTGAACATTATTTTTCTCTAAGCTGGAGAAGGGATTTCTCAGAAAATATTGTGCAGAAGTCACATTCTCATCTACTGCCTTGGAACTTGGGATTTTTTTTTTACCAGTGTTTCCAATTAATATGCTTGCAACCTATAGAGCAGTTGTTATTATTATTTTTACTACTAGGATTGCTGTTTTTTGAGTTTGAGCAGGTATTTTAAACTAAGTTATTTTAGGAAAAAAATATATAGTGCAGCAAAACAACAGCCGTTCATAATTTTTGACAGATTATTTCATCAAATAGACCTTTGGGCTAACATATCTACTTCTGTTTTAAACCTCTATTGGTATATAATGAAAACAGTATTCAAAGTTGATTTTAGGGGAAGTTTTTGTTTTCTTTTTAAAAAGGCCTTTGCTCCATAGAGATATTTGGAAATCACAACGTCTTCCACTGGAATTGCTGTACTGTGATATTTCCCTCCCCTTTCCCCAGCAAATGATAGTTTGGTGATTTGAAATATTTTGAGTTCTCTGTGTTATGAAGAGATGGAATATATGGAGTGGAGAGAAGTGTTCATGTGTTCAGAGATATTATGAAAGAGAATGTTATGTGGATTCCAGACTTTCTATTAAATGCATGGATGAATGTGGGAAATTGAGCCCTGAGGTATAGTTGGATAACTCCTTCAGAAGGCGGACGCAAATAAGCTCTTCACTGGAATATATAATTTTTGGATTTCGGATCTGCAAGAAAATCCAAAATAAAAGCAACAACAACAACAACAACAAAAACAACAACAACAAACAAACATAGAGTAACCCAAGGAAGAATAATAGAGTAACCCAAGGAAGAATAATAATTTCTTTGTGCTTGAAGTGGAATTATTGGGATGGATTATTTGAAATGTTATTTATTTATTATGACCATTGAAAGTTTTATTAGAAGGGGATTTTGGCTTCACAGTGCTGTTATAAAAAAAGTCCTGTGCTGAAATGGGCTTTTGGTTGCTCAGAAATTCTCTTCCCTTGCAAAAGAAGCATTGATTTTAAAAAAACCTTATTTTAGGGACACATGAACATACCTCATGTGGTTGAGCTTATTTTATACCTGGAGATGGCAGAAGGTGCTAAAGCTGTGGTTATTTTTGTAACACATCTCTCCATGATTTTGAAACCTGCCTGGCTGCCCACACAACTGAAAGCCTCATGGGAAGTCTTCTCGCATGCTGCCTTCCTTTGTGTTTTAATAGAAACATGGGAAGCCAAAAAGTCTGCCTCATCTTGAGGAGCAGATTCTAAAAAAGAAGACCAGCACTTGGTCACCTTCTAACTCAGTGGTTCTCAACCTGGGGGTCTGGACCTCTTTGGGGGTCGAATGATCGTTTCACAGGGTTGGCCATGGGAAAGACAAATTTCTCGTGGTGTTAGGAACTAAAGCTTCTATTCTGGCACCTTGGAACATATTTTTACAATCTGACCAATCAGGTGTTTACAGTGGGGGTGTCCCTCTGACCTTTCCTGCCAATCAGCTTAAAGCTCTGTTGGAAAAATTGGTGCTAGACTTATGGTTGGGGGTCACCAAAACATGAGGAATTGTATTAAGGGTTCACAGCATTAGAAAGGTTGAGAACCACTGTTCTAACCGAAGAAAGTCCTCCCCTCACACACACACCCCGGTATGGAACATGTGGGCTAATAGACAGAAGTGGTTATGTATGCCAGAGGGATTCATTTTATGATTAAAAGTGGAAACATGACTCTTTATAGATAACAAGGCTGTATTTATCATAAGATGTAAAAGAATAACTTTAACAATGTTCCTCTGCCACACAGCTTTCATAGAATTATAATGTTGAAGGTGGACATTTAGGTATTGTCTAATCCCTATACAGTGCAGAAATATAATTAAAACATTCCCAGGAGATGGTTATTAAGCAAGTGCTTGAAAAAACCCAGTGAAGCGAATCCTGCATTACTTCTACGGATAATTGAATCCACTGTCAAATTACTTGTGCTTTCTGGATGGTTTTTGTAACATTCACTTGGAATCTGCCTTCCTACAAATTACATCCATTATTCCATGTCATTCACTCTGAAGACAGGCCTTGACCCTCCTTTCAAAAAATTGATGTGGGACATCATATCCCCTCTCAGTCATTGTTTTTTAAGGCTAAAGATACCCAGTTCCTTTAATCTTTCCTCGTAAGACTGAAATTTTCATTTTCTTTGAATCCTTCAAGTATTTCAAATATTTCCAAAAACAAACTTTTGAGTTATCTATCTATTGGGATAGTTTGCATTGTTCTTTTGTGGTATATACAGAAGCACGTTTCCTTAATTTTCATTATAGTTTCAAGGAATTTCAACATGGAGAAAATGGCTTTGTGATATTGCAGCATTATCCAAGATAAACACACAGCTTGCATTCTGGAATGTTCAGCATTGAGTGATACACAATAAAATGACAATACAGAGGAGAGAAGGGACAGGAAGGAGAAAGGATGTGCTCACATATACACCAAACAGATCTCAGATAATTAATGACTAAAGTACCCTTATTTTTTTAGTTATTACTTTAAAAACTAGGGACAAATAAAGTTAAATGCTGGGTGTAATCCAGCCAGCTCAACATTTGGAGAAAGTCTCTAGGAAGATTTAAGTGACCAACAATGAGGTTCTCTTTGAAGTTGTTCATACTTATTTACAGCGAAGGGCTACCAAAATTTTTACTACCACACTGTGGGCGTGGCTTATGCAGGGCGCCCTGCATTTTCTTTCAACATTGTTCAGTGCAAATTGGGTGCTCTGGGGTGGAGCTCCATTTTTGCTACCCCACTGCGTCCCCGTCCCCCCATCTGGGCAGTAGCCCACCCCTGCTTATATAGGATATCTTACAGGTCATGAATTTGTTAGATAATTCTTGCATAGAAACACACTTCCAACAGCCATTGCCGACATTATAAATCAGCAAATATGGATTATCTGACTGAGTTTTTGAACAGGAACTCATTGTTTCTTAAGCCAATCTATTTGATGCATGCTTTTTTTCCCTTTCAAAATACAAGTACAGAGTTCATTGCTATACTCTTTTACTGTGCAGGTGATGCTTATTTAACAACCATTTGGTTAGTGACCATTCAAATTTGCATCAACTGAGTGAGTGATAGTTAAGAACAGCTCTTAAGGTTCTGATCAATGCTGTCCTTACACCGACACTGGATGCTTAGCAACATGCAGATTTCTGACTATTGCAGAGTCCTGTGATCGCATGATCACGATTTGTGATTCTCCAGGTCCCGTCAGCCAAGCAGTGTCGCCTGGCGGGGCCTAGGGGAAGGGCCTTCTCTGTGGCAGTTTCAGTACTTTGGAACCAATTCCCCCCTGGAGATTTGCACCCACTCTTCTGGACTTTTGAAAGGTCTTAAAAACACACCTTTGCCAGCAGGCCTGGGGCTGTTGAGCGCCAACATTATATTCCAGCTGATAGTATGATTGAGACTGGAATGAGTTAGGATGAATGAGTTTAAATGTTTGGGATTTCAAGATTTGGGTTTTATGGTTGGGGTTTATATTTTGTATTGATTTTACCTTGTAAGCCACCCTGAGTCCCCTAGAAAAGGGCAGCCTAGAAATTAGATAAATAAATAAATAAATAAATAAATAAATAAATAAATAAATAAATAAATAAATAAATAAATAAAATAACTAAGGATATTGCAAAATCTCCATTCCCACCCCACTCTGGGTCCAGCCAGAGTTGGTATTTGCTGGTTTTCTGAACTACTCAAAATTTCCGCTATTGGTTCTCAGAACCTGTCAGAACCTTGTGAATTTCACCCCTGGTCTCATTCCAATTATTGTTGTTAACCGAGGACCATCTGTAGATTAAAATCAATAGTCGGTGAATCAGCTCTAAGAATGTTTAGCATTATCTCTATCAACTAATCACACATCAACTAATATGAGACAGGAGGACATACCTAACCTACTAATAATTAATTAACCTACTGGTTTGTTTGTTTATCTGTCTGTCTGTGTGTCTGCCTACCTACCTTCCTACCTACCTACCTACCTACCTACCTACCTACCTACCTATCTATCTATCTATCTATCTATCTATCTATCTATCTATCTATCTATCTATCTATCTATCTATTAGATTTCTATGCTGTCCTTCTGAGATTCAGAGCGGCCCAAAGTAAACAAATACATAACATATAAGAAATCTAATTTTAAATACTCTGAAAACCTCAATACTAAAAACACATAGAAATCTAACTTAATTTATATTCTAATACCCCCTATATATTTAAAAAACCCAATCCTTCACATTCATCCTATCATCAATCATAGGCTGGAGTAAACTTCAGTGACCCCAGGCCTGTCAGCAAAAGTGTGTTCTCAAGGCCTTACGGAAGACTAGGAGGGTGGGGGTGGTACTAATCTCCGGGGGGAGTTGATTCCAAAGGGCCGGGGCCACCACAGAGAAGGGTCTTCCTCTAGGCCCTGCCAGACAGCATTGCCTGGCTGGTGGGACCTGGAGAAGGCCAACTCTGTGGGACCTAACCAGCTGCTGGGATACACAAGGCAGAAGACGGTCCCATAGGTAATCTGGTCCATTGGTTTAAATAGAAGACGTAAGAGAAAAGGTCCCCCCCGCCAGAGCATAGTTGGCTTTATCTTGTTCTTCTTAACCTTTTTATATAGATGGTCTCCACACCAGGAGACGAGCCTGATTGGGCGGGAGACTGGAGCCCCGGAAGGAAAACGGGCGTCTCCTACCCGAAATGGGAGGGTTGGCAGGTACAGCATGTGCTCTTATGTGAGTCTATGGGAGCATTGAGTTTTCTTCCTCCTCGCAGCATTGGAAGTCTCCAGTTCTGAAAGTACCAGTCTGGTCTTAGTGTGTGGCTTTCTCCATAACAGTGGTGTGAAAATGTAAAGCATGAGACGCATGTCCTTTCAACTCATGCATGCGTACCCAGGTGGTGTATCATCCTCCACAGGTACTGTCGCCAAGGTGTTTCTTATAGGGAGACCTTCTGTTTGGCGTTGTTGTTTTTAAATTCTCCTTCTCCTTCTCTTCTTTAAAAACAAAACGAACAGAATTCACTGAAAAATTCGACCAGGCGGAAGAAAAGGACCTCTTTTAAAAGGAAAGTCAGTAAAAGAGGAAATGAGGTAGGTCTTTCAAACAATTTATTATGATTATTGATTCGGGGAAAATAATTATAACAAAACAGCTGATCCAATCCCTTTCTGTTCTGTTAGACATATCCCATTCTATCCTAGAAGCATAGAGTGTAATGCTAAATGTAATGTGCTTGGTGATTATTGATTGATTAATTAATTAATTGAGGGAATTAATGACTAATTAATCATTATTAATTAGGGGGAATATACTCCTAACAAAACAGCTGATACAATTCCTTTCCATTCTATTAGACATATCTCATTCTATCATAGAAGCATACTATATTTATGCTAAATATAACGTGTATAAGTATTTAGACTTATATACTGCTTCATAGTGCTTTTACAGCCCTCTCTAAGTGGTTACAGAATCAGCATATTGCTCCCCAAAATCTGGGTTTTTTACCCACCTCGGAAGGATGGAAAGCTGAATCAACCTTGAGCCGGTGGTGAGATTTGAACTGCTGAACTACAGCTAGCAGTTAGCTGAAGTGGCCTGCAGTGCTACACTCTAACCACTGCCTGGCTCTAATGACTAATTAACCATTATTAATAATTTATTAATAGGCGGACTATACTCCTAACACAACAGCTGATCCAATCCAATCCCTTTCAGTTCTATTAGACATATCCCATTCTATTCTAGAAGCATTTTATACTTATGCTAAATATAACATGTATTTAGAGAATAGTACTGTAATTCTTTCTTCTCCTTTCCCCAAGTCCCATCCCATATTTCCTGCTTGGTTGAAAATTCATATCCTCAAACTTGTCTGTGGAGACTCCTCAAATGTTCAGGACATTTGAATCGGATTTTACAAAAGTGTAGGATGGGGTTAACTATTCTTTATCAAACTGTAGCGTGGAATCACATTCTGAATCTTTATGATGGCTTTCTCTCCTAATAAGAAGCAGTTTGGGTATTTTATGGCAGGTAGTTCTGTACCACTAATTAATGTGCTTATTGATGCTTTACTGTTCTTTCTCTAGGAGAACAAAGGACGACCTTTTGTGATTAAACCTATCTCTTCCCCTCTCATGAAACCCTTGCTTGTATTTGTGAATCCAAAAAGTGGAGGGAATCAGGTAAATATGGGGCATCAAACACAGAAGGTGCTTGTACCAAGAAAGGGGTTTAGAATATATGTCAGAAAAACAGTCTCAAACTTGATGAAAGCGTTAAAGGTTGGAAGTAGGTTCTAAAATAAGAAGAGAACATTGCAGCTCGGTTGAACTGCAGGTCCTTGGTAGTCTCAGAACTTAGTGGTTTTCTTGTGGACATTTCACTACCAAACTAGATAATATCATCAGTGCATCTAAAATATTAGTTCTCTTAGCTAGTGAAATATTGTACCATGCATTTTAAGACTGAGATACAAGTTTAAAATGTATTATAGGTGGCACCTCCCACCAGCACGATTGGTGCAAATGTATCCCAAACTTAAACCAAATTGCTGGGGATGTAAAGAAAAAGCAGGGACCTACTTTCATATATGGTGGACATTTATTTATTTATTTATTTTAATTTATTTATTTTGTCCAATAAACAATACATATTGAAGAGGATAGACATGAAGTATTATATATAAAGAAAAGATATAAAAGTAGAGGAGAAGATATATGAAAGGAAGAAAAGATATATGATATATGACATAAGGAGAGACAATTGGACAGGGGATGAAAGGCAGGCTAGTGCACTTATGTACGTCCCTTACTGACCTCTTAGGAACCTGGAGAGGTCAATCATGGATAGTCTAAGGGAGAAATGTTGGGGGTTAGGGTTGACACTACTGAGTCCGGTAATGAGTTCCATGCTTTGACAACTCGATTGCTAAAGTCATTTTTTTTATAGTCAAGCTTGGAGCGATTAATATTACGTTTGAATTTGTTGCGTGCTCTTGTGTTGTTGCGGTTGAAGCTGAAGTAGTCATTGACAGGCAGGACGTTGCAGCATATGATTTTGTGGGCAATACTTAGATCGTGTTTTAGGCGTTGTAGTTCTAAGCTTTCTAGACCTAGGATTGATAGTCTACTTTCGTAGGGTATTCTGTTTCGAGTGGAGGAGTGAAGGGCTCTTCTGGTGAAGTATCTTTGGACATTTTCTAGGACATGCCCATACATTAAGAAATTTTGGAACAAAATACAAAATTGGTTAAAGGAACTGACAAAATTGGAAATTAATCAAAAACCAGAAGCATGTCTGTTAGTCATTTCTGTGTATGTATGTTGGTCTTAAGTGTTTATATGTTCTGTTTTTAAAGTATATATTTCAATAATTTTTTTTAAAAAGGACTAATTGAGTTTTCTTTTTTCTCCTTTGCAGGGTACTAAAGTGCTCCAGATGTTTATGTGGTACTTGAATCCTCGTCAGGTTTTTGACTTATCTCAGGAAGGACCAAGAGATGCGTAAGTTTTGAGGTGTTTAGTTTGACCTGCTGATTCTTTATTTTCATGTGAGGCAACTTAAAACACATTGGCGTTTTGATTTGCTTCAAAGTTGCCATGCAATTACTATCTCTAATAATTAAAAACATAAACTGGCTTCTGGCCATGGAAGTGATGGGAATTTTAGCTCTAACAGAGAGAATTAACTTGAAAAAGATGACTTGAGAGCAACTAACCCTTGAACTGGTCAGTTGTGACAATTAAATATATACCTCCTTGTGCTTATTATTATCCTCTTCAGTGGGCACCAGGCAATTTTGAAAGCTAAGAGCCACACTTAAAAAGTTAGTTGAGGGAAAGATCAAAAGCAACGTGAGAAAATATTATTTCACTGAAAGAGTAGTAGATTTTTCAAGCTTTAGTTTGCAGTTGAAAGAAAATGCTAAATATTGTAAATAAATACTTGAATCAAGACTCCCTTTTCCGCTATGTATTCATAATGGTCTGTGATTAGTGTATGGATGTGTGTGCATATATCCATATGTGTATACATGCACATATGGATATATGCAGTGATGGGCTATCAAAATTTTTACTACCACACCATGGGCTTATGCATTTTGTTTCAACATCTTTCAGTACAAATTGGGTGCTCTGGGGTGGAGCTCCAAATTTTGCTACTGGTACTGCATTCCTGACCGTACCTGTAGGAGCCCATCACTAGATGGATAGATGGATGGATAGATGGATAGATGTATGTATGGATAGATGTATGTATGTATGTATGTATGTATGTATGTATGTATGTATGTATGTATGTATGTATGTGTGTTTAGAAAATGGGGTTTTTTAAATGTTTTTAGTAGAAATTTAGATTTGTTGTAAATTGTTTTTTCACTTTGTTGTGAGCCGCCCCGAGTCTGCGGAGAGGGGCGGCATACAAATCTAAATAAATAAATAAATAAATAAATAAATAAATAAATAAATAAATAAATAAATAGATGGATAGATGGATAGATGGATAGATGGATAGATGAATAGATGGATAGATGGATAGATGGATAGATGGATAGATGGATAGATGGATAGATGGATGGATGGATAGAGAGAGAGAGAGAGAGAGGGTGGGAAAGAGAGAGAGAGATACATATACCGTACAAGTGTGTGTATGTCTGATGCATATAGTTTTCTTTTGAGAGTGAGCAGACATCACAATTATCCCTTTTAATGTGTGCCAGTCTGTACACAGAAAAAGTGCCAATAAAACTCCGTTCCTTCCCTTCCCTTCCCTTCTCCTCTCCCTTCCATCTCTCCTCATTTTACATTATATCTATAGTTGCTGTAGTTTTAATTAGAGTTTTATTCCCTCAAGAGTTACAATCCCAAATCTGGTCAGGCTTCAACTCCTGAGTAACGCTAAGAGTTGAATACCATACATCTTAAAGTTGCTGAAATCAGGAAATGCTTAGGTGATCCAAAATGTTATGGGAAGTCAGATCTTGTTAATATTTCGATGGGAGATTATTAGAAAATCCTAGACTGGAAAGCTACAAATAATCTAGATGAGGGCCATAGTTTGCAATGTCTCTGTTGTTACCAAGAAAATTACAGATATTTCAGTGCCACACTGAAATTTGAAGATTTTTAAAACCTTTTTAAAAGTATCTGCCCTATAAATTAAAACATGTTTTTAATGCCACAAGATGGCACTCTTGGATATTGTCTAACTCTCGTATGATGTGTTTGTATTCCTGATCTTTTCAAAAGCAGAACAGTCTTATTTTGTTTTTATTTTTTGTTTTTTTTGTAAAAAATGTTTTCCACTATGTCTATATGTGAAAAAAAAAGGCTTCACGTAATCAAGGGAATTGCTAGTAGATGCCAAGCCAAGTTTCAGAAAACAAGAGAACTACAGAGAAGCTTGTTGGATTTTTTAAAATTTTGTTTAAGCATCAGAGTACAATTTGTTATTTTGGGGGTAACATTCCACCAGTCAATTTGCATAATTGCTTTAAACCAAGCAACTGTTTTGCGACATAGTGCAAAATGTGTGATTTAGGCTGCTAACTGGTAAAAAGCCTCAAAACTCATTAAATGCAATACTGAGAGGGGGGGAAAAACCCATCTGAATTGATTAGCAACTGCTTTCCGGGCTCACTTGCAATTGGTGGCTTTAGCCTGGCTTTTAAAGTTTGGCTGATTACTGGCATACCGATTTCTGAAAGGGCCTTTTAAAAAAAGATTTGAATCCAGAGTACTATTCTGAAAAACATGAACCCAAAGTTGCTTTTTTAAATCAAAAGCCAACTGTAAAACTGTAGTTGCAGCTGTAGTTACAACTACGTTGCCTCCAAACTGATCTAACCATAGTTCACAAAATCATATACCAAAATGTCCTTCCTGTTAAGAACTACTTCACCTTCAAACGCAGCAACACAGGAGCATGTAACAGATTCGAACTAAATTTAAACCACTCCAAACTAGACTGCAGAAAATACAATAGAGTGATCAACGTCTGGAATTCACTACCTAAATTCACATAGTTTCTTCCCCTAACCCCAAAATCTTGTCTACACTTGACCTCTCTCTTTTTCTAAGAGGTCTATAAGGGATGTGCATAGGCACACCACTGTGCCTACCATCCCTGTCCTACTATCCTATTGTCTTCTTATAAGAAGGAGCAATTTTTCCCATAGGAATCAATGTAAAAGCAAATAATGTGTGCGACTGGGGAAACCACAGGGAGGGTGGAGGCCCTGTTTCCTCCCTAGAGTTTCCTACACAGGCACCACAGAGGCTTCTCCCCACCTTTTCTGGCCCCATTTCCTCCCAGGAGATTTCTAGAGAGGCCCCATGGAGGCTTCTCCCCACCATTTCCGGCCCTGTTTCCTCCCAGGAGATTCCTGGAGAGGCCCCACAGAGGCTTCTCCCTGCTTTTTCTGGCCCTGTTTCCTCCCAGGAGATTCCTAGAGAAGCCCCACGGAGGCTTCTCCCTGACTTTTCCACTTACAGTTTCAGAGGCTCAGGTTTGTAAGTAGAAAACAGTTCTTGAGAAGAGGCAAAAAAAATTTCGAACACCCGGTTTTTATCTTGAAAAGTTCGTAAATAGAGGTGTTCTTAGGTAGAGGTACCACTGTAGTTAGAATGGAAAAAGCTTCTTGGATTAGAAGTGAAACATTTTCAAAAGGAAAATAGAATAAGAAAGTCTAGTTGACTTTTGAGAAAAATAGCACTTTTGGGACAGCCATGCTGTGGATGATTGGGAGCCCCCATAGACACATGACCTGTGTTACCTTCCTCACCATACTTTATTTTAGTAAGGGGATTGGCTTTAGAATGGAGTCTGACTTTGCCGGAATGGAGTACTGTAGTTGGTACGGCAAAATCAATTTTCATTTCTTGAGTGAGTCCATTTTATTTGTGCTCCTGATAATAAATGCTTGACTAGGGAGCTTTGATCACATACAAGCATTTTTAAAATCTGTCTCCATGATTAAAAAAAACCTTTGTCTTTGTTTTCTTCCACTAGGCTTGAATTGTACAGAAAAATGCCAAATCTGCGAATCCTGGCTTGTGGTGGCGATGGAACAGTAAGGCCGAGTTCCTTTTCATTAGCTTTCTTTTTAACATCAGGAGCAGTGGCGAAATCTAAAAAAAATTGCTACCAGTTCTGTGGGCATGGCTTGGTGGGCGTGGCTTAACGGGGTCATGTGACTGGGTGGGCATGGCTATGTAGTCATGTAAGAACATAAGAACCTAAGAAAAGCCATGCTGAATCAGGCCAAAGCCCATCGAGTCCAGCATTCTGTGTCATACAGTGGCCCACCAATTGTCCATGGAGATCTTGAGCAGAAAGAGAAGGCAAAATCCTCCCTTTCCCTTGACCCCTCAACCAACATAGAGGCGGCACTTGGACATCCGTTTCAATAACCACCGATACACTTGGTATCCATGAATCTGTCTAATGTGACTGGGTGTGTGTCAAAAGACAGAAACTCACTTTAACAATGTCTTGCTGGAGCAGGGGGTTGGATAGATGACCTCCAGGTCCTTCTATCCCTGGATTCCTGTACTCTTTCAAGGTATCCTCTGAAGTTATCACCTTTGATTAGGAGACACTACCGTTGATTGTTGGTGAAAATTACTAAAATAAACTAGGCTTTAACTGTTTTTAATTGACTTTAATAATTGAATTTTCTGATTGTTAGCTTGGGTTTTAATTCTGTATGTGACATGGAGTCACAAGCAAGAGAGATGAGCGTCTATATAAATTCAATCAATCAATCAGTCAATCCTTGGAGATTATAATTATCTCTCTTGATCCTTCTATCTCTCTATTTATCCCTCCTTCCCTTACTCCTTCCATCCCTCCCTTTGTCTCTCTCCTTGAGAAATAATGTAATATTGAAGAATGTAACACTACTAACTAGTCAGTATCACCTGTCAAAAGCTTTAAACATATTTTAATGAAGGTTAATTATGCATTCCTTTCACACATGCTTGTCTAACATTTGTCTTGCAGAACAGAGTATTGATTTGTGTGTGTGTGTGTGTGTGTGTGTGTGTGTGTGAATGGAACAATTTAATTATTTTTTATTTATTTTTTAATTTTTGCCTTGTTCTATTTACCCAAGCCAATTATGTTTTGGTAATCAGGTATTCACCGTGATAGCACGAGAACACTGAATTGTGCAAAATCAAACAATGCCAATGCTTATGTGTTAGTAGAATCCTACAAATGCTTAGCGTGTGGTTTTATTCTTCCTTATTTTCAAAGATGGGTTTCTAAAATATATTTATGGAAGACTGGACTCATTTGTTTAATGGGTATGGAGCTCATCTATGCCACGGGGCTGGATTTATTACCTTTAATATCTTTCCCTTGCCATTTCACATTTTGAGCAAATGGGGGCAGTGCGGCCTCATCGGTATGAGCCGTGCCTGATTTATCTTTCCTGAGATTATATTTGAAGGAAATTAATGTTGTGTTGTTCTAAAAGCCATTACATTTAGAAATGAAAATCTTGTTCAAATGGATCTAGTGAATATTCAGTAAGACTACTTATTACTTTGCATTATTGAAAGGAAACAGAAAGGAGGAGATTTTTCTTGTGTCCCTGTTCAGAATTAACCTTTTTTTCCCGATGATAAATGAAATATTGTCAATTCAATTTCTTCCTGGCCTCAGATTTTTCCATCAGGCTTCAAACCTAATCAGAGGGTCTCCTATCCCAAATCTAAAATATCAATCTGAGGAATTAAGTCTCTGTGAATTATTTCATCATGCCTTCTAGCATAAGTAACAATGTCGTTTCCTAAAATGTTAAAAGCAACTCTGAGCCATATTTTGAACTCCCCAAATTTTATGTATCCAAAACCTGACTCTAAGGCAGGTCAATTTGTTTTCCTGATGCTGTTCCACCTAATTTTCAATGGAGGGCATCTTGGTGATTGTCCTTATAGCAATTCTCTTAAATATTCTTCCTTAACTAATATGAATTGGTGGTTGGGAGGGGAATGGGGGAAATATAGATAGCTATTTGTGACATCTAAATTGACATCTAGAACCCTGGTGGAATAGTGGTTAAACTGCAGGCAAACTCTCCCCACAGCTTGGAGTTTGATTCAGATGGAGCTCAAGGTTGACTTAGCCTTCCATCCTTCCAAGGTCGGCAAAATGAGGACTGTTGGGGGCCATATGCAAATTATGCTTACATTGTAAATAGCATTTTAACAATAGCATTTAGACTTATATACCGTTTCATAGTGTTTTTACAGCTATCTCTAAGTGGTTTACAGAATCAGCATATTGCCCCCAACAATCTAAGTCCTCATTTTACCCACTTCAGAGGGATAGAAAGCTAAGCCAACCTTGAGCCGGTGGTGAGGTTTGAACTGCTAAACTACAGCTAGCAGTTAGCTGAAATAGCCTGCAGTGCTGCACTCTAACCACTGCTCTTTGAAACTGCCCAGAGAGTGCTGCAAAGCATTAATGCTGTTGCTATCTATATGCTTTTCTCTTGGACGGGATCAAAGCAGAATGCATTACATTGTTCAGTTATACCTTATATTGCAGAGGTGAAATGCTCCTGGTTTGCTCGTGCCTGTCGGTCATCAGAGAGCCAGTCGTAAAGGAAGCACAAGCCTCTGCCACCCGCCAGGTGCCACCATTTGGGTTCTTTTACCCTCTGTGCATGTGCAAAGCATTCTGGGTAAAAGAACCCAAATGGCAGCATCTGAGTGGCTGGGCGTGCCTCGCGCTGCCTTTACAACCGGTTCTCTGACGACCAACAGGCACGAGCGAATAGGGACCATTTCATCCCTGGTATATTGTGTCATTCACAGAGAAAACAAGCTATGATCTTTGTCCAGTGATCATTCAGATTTTTACAGTGCAGATAAGGTAGCCCCACATTGTATCTGGAATTCCCCCATCTGTCTATTTCCATGAGTTTTCATGTTCGGATTCTTCCTCATCAATCTCTTCCATCAACCACAGGAATGAACAGCACTGCCTAGAATTGCAACCATAAACTCTGGTTAGACCCGTTCTTTCGGTATGGGCTAGAAAGTAACTTCCAATTCTGTCACTGTTGATGCTTAGGTTGGCTGGATCCTCTCCATTCTGGATGAATTACAGTTGAATCCCCAGCCTCCTGTGGCTGTGCTTCCGCTCGGCACTGGGAATGATCTTGCTCGCACTCTCAACTGGGGAGGGGTAAGTCTGAATACAGGTGTGACTGGGGAAGGAAAAGTACAAAAATATTCTTCTAATTGGTGCACTACTTTTCAGGCACAGAGTAGAAGGTTCCTACTTCAACTTTCACTTTCCTCCCTCCCCCCATTAAATGAAATAAACACAATCATGGCGGGGATAGTTGGCTACTTGGCCCTAGATGACGACGACTACTACTACTACTACTACTACTACTACTACTACTTCTTCTTCTTCTTCTTCTTCTTCTTCCTCCTCCTCCTCCTCCTCCTCCTCCTCCTCTACCTGCTCCTCCTCCTCTCCCTCCTCCTATTATTATTATTATTATTATTATTATTGTTATCATTGTTGTTATTATTGTTGTTAGCATTATTATTATTATCATCACGCAGTCCTAGGTGCTTGGGAAGCGCTCGACTGGTGATGAAATACGAAATTTATTATTATTGTTATTGTTATTGTTATTATTATTATTATTATTATTATTATTATTATTTCCCAGTATAATCTAATATTTGTAAAACTTTATGCATAATATTTTATGGATTTCATATCCTCTGTCTTACCCAAGTACCAATGATGGGAATTATGAAGATTTAATTAGCTGCTTTTGGGTAAATACTGATGAATATCTCACAGGCTAGTCAATGCATCATTTATTAAGACAAAATATTGATTATTTACATCTGCCTACTTTGTCTGTCCTACTTCAGGGATATACCGACGAACCTGTTGCGAAAATTCTCTGTCATGTGGAAGATGGGGCTATCGTTCAATTAGATCGTTGGAATCTTCAAGTGGAGAGAAACCCTGATTTGTCCCCAAATGAACTTGAAGATGGAACACATAAGGTTAGTGTGAAATCTTTCTCTATAAAATGTCAACTGGCAAAGCAACTTGCAAACTGATAAAATGGCACAGTAGCCAAAGACAGAAGCACATTCCAGACTTATCCCTCTCAAGGCTGTATCTCAGGGTTCCTTACAGTAGCTGAAGGGGAGTGACTCTACAATCCACAAAATTGCTCCATTGGCCAATGTGATTGATGACACACACTGGGGGAGGGGGAAACAGGGTCATGATTGGGGCCATAAATTATGTGAGGTCAGAACTGGCTTCACTTGGGAATGTGCTAACATGAAGCTCCTAATAAATAACTGGATTTCTTTTGAAGCTTGGCTCAAGGCTCATGATTTAATTAGGGCATTCATCAGAACTCTGACATAAAGTAGACTAGAATTGGGAGATCAGAGATCATGCAGAGAGGCTATGGAATATTTCTAGATGTGGAATCCTACTATTAGCTCATTTTTGACCATTCTCTGTTTATTTGCTCCACTGTGTTGGCTATTTATTATTTTCAGACCTGTCAACAATTAGCCAGTAAATCAATAAAGTAAAACCAACTCACCAGTGAAAGTATTAGGAGTCCTATTTATGCAAATCCCTTATACCTCTTCTAGCAATTCCAATTAATAGTCTACTTTTATGAGTATGAGTAAACAACATTGTTCCAAAATTATACACACTTGTATCTGAAATAACAAAGTTAACTTTGCTTAGTGAGTCCTAGTGTTTGCAATTCTATTTTTTTCCTATATTGCCTTTTCTACAAAGTTAAGTTTCTTTTTCTTTTTTACTTCTGATCTCATCACTGCAGCTCCCCCTCAATGTTTTCAATAATTACTTCAGCCTCGGATTTGATGCCCATGTCACGCTGGAATTCCATGAATCTCGAGGTGAGAGAACTAAAGCTATCTCGCTCAGAGTGTGCATTTAGAAAAAAGGATTAGATACACTTAACATGTGCCCTAAAGGTGGCCGGTATGTGTTTAATGCCTATGGAATAGGTAGAATTTGGCCAGCTGTGAAGTTACAGTATAGAGTACAAGAAAAGGGAGAAGAAAATTGTTCCTATTCTTAAGAAAATAATGGAAGAGTTAAGGAAAAGGTGAGAAATGTGAGTTTCTCTTCAGTGAGAACATGCTTTGTATTTATGGTTAGTTTCTACAAACAGATCAGCAACAGCTAAAGGATTATCATGTGCCAATGCTCTGAATGAATAAAAGATACTGCAAATACTTAGTCAAATGATGAGGAAAAATTTAACTATTGTGAAGTTTCAACAAACAACACATCCCAAATCACGGTCAGGTCAATGGCTACCACTGTAAAGATGACATATTTCCAATTCAGAAAACATACCAAAATTTAGAATAATTTTGTCTAGCTAATTTTGGCATATTTAAAAAGAAAAACTGGATTTATAGAGACCAGCAGAGAATTGTTGATTACATATAAGATATATATTTTTATGTAGGTCACCTGAAACAGCAAAAGACTGGCCCGCTGTGCCTCTGCCGGCAAAAATAGAGATTGGGAGTGCTGCCTGCAGCCCTCTCGGGCTCAGTTTTTGCTGGCAGAAGGTTGCAGAAGGCCGTCGCAGCTGAAATGAAGCTCAGGAGCCCATTTTCACTGCTAGAACACTTGGGCCACCATAGGCGCCCCTGACACAGTGATGTTGAGCTGGCCACGCCCACCCTGGCCACACCCACTCTGGCCCTCCAAGGTCAAACACAACCATGATACGGCCCTCAATAAAATCGATTTTGACATCCCTGCATTAGGGTACGTGCCTGGATGATGGGAGAATACACTGACGATACCTAAAATTCTTCAGAATCTGGATGATTTATTCCTATGAATTTGGAACATCAAATCTTATTTGTCCTTGTTTTCATGCTATAATCAAGCCCAATTCAGAAAGTTTCTCTCCCCCCACCTCATTTTTCTTGACATGCCAGATTAAATAAAAGTCTGCCTTCTTGATGGAAAGAGCAAATACATGGGGTTTTTTCCCCCTCCACGTTACAAAGGCAGCAAGCAGTCCGATTCATAATGAAGGCTCGTGGAAAGGCAAAGAAATGACAGGGTTGGCAGTAGCACTTTTATTCTGCATGAACATGTGCTGGAATACTTGCCAAATATGCTTGCAGCTAAATATTTTGATTGATGATTTCTGCGTTAGAAAATTTATTTAATAATGAAGCCATAACGCTTAATAAAAGAATAAATGAATGTTATTCCAGTGTAATACATGCATATGCATTTCAATAAACAGAGGAGAGAGAAGAACTATGGCAAGGCAAGCTGTATATTTTAAAGCAAGAATTCGGTGAGATAGCACCTACCATGTTTTCTCCAAAATAAAACCCTGTTTTATATACATACCTATATATATTTGCCACCAAAAAAGACACCAGGTCTTATTTTCGTGGGTGGGGAATGTCGTCCACTGACTCATCTCACAGAAACCTCTTCTGCTAATTGGGACATTTAGGATAAATTATTTGGATTTTTCTCCCCTTTTGAATTGATATATTTTAGATCCCTGTAACAGTTAGATAAAATTTAAGACTTACCGGTAGTTGTTATGATTGGGAATTCGGGTTTCTTTCTTTTCTTTTCTTTTCTTTTTTAAAGGGCGATTACAATAAAAGTAATGGTAAGAAATATATATGAAATTGATATTAAGGATATACAGTGGTACCTCTACTTAAGAACTTAATTCGTTCCGTGACCAGGTTCTTAAGTAGAAAAGTTTGTAAGTAGAAGCAATTTTCCCCATAGGAATCAGTGTAAAAGCAAATAATGCATGCAACACCATTAGGAAAGAAATAAAAGCTTGGAATTTGGGTGAGAGGAGGAGGAGGAAGAAGAGGAGGAGGACAGTTGCTAACAAAAAAAGAAGGTGAAGTGAGGGGAATTTTAAAAAAAATCCAAAACTTTAAGGCTTAAAAAAAAAAGAGGGACTCTAAGGCCGTGAGGAGGAGCACGTGCCTCCCATATACCTGGTGTGAGGCTGCCTTCCATACACTGCGCCAGAGAGAGAAATCCAGGCAGGCGAGAGGGAGAGCACAACCGAAAGGCTCCCTGGCAGTCCAGAAAAGCCCGAGATGGCCAGGATTAAAGGGGGAATGGTAGGAAACTGGCTAGGCCTCCGTGCCACTCTCAAATTTCCTGGGAAATTTTTCCGGGCTCAAGTTCTTAAGTAGAAAATGGTTCTTAAGAAGAGGCAAAAAAATCTTGAACACCTGGTTCTTATCTAGAAAAGTTCTTAGGTAGAGGCGTTCTTAAGTAGAGATACCACTGTATCGAGGAGATTGAAGCATGACAGCCTAAATGATCAGATGAAGCAGCTAAAAGAAACGGTATTAGCTTTTTAAATGCATATAAGAAATTTGAAGGAGGTTCTGGGAGGACATTTTTGGGCTCTGAAAGGCCTGAGGGGGCAGGGGAAGCCATTTTTTATCTCCCCAGGTTCCAAGAAACCCTCTAGAGTCTGGGAGGGTGCAGGGGGACGGATGGCATCGAATTATGGGTATGGCCACTCACATATGTGCAATAGCATGTGTGCATGTTCTTTGGCATCTGAGGAAAAAAATGTTTGACATCATTGGGCTAGAAAGGCCTTCAGGAAAGGCCTTTAGGAAATGTCTCTGCAGCCATGTGACAGAGTTCCGGATCGATCCAGAACTCTGTTATCAGCTAGAGCCTCGAATGGTGCAGTGGTTAGAGTGCAGTACTGCAAGCTACTGCTGCTGATCACCAGCTGCCAGCAGTTTGGCAGATCGAATCTTAGTAGGTTCAAGGTTGACTCAGCCTTCTACCCTTCCAAGGTCAGTAAAATGAGGACCCAGATTGTTTGGGGGCAATAGGCTGACTCTCTGAAAACTGCCTAGAGAGAGCTGTATAGCACTCTGAAGTGGTATATAAGTCTAAATGCTATTGCTAGAGAGGTCTTCAGGAAAGACTTGCCGGCAGCAGAAGAAATGGGCCAAGATGTACGAGGCCTGGCTGCAATTGTCTGAAGGTGAGTAGTAGGGCAGCTCTACCATCCCCCATCTCCACCCTACCTTAATTTTTACCTGTGTATCCTGGAGTGGACTTATTTATTTATTTATTTATTTATTTATTTATTTATTGGATTTGTATGCCGCCCCTCTCCAGAGACTCGGGGCGGCTAACAGCGACAATAAAACAGTGTACAATAGTAATTTGGTATTGATGATTAAAAATCAATTAATATAAAAACCAAACATACATACATACATACCATGCATAGAATTGTAAAGGCCTAGGGGGAAAGAGGATTTCAATTCCCCCATGCCTGGCGGCAGAGGTGGGTTTTAAGTTGTTTACGAAAGGCAAGGAGGGTGGGGGCAGTTCTAATCTCTGGGGGGAGTTGGTTCCAGAGGGCCGGGGACGCCACAGAGAAGGCTCTTCCCCTGGGTCCCGCCAGGCAACATTGCTTAGTTGACTTATATTGGGTGCTTGTGTAAAAATCAAGCAAGGACTTACTTTCTGAATAGATTGTATTTTCGGGGAAACACAGTACATTTTCTCTTAATGTTATTCTCTTTTACGTACACATCTGCTTTAACATAGCAGGGAGAAATTAGGTTTTTTAAAACGTTTGCTATATTTTTATTGCATATTGTATTTAGTTGATGGTGTGTCAGTCAGTTCCCCCCACCTCCCAACCTCAGATCTTCCTTCTGTTTCAGAGCTCCTACAGAAGCTTGATTGTTAGTTCTTGTTTGTTAAAATCCCACCTGTACCAAGCTGTTTTTCTATTGCTGCCATTAGCAGAAAACTGTGTATTCCAAAGGATTGGGAGAGATCTCTCCTTGTGTCAAGTAGCTGCCAGTTGATGCAAATTCATAGTTAATTGGACCATAAAGCTAAAATATCTTCTACATAGATCAGGGGAAATGGTGCTTTGGTTTACATGAACATCAGGGTTTCTTTCTCCAAATGTTTTGCTCCAAAGAGTAGGTGAAACATATGAAGCAAACCAGCAATTCTCAGAGAGACAGAACTGTTATATCGGCATATATTAGGTGCTTTCCATGGCTCTCCAATGGCTCAGAAAGACAGGCACAAAACATAGTGTAATACCTATACTTTGACTTCTGTATACAGTTAGCCCTTGACTGATGGCCACAATTGAACCCGAAATTTCTGTTGCTAAGTGAGACAATTGTCTCACTTTTTGATCCATTTTATGACCTTTCTTGCCAGTTGACTCAGGGTTGACTCAACCTTCCATCCTTCCAAGATGGTGAAGGTAATATGCTGACTGTCAGCATATTGAGGAATTATTGAGTCTGTCATCTGCACCTCTATAACTGCCTGGTTTGGCTGTGCAACCAAACAGAGAGACACAGACTTCAATGGATAGTTAGAACTGCAGAAAAAACAATTGCTACCATTGAGGACCTATATACTGCACGAGTCAAAAAGAGGGCTCTGAAAATATTTACAGACCCCTCACATCCTGGACAAAAACTGGTTCACCTCCTACCCTCAAAACGACACTATATGGCACTGCAAATCAGAACAACTAGACCCAAGAACAGTTTTTCCCCAAATACCATTACTCTGCTAAAAAACGAATTCCCACAATACTGTCAAATTATTTACTAAGACTGTATTGCTATTCTTCTCATGCTTCCTAGTACCTGTCTCTTCCCACTTATGACTATAACCATGTTGATTGTATCTTTACAATTTATATTGTTTTATTTGTTTCCTAGTATAATTTGATTGCTTATTAGTAACCTAAGACTAACAATAAGATAGTGTTGTCTCTTATTTCTTGATGAATGTATTATTCATCAAATTCCTTGTGTGTCCAATCACACTTGGCCAATAAAGAATTTTATTCTATAAAGAATTCTATTCTGTAAAATTGTTTAGAGAGGGTGGTATATGTCTAAATGCTATTACTATTGTTATTGTCAACAGGGTTGCTAAATCAACCTGGCTTCCCCACTGACTTTGCAAAACGTGATCACATGACCATATGACAATGTAACCATCATAAATATGAACCAGTAACCAAGCAAGTGACTATAGGGACTGTGCAGAAATCATAAATATGACCAATGGGGGATATAAAAGGGGATATAAAAAAAATTAAAAAGAAAGGGGTTTGGTTCAGAATTCTGTACAGATTAAAGAAACTGGAGTTTGAGAAGGGTTGATTAAGTTTGAAATATTTCTTAATTGTTTTGTTTAATTTTAATTTTATTAATTTTTAATTAGATATTTGAATTTAAGAATTGATTATTGGTATTAATAGAGTTATTAGTATTGATTATAATAAAATACTGATTTAGAATATTAAAGATTGAGTGAAATTAGATAATATTTAGAAACTCTTTTTTCTTTTCTTAAAATGATTGAAATTGATTGATATTTGAGATTAACAATTAAGTTCAGTTGCTTCTTTAAAGAAGCACCTTTGGGACATTCATGGCTTTGATGACTTGGTTAAATAAGGTCCAGGAGGGAAGTGTTTTTAATAGGCAAGTGAACACAAGAACAAGGGGACACAATCTGAAGTTAGTTGGGGGAAAGATCAAAAGCAACATGAGAAAATATTATTTTACTGAAAGAGTAGTAGATCCTTGGAACAAACTTCCAGCAGACGTGGTAGATAAATCCACAGTAACTGAATTTAAACATGCCTGGGATAAACATATATCCATCCTAAGATAAAATACAGAAAATAGTATAAGGGCAGACTAGATGGACCATGAGGTCTTTTTCTGCCATCAGACTTCTATGTTTCTATGTTTCTATGACTGAGAATCTCCATAGATATTTGAATTTAAGTGTCTAAAGCACTGGAATTTATGATCATGCCTTATGTGTGAAACCTAACGGTAAGTAAAAGCAGGATAGTTAATAAAAATCAATTTGATTTATATTTGGCTAAAATTAAACAAAATTAATATGGTTGCTTTTTAATCATTTATATAATAACACTCTCTTTCTACCATATTAAAATGTATACCTTGGCATCAACTATTAAAAGTTTTTGGATCCTGCAGCTACCTTTCCTATAAACTATGCAAGTCAAGAATTTTGCAGCCTTAGAAAATTGGTATTTCAGTAATATGCTAGTCTTTGAGATAATATTATTCTTTCTCTCATTCCTTAAGTAAATATTCAATCTTTCTTGCATTATGGAAAGGCACTTCATTACTTAATTTAGATAACATTTCTTTACTACCAGTTCATATCACTATTTGATTCATTGTTATTTCTTGAAAAAGCTAAGTGTGCAAAGCCAATGCAGTGTTTAATGGACTTTATAAAAGAGTTTTTAAATTCTGCTTTCGTTTTCCTCCTCCTTACAGAAGCAAATCCTGAAAAATTCAACAGCCGGTTTAGAAATAAAATGTTTTATGCCGGGGTGAGTTGATATACTCTCTTTTTTCCTCTCTGATTTCTTTTTTTGTTCTTATTTTGAGCAATTAACAATAAAGAAATAAGCCAGTATCATTCTAAGAACATGGTCCTGGCACATCTGAAGAGAAAAATGTCTATCCAGTAGGTCTTAAAGCTACTTATATCTGTACATAAGAATCAAAGGTTTTAAAGGAAACAAATGTTTTGTATATATTCTAAGAGAAAAGCAGCATTGGCTAATTGTCCTTGTACTTTAGATGAGGAACCATAAGGACACTTTAGTTAAATTCCACCTGTCAGTGTGCTTTTGCCTAAATACTATTTATTAGATATTTTTTTTAAAAAAAATTCTTATTATTTTATAAGTAATCCAAGGAGGCAAACAGATACAGTACACCAGCGTTTCCCAACCGGTGTGCCGCCTGGGCAGGGCGCTGCGGTGCCTCTGACCTCTCCGCTCCTGCCCGATGCCGCGGTTTCTGGCGCTCTCCTGCTGGGTCCCAAAGAAGGCAGGCAGGAAGGAGAGCTCCATTCTTCGCGCCTTTTTCCCGCCTTCCTTCTTTGGGGCCCAGCAGGAGAGCGCCAGAAACCGCGGCATCGAGCAGGAACCGGGAGGTTGGAGGCACCGGCACGGCAGCGCCCGCCCAGCTGAAGGTTCCCTGTCGTCATCGGCAAGTGTCCTTTGGGGCCCGGCGGGAGGGCACTGGCGGTGGGAGCGGGGGGGGGGGGCGCGGCTGCAGCGGCACAGGCAGTCGCGGGGAGATGGCGGGGGGAGCGGGGGGCGGCTAAAGCGGCCCCGGGCACCGTTCCCTGTACGCTTTTCCAGGGGCGCGCAGGGAGCCGCGGCCACCCGCCCGCCTACCGGATTTCCCTCCGCGCGGCTGGGGAGGTGGATTTGCCGCCCCCGCCAGCCCGATCTCCCTCCAGTGGCTGGTGACGTAGTTCTACCGCCCTCGCCAGCCTGATCTCCCTCCGTGGGGGGGTGGGGGGCGACGAACCGACGACCGGGGGCTGTCCGTCCGTGTTGGGTGGTGCAGGGCAGGCACAGGCAGCCCCAGGGGAGAACAAGGGAGGGAGAGAAAGGAAAGAGAGAGTAAGGGAGGGAGAGAAAATTGAATGAAGGAGGGAGAGAAAGAAAGAGTAAGAAGCAGAAAGGATAGAGAAAAAGGAAGAGAAAGGGAGGGGGAGAAAGGAAAGAGGGAGGAAGGGGGGGAGAGAAAATTGAATGCAGGAGGGAGAGAAAGAAAGAGTAAGAAGTAGAAAGGATAGAGATAAAGGAAGAGAAAGGGAGGGAGAGAAAGGAAAGAGGGAGGAAGGGGGGGAGAGAAAATTGAATGAAGGAGGGAGAGAAAGAAAGAGTAAGTAGAGAAAAAGGAAGAGAAAGGGAGGGAGAGAAAGGAAAGAGAGAGAAAGGGAGAGAAAGGGAGGGAGAGAAAATTGAATGAAGGAGGGAGAGAAAGAAAGAGTAAGAAGTAGAAAGGATAGAGAAAAAGGAAGAGAAAGGGAGGGGGAGAAAGGAAAGAGGGAGGAAGGGGGAGAGAAAGAAGATATGAAGGAGGGAGAAAAAGAAAGAGAGATAGGAAGGAAAGAGGGAGAGAAAGGAATGAGAGAGAAAGGGAGGGAGAGAAAGGGAATGAAAGAGGGAGAAGGGGTGAGAGATAGAAAGGATAGACAGAAAGGGAGAGAAAGGAAAGAGAGAAAGGGAGGGAGAGGAAGGAAAGAGATGAGAGAGGAAGGAGGAGACAGAAAGAGAGGAAGGAAGGAAGAGAGAAAGAAAGAGGGATGGAGAGAGAAAGGAAGGAAGAGAGAGAAAGAGGGAGGGAGAGAGAAATAGAGCGAAAGGGAGGAAGAGAGATTTTTTTTGTCCAAACTTTTTTTAGCGCCCCCCCCCCCATGTTCCCCAGGATTTTGAAAATATGAAAAATGTGCCGCGGCTCCAAAAAGGTTGGGAAACACTGCAGTACACCTTCCTCCTCCTACTTTTCACCAAGGCAACAGCTCTGTGAAGTTAGAGAGTGACTGGCCCAGGTCACCCAGCCAATTTTCATACCTATAACACATAGACGCCTAGTTTCTAGCCTGACGCCTTAACCCAGGGAAATGAAACTCAAAGGCCTGTGGGCTTGATCTGCCCGCAGGATGCTTAGATCGGACCCGCGGGGAAGCCCTGGAAACAGTGAAGGACCAGCTCGTGGTGCCTCTGCTAGCAAAAAATGGAGCTTGGGAATGGCCTCACCGAGGTCTGTTTTCACTGGTAGAAGGCTGCAGGAGACTGTTGCAGCTGAAAATGGAGCCAAGGCGAGCTGTGCACAGCCTCTGCAAGCTCTGTTTTTGCTGGCAGAAGGCTGCAGGAGGTCATTGCAGCCAAAAATGGACCCTCGACAACTGATGTCGAGCTGGCCAGGCTCACCTTGGCCATTCCACCCACCCAGCCCTCTAGGTCAAAAAGAATTGAAAAATCGAGTTTGAGACCCCTGTTGTTAAACCATGCTAAGTATATCCAGTTATGGGTACTACTTTGATTCTTGCTGTATTCTGGAGGCCATCAGCCTCCAGAAAAAATTAAAGCAAATGTCCATGCTAAAAATAAGCTAATGCATCAAGAATCCTTTCATTCTTCTGTCCATGTATTAAACTGATACAGGATCAAGAGGAGGAGGAGATGGAGGAAGAGGAGGAGGAGGAGGAGAGGAAGGAGGAGGAGGAGAAGAATGTAATTTATTGGGGAATAAAGTCTTAGCCTTCTGGTGTACTTTTATCTTATTTTCCATTCTGTTGTCTTAATGTCTTCCAATTTAAGGGATTGTTTTTTTTTAAGAGACTACTAAGAAGTAGACACTGCTTCCAAATATTTCTATAATTGTTGACATGGGGCAAGTTTACTTAAAGTTTGCTTGATGTTATAGAAATACTGTCAAAATTTTCAGGAAAAATTATATTTCACCTTTTCGTATTGCTTCTTTTCCTATGTAATCTAGGCAGCTTTTTCAGATTTCCTTCAGAGAAGCTCGAGAGATTTATCCAAACACGTGAAAGTTGTAGTAAGTATAATACAGTATTTTGTATCTTTTAATGTCTATAATCTGGGAAATGACTTGTCAGTTTGAACATTTTGTCTGTAGCCTAGAAAAAAACATTGAAGACATTTTTATTCATATTAATCTGAGTGAAGGTCATTTTCATTTATATTAACATGAGTGAAGGACAATTTCATTTATATTAACATGAACGAAGGTCCTGGGTTTGGTGCCTGAGTGACCACTTTTAATAGAAACAAGACTTTGATGCCTTTAATTCAAAACAAATGATAAAGATCAAGAAATAATTTCAGGCAATACGTTATCTTATTTTCTGGACATAATTGAAATTTCCTCGTTTGTCCTTTGTTTATGCACATGGAATTTTTTAAGGTTGTGCAAATCTTTGCTAAGAAAGGATTGAGGAAACCACACCCTCAAATCTGCTTTGTAAAATGAGGCATGTCCTCCCTTGTGAAAGCCAAGTCCTCACTGTTGCACCCTTAGCAACAGCCGTGGTTACTCCTGATTGGCCAGTTCCAGGAGCGGGAGTTTCTGGAGCCCGGATTGGCTGCTGTGCCTGACAGCTATTTATAAGAGCTGTCAGGCACGGCTGAGGCGTTTTTATTCCAGTGTAGGCTTGCTGTTCAGTTCTAGTTTGTGCCTGTTCTGTAGTTCCTTGTTAAGTCAATAAAGAGTTATTTCAGAGTTCCAGTTGTGATATATAACACTCACTTTACTTGATTCAGTGAAAGGCCACTTGTCTTTGGCACTACCAAGACAAGGCCTGAGGCCGTCACATGCACAGAAGCAAAAAAACCACAAGATTTCGCTTGCTGTGCATGTGCAGATGCCAAATGTCGCACTGATGGCCATCTAGGGCACACTGGTACCCGCCAAAGATGCATGGACCTTCACTGACAAACAAGGATTCTCCTACTGGGACAGTGCACCAGATAGCGTAACCTTGAACCCATTACTGACTTGATTTCACCTGCTTCATTTTGCCGTTGGGCACTGGGAGGAGCTGGAAGAGACTTTTCCACATGAGCTGCGTCTTCTGGCTTTCAGAACTGCGTAAGAAAGCCGTGATCGATGGATTATGTGCCATCAAGTCATTTTCGACCCTTAGCAGCCACATAGATTTTCCCCATGGTGATCCTTACCTGGTCCTTCAAATTTTCTAATGGTGCCCCCATTGCCATGGCAACAAAGTCTATTTACCTGGCTGCCGGTCATTGTCTTCTTCACTTTCCTTCAACCTTTGCCAGCATTATAGCTTTCTCGAGAGAGCTGGGTCTCCGCATAATGTGTTCAAAGTAGAATAATTTGAGCCTGGACATTTGTGCCTTGAGAGCTTCTAGGGAAGGCTGAAAGATAACAACAACAAAAAAAAATTCTCAGTGGGAAAAAATGAAAGGTTTGTCACACAGTTCTAATCTTTCTTGTTTGCAGCCTCAGCTAGCAATGAAATAAAATAAAAATAAAATAATAAAATAAAATATAATATTAAATAAAATAAAATAAAGGGAGAAAAAAGACATGGGGGGTTGGGTAATATAATTTTTTAATAATCCTAATTAAATATTTACATATAAGACAAATTAACACATTATAAAACGTAAAAGATATACACACATAAAAAGTGAAATATGTACAAATCTATATCAAACCACGAGTAAAAAGATTAACACAAACGTCAACTATCCTGTTGACTATTGTTTGAAACAGCCTATTTATAGCGTCATATTACTATCCTAAATCCTTATATACATTGCTTTAACTTTGTAGTTAATAAATGATTTGATCTTTAAAATTTTTAACTTAATAAAGCCCCTAAGTTCCGTTTTCACTGACAGAGGGCAGCAGGAGGCCATTGCGGCTACAATCTGAGCTCAGGAGAGCCACGCACAGCCCTTCTGAGCTCCATTTTCTCTGGCAGAGGCACCACAGGTTGGTCCTTTGCTGTTTTATCGTGGCCCCACAGGCCAGATCTCAATACCCCATGGGCCTGATCCAGCCCTTGGGCCTTGAGTTTGGCACCCCTGCTCTAGAACATATACTTGCCAAATGGATTTTGTTACACTAATAAGCATACTGCTGAAGTTAGAAGGAGCTTAGGAACAGGAAAGGTGTGCTCCCAAGTATTACAGTCTTCAACTTGATATCTTCCAAAGTACCTATTTGCCAGATCATTTTAGGTAGACATTCCAATCAAATTACCTGAATCTTGCACTGCAGCCTACTGAGATTCTATACCTGTTCAGGGCACCCTGATTTGAACTGGATAGCCACTGCTCCAAGACTGTACTCTTTTCTCAACTTTCAAGATCCTGTTTCTCATCAATGGATTACTCTGCTATGAAGTTCACGTGTTCACATTTGCTTTCATTTTCTCTCTCTTACTCTCTGGCAGTGTGATGGAACTGACTTGACTTCCAAGATTCAAGAGCTGAAATTTCAATGTATAGTATTTTTAAACATACCCAGGTAAAAAAGTTTTTAAATTCTAGGATTCATATAATGGAATCTTTGTTAGATGTTTCAAATGAGAAGAAAACAAACACACGAAAACCTTGTGTATATATATTTATTTGAATGTATTTCTTTATTGGGTTTATCCTGTTTGTACTTTTTGCAGTGGTGAAATTTAGAAATTTTCTGTACCGGTTCTGTGGACATGGCTTGATGCGCTTGGTTGGGGACATGTGACTGGGTGGACATGGCTAACCTTTTAAAAACTTCTTTTTTAAGCATTTTTTAACTGCCAATTTTCCGGTATCCTTCACAGTTTTTTTAAAACTTGTAATCTGTCTACTGTCAATCTCTGTCACCAATACTGAACTTTTTCAACATTTCTAGTCCTGCCTTTAACCCCCTCTATGCAAAGTCAAAACAAAAGAAAACAAAATTCTGTTTTATTTCTGCTATATGTTTCATTCCAAAAAAGAGTCAACTTCTTCATTTCATGAGTGTATGTAAAATATCGTGTTTATTGTTAAAATATTGTGGGCATTTCATAGTGTATTGCAACAGAGGCGGAGTAACGACACGGACACAAAGAACTAGATTTAACATGGGTCATTTTTATTAATTAAATTTGCATAATTTATTCATCAAATTAGCAGTAAATTTAACTATAACCCAAAACAAGGACCTGCAGGGTCAAACAATTGCTTCCGGGGTGGAAAATGACATCATAAAAACTTCCGGGGCAACTTATGGGCGTAGCTCCATGCTGACCCAGGTGAAGGGCCCCGCCCTCACCTGGGTCTCTGCCATGCACCTGCATGTGGGAGGTCTCGCCGTCTAAACCCCTATAAGGGGAAAGAAATGGGCGGGACCCAAAGACAGGTTCCCCCCAATTGCTCAGGCCGGCTAGCCACCACAAGCCTTTGGAGAGAACCTGTCAATCATCCCCAAAGATGCCCAATGGAGAACAGTCAGTTGCTAAACACCACCCAGTTTTCCGCCCCTAACCTGCCTACCCAAATGACCAAAGGTAAGCCAATTAGCCTAAGCTGGGTGCGAAGCACCCCCTAACCGCTTATCCGTCGCCGCAGTGTGGAATAGGCGAAAAAACGGTCGCGGAAAATACGGAGACCACCAAAAATTCCTATTCGGCCCCCTAAGGGCGACCCCAGTGGCACACTGAAAGATAGGGAGGGCGGGTGGGTGTTCGCTCTGTCGTCGAGGGGCGAAAAGGAGGCCCCAAGCCTGCGCAGCCCTTTTTATAGGGCTGGCAGGCTCCGCCCCCAAAGACGTCATCGGCCATGGCCGATGTATCAGGAAATGGCTGAGATCTCGCAAAATCTTGTGAGATCTCGGCCCCCAAGATGGCAGCTACGCCGGAGGTCGTGTCTCCCTGGCCCTGCTGCAAAACGGGCCGGGGAGTGAAGCACCGGCCAGGTATTATAATAACACAGCACTTCCCTGACCCAGTTTTAAAATAGTATTGTCGCACAAGCAGCCCATAAAACCTTAAGCCTTGTCAGTGAATCAATATGTTCCCCAGAGAAGAAGGTTAATAAAAGATTTGGATTTTTGTGAGAATATTTTTTTAAAAACTAGTGTTTGGGAATTCTTATTTTTAAATTGAAGAGGGTCAGCACAAGTTCTCAATTTAGTTTTTTTCCTGGACTGGAGATGGTTATGCTGACCTTTCTTCACCTGTATCAGACCATTTCATAAATATATTACATTTGGAAAAAAAATTCTGGACCACATCACTATTGCGTGATATGCTTTTTTAGGCTCAAATAGTGGTTGACATAGGTGATCTCTATAGACACACATGGACTCTCACATTGAAGAAAGAACCTTCCAAGTGAGATATTTAGGCAATGGAACAGAAGGTCATAGAGGCAGCAGTGGTCATGATCACTCTATATTAGTCTATATAATCTTTGGCTATACTATGCATACAGTCATCTTCAATTTATTACAAAATAGAAGTTTGGGAGCCTCTCGGGTAGTTAGGAATTTACTATAGAACCACAGATAAGCATATCAATGCATGTGCTTATTTTGTTAGAATAAGAGGAAAGCAATGACGATTATTACTTTGGATTAAAGGTGGGTAGCATTTGAAGGGCATTTGAACATTTAAACAAAGCCACATATGTGTTTGATTATATAAGTTTCTGCTAAAGATAAAATTGGCTGAATGTTCACTGATGTCCTTACAGCTTCAACTTCTTTCTATAGGTACTGTGCTGGCACAATGCCCTGGGGTAATCCAGGAGACCATCGAGAATTTGAACCTCAGAGACACGATGATGGTTACATTGAGGTTATTGGATTCACCATGGCATCCTTGGTGGGTATTTTTTTACACATACATTTGTTTTCATATTAGTTACAATGCTAATCAGTCAATCAGAGCAAAATGAATTAAATGCAGCTGCGAGAGCCGTCATGGGCTTACCCAGTATGCCCATGTTTCACCATCACTCCGCAGTCTGCACTGGCTGCCGATCAGTTTCCGGTCACAATTCAAAGTGTTGGTTATGACCTTTAAAGCCCTTCATGGCACTGGACCAGAATATCTCCGAGACCGCCTCCTGCCGCACGAATCCCAGCGACCAATTAGGTCCCACAGAGTGGGCCTTCTCCGGGTCCCGTCAACTAAGCAATGTCGGTTGGCGGGCCCCAGGGGAAGAGCCTTCTCTGTGGCGGCACCGGCCCTCTGGAACCAACTCCCCCCGGAGATTAGAACTGCCCCTACTCTTCCTGCCTTCCGTAAACTTCTTAAAACCCACCTTTGCCGTCAGGCATGGGGGAATTGAAACATCCCCCCCCCTGGGCACGTTGAATTTATATATGGTATGCTTGTGTGTGAGTCTGTTAGTTTGTGGGGTTTTTTAAATCTTTAAAATTTTAAATTGTTGATTACTTATGATTTGTCTTTTTACATGTTGTGAGCCGCCCCGAGTCTTCGGAGAGGGGCGGCATACAAATCCAAGTAATAAATAAATAAATAAATAAATAAATAATAAATAAATGGCAATTGGCAATGAACATTATGCATTTGGTATGTATCTGTATTGGATAGATTTGCCAATTTAAGGAAACAATGGAAAAATTGTTTGTATGCAACTGATTCTTCTCTCTGTACTTGATATTTTTCTTCTTCCTTACTGGTTTTGAGATGTGGCAGATGAGGCTACTGCAAGGAGCAATGATTTCTGAAAAGATTGTCCCTCTTTCCATGAAAATATCTCCCACATTTAATCTCTCCCAATTTCAACAATGGATGAAGTACTGTAGATTTCTTGTTTTCCTACTGTTGTGGGGAAAATAAAAAGCCCTTAGGAGGATTTATCTCATGGTGTCAAGACTGAATTGAAGACAGACTGCTGTAGGCTATTAGCAAGATAAGTCTGTAATGAAAAGTGGGATATTGGCCAGACAATTTGGCCATCTTCTATTTAAGATAAGGCAAGAATTTTGCACACCATCTAAGAATCTTTTAAAACTTTCTTTTATTTTGGAAAGGGAAGAAAGGAAGAAAGAAAGATCTAGATATAACATTTCTTCTCTTTTCTCCTCCTTTATGTCATGGAAAGGCTGCTCTTCAAGTAGGAGGTCATGGAGAGAGGTTACATCAGTGTCGGGAAGTGACTCTACTAACCTATAAGTCCATCCCCATGCAAGTGGATGGTGAACCATGTCGGCTAGCTCCATCGCTTATCCGAATCTCCCTTAGGAATCAGGCCAATATGGTGCAGAAAAGCAAGAGAAGAACATCCATGCCTTTGCTCAATGAGTAAGTTGGTTACATGTGCTTTTGGGGACAGGCAAAGCTTAAACGTGACGTGTCAGAAATGCGAGGTGAAGCTGCCATTGCAGTTGGGAATGAATTAAGGATGTAACAACTATGCTGAATCTGTATAACGTTGTGTGGATAATTGTTTTTCTCAAAGCTTGTCCCATCTCCTGTAATAGAATTTAGCAATAGCATTTAGACTTATATACCACTTCACAATGCTTTACAGCACTTTCTAAGCGGTTTACAGAGAGTCAGTCTATTGCCCCCAACAATCTGGGTCCTCATTTTAGTGACCTTGGAAGGATGAAAGGCTGAGTCAACGT
Organism: Erythrolamprus reginae; assembly: GCF_031021105.1. NCBI lineage: Eukaryota > Metazoa > Chordata > Lepidosauria > Squamata > Dipsadidae > Erythrolamprus > Erythrolamprus reginae. The sequence goes on from NC_091955.1 coordinate 78,563,315, forward strand.
TGAGCCTGGTGAGATTCGATCTGCCAAACTGCTGGCAGCCAGTGATCAGCAGAAGTATCTTGAAGTACTGTACTCTAACCACTGCACCACCAAGGCTCCATGACTGCCATGCTCCATATTAAGTATCTTGCAGCTTCCCTAAAGATAGAAGAGGCCACGCAACAAAATTTTCAGAACTGACCTTGCAAAAATGAATCTCTGATAGCAATTAATCACACCAGTCTCTTTCTTTTAATTTCTATTTCCCATGAGGGTCTCTCCTGGGCTGAATGAAAGTTTCCAGTTATGCTTTAAGTCTCTTGAAATGAAATAGTTTTTGTTTGTTGTGCACCCCGTTTTTGGGCTCGGCATGCTAACTCATGTGTATACCATAGATGTGAAGTCCTTTGCTATAAATCTGTTGTCATGGACGCATGATCACATCTTTCCAGTCTCTTGATTTAAAAGACAAAAAAAGGCTAATATGAATGACTAGATTGCTCCAATATGAGCATGAGTCAGTAACTTTCTGAAAAACGGGAACATAAAGTTTGACCCTTTGTGCAGTACTGTATATCTCCAGTCTAATAAGGTAAGCAACTTATTGCCATCCATGCAGGAGCAGGCTTCGATTACCGCTGCTAATGGTGTACCATGCGCACAGCTTCTCTTCTCTTGTGTGTGTGTGTGGCATTCCAGCATGATTATGCTTCTGCGCATGCGCAGAAAGCAAAATCTTGCAAGGGGACAAGAGCGCGGGAGATATTTCAGTGATTTTTTTTTTGCTTCTGCGCAATCTATGGAAATTCTCAGCCGTCTAGGTCATGGTTGTCCCAAAAGTGTTTTTCCACCCATGGAAAATGTTTATCTTCTCATCCAGAAGCTTCTTGGATGAGAAGCGAAATGTCTTCAAGGAAAAAGAAAGCCCAGTTGCCTTTTGAAAAAGCATCTTTGGGACAGTTATGCAAATAATAGAATTCAGGTCATTTGCATAATTATATTACAACATATGCCATGACACTTTTCATCCTAGTCCAGGGATGGCGAACCTTTTTTGGTTCATGTGCCAAAAGGGATGTGTGTGGGGGGATGCTGGCATGCATGCACATGCTCACAGCTCTTCACTCCGCCCCCTCACATGTGCACCTCCCTCTGCACTGGCCCCTGCACATGCACAAAGGCCTTTCTGAAGCCCTGCAGGTGAAAAAAAATGACCCAACAGGCAAACCGGAAGTTTGGAAAAACACACTTCCGGTTTGCTGTTGTGCGTTTTTTTTGCACTTCAGACGGTTCAGGAGTCTTCTGGAGTACAAAAAAGAGCATGCATTCAGAAATGCAACCAAATCTGGAAACCCAAGATGGACAGGCTGAAAATCATCTGGCCAATGCGCGCATGCGCGTTGGAGATGGAACCTACCAAATCTGGTGTGTCCTCCGATATGGCTCCGCTTGCCATAGATTCAGCATCATGGTCCTAGTCCTTCCACAGGTAGCTAAGCCAACAAGGAGAAAGGGTGAGAGAGAGTTCAGGTAGAGGATCCAAGTATAAACTCTTTTCCTGGTTCAGGGAAAAAACATCAACAACTTTTATTTTAAATAATTTCTCCTACAAGTTTCCACCAGTTTTATGCACATATATCCTGATTCCAACTTCTTTGGCTGAGGGAGGAAATGCTAATAAAGAAAACAAAAGAGAAGCAGATTTGATTAAAAGAGACACAAGCTTTTAAAATATTTATTTTATATGCATAAAAGGGAAAAAGAAAAGGGGGAAAAGAGACTCCCAGTACTTAAAACTTTCATATGCTAATGAAAGATAGTTTCACATAAACATTTATGCCGTCTTATATAATTAGATTCACATTTAAGTCACTTAAATGTATGATAAAAATGGAAAATGATCCATACAAACTACTATTTGCAGTCCAATTGTTTAAAAGCCTCACAAAATATCTAGTCAAAAAAAGCATTTCTGCATAATTAAAACGAATATGAACATTTGCAAAACCAGTGGATCTGTCAGAACAAAAATAATATGTCAAATTCCTTTCTTCCAAAGGGAGCAATAATAGCATATTAACTAATAATGTCCACTGCATCTCCAACCATTAGCTTCTCCAAAATTGTGTGGAGACATTCATTGTCAATGAAATATGAGTTTTTGTTGAAATAACTGTAACTTGGAAAGGGGTGTGAGTTTTAGTAGTAAACAGTTATTATATTTTATCATTTATTTGTTGAATGCAATATATACATTTAGCATTCACTATGCAAATTATGCACAACTATGTAATTATTAATGGCAGATTGTGTTTATGTTTATTTTATTATTAATTAACAGTATTGATATGCTGTTGGTTTTTGAAGACCCTTGGCTATTTACAGCATAATGGAAAAATAAAACATAAGCTGAAATCAACCTCACACCAATTAAAACCCAAACATTGAAAGCTCAATTAATCGACTGATCGTCATCAAATGATTGTCATGTCCTAGCGACCCAGCATGTTGGCTGAGGAATATCCACATATCCCAAATTAGCCAAGGTTGAGAAATACTTGTCCAAAAGAATACTGTGACCAATGGTACTGAATTCTGAAAATCATCAGACGCAAAACAATGCTTAAACTTGAAACTTTTATAAGTAAATTAGATCTGATTCAATGAATATCCTAATAGGGGAGGCCATGTATTAATTGGCATATCAAAATAAACCAGGATATTGAACAAGGAATGGAGAATGATCAGAATTCTGCCCACAGAACTGGTAGTAAATACTTTTGAATCCCATCACTGCAGTGGAGCCAAAATGTCCCATGGGATGGGGCGTGCACAGCCCCGATACAGCCAATTTTCAGCCTGGACGGCCTCCTGCAACACTTCGCCTGCCAAAACGCCTGGTGGAGGGTGGCGCAAAGGGCCTGTTTTGGCTGCAGGAGGCATCCATCCAGTATTGGGCAGCCACTTAACATGCTAACCAGACGATCCTTAGCAGCCGGCACAGGCACACGCACTCCCGACAAGTGCAAGTCAAATCTTGTGAGATTTTGGCTATTTTCGTTGGTATTTTTACTTTTGCCCAGGTCCGCCTGGTGCACCAGTTGCGGCCCTATTTGGACAGGGAGTCACTGCTCACAGTCGCTCATGCCGTCATCACCTCGAGGTTCAATTACTGCAACGCTCTCTACATGGGGCTACCTCTGAAAAGTGTTCGGAAACTTCAGATCATGCAGAACACGGCCGCGAGAGCCATCGTGGGGCTTCCTAGATTTGCCCACGTTTCTGCAACACTCTGTGGCCTGCATTGGCTGCCGATCAGTTTCCGGTCACAATTCAAAGTGTTGGTTATGACCTTTAAAGCCCTGCATGGCATTGGACCAGAGTACCTCCAGAACCGCCTGCTACCGCACGAATCCCAGCGACCAATAAGGTCCCACAGAGTTGGCCTTCTCCGGTTCCCGTCGACCAAACAATGTCATTTGGCGGGCCCCAGGGAAAGAGCCTTCTCTGTGGCAGCCCCGGCCCTCTGGAATCAATTCCCCCTGGAGATTAGAACTGCCCCCACACTCCTTGTCTTTTGTAAATTACTCAAGATCCATCTATACCGCCAGGCATGGGGGAGTTGAGACACCTTTCCCCCAGGGTGTCTCCCCAGGCTTTTCCCCCAGGCTTTTTAAAATATTTATGTTTGGGTATGTATATGTTGTTTGCTTTTTAAAAATATGATAGGGTTTTATGTGCTTTTTAATATTAGATTTGTTTTCGCTGGAATATTGTTTTTATTATTGTTGTGAGCCGCCCCGAGTCTTCGGAGAGGGGCGGCATACAAATCTAATAAATTGAATTGAATTGAATTTCACGCATGTGCAGAAGCAAAAAACCATCGATTTTGGCTGGGAATCTATTTGTTGTGCCATTCCCGGACTGAAATTTATCAGTCATACTGATGGCTCACTCCCATGTAGGGAGGGGCCCATGACTGCATCCATCCCATCTTTCCCTCCCCCTGGCCGGCCTGCAGAGAACTACAATGCTGCTTTGGCCCTCAAAGAAATTGAATTTGACACCCCTCCTGCAGAGAACTAACTATGTTTATATATAATCTGGAGTTGCTATAAATGTGAGCAGGTTATGCTACACATACCAGTGATTCATCTTATCATTTGTCTTGAAAGTTTGTCCTAAGAACCTTTAGGATGGGAAATTGGTGCATTTGCAATGTCTCTTTGCCAGAGCTCAAATAAAAGGTTGAAAACAATTGAAGGACATTCAAAGACATTTGCAAATCCTTGAAGTCCTTCAGCCTATGGTGTTTCACACATAAGTATTTTTAGACAAGATTCCTGCTTGCACTGCTAATTAAGTTGCATTGTGCAGCCATCCTATCCACAGTGGTCTTCTACAATGGATTTTTTATTCTGGAAAGAAAAAGATAGAAGTATGGATGCTTATGAATAGAGGGTGACATTGTTTGGACTTCCATAAAATTCCATAAATTAGGAAAATTAATTGCATTTAAAAACCTTGATTTTCTGAAGAAAAGAACTAAAGGAATCATACAATTAGGGAAGCCAGGATTTCTCTTAATAAACCATATGCAATCTGTTAATAAACCACATGCAATTTGAGAACTGCCGATTTCCTTACAAACTCTGAATTCATTTACAAGTGTGAATGTGTACTTGCATATCGATAAGCAATTTTTGCATAGTTAATTTGGTCCAGAAAAAAGATTTAAGTGCCACCAATCTCTATGTTTGCATCCACAGAAGGAAGAAAAAATATGTTTATTTATGGCTTTTATCTTTTGTGTCCCTTTATGTTCTGCCTCGGACTGAATTAATCCAGCAAAAGAATGAGGTGCCGTTCACTTCCCGCTATTTCTAGGAGGGAAAAAAATGTGGTGATGAATGAAATAAATGAAAATTGGCTTTGTAGTGACAATAGTGCAATTTTAGCAGACTGGAGATACAGATCTGATACATAATCGGAATGTCACTTTGAAGAGGAAAGTGCTATATTATCAGCATCCAGCTTCACAAAAAGTCATTTATTTTCTGATCAAAAGACAACCTCCTGTTTCACACATAAGCTTTGAAGCGACCTGAGATTGGCGATAGCCGCCTGTGACCCTGGGAAGAGAACATACGGGAAGGCCCGTTGCTCAGGCTAAGGCCCAATTATTTTTTCATAGTGCCTTTTGGAGGTTTGCAAGTGGGAGATAGGAAGATGCAGGTAGTCCTCAACTTACAACAGTTCATTTAGTGACCGTTCAAAGTTACAATGGCACTGAAAAAAATTGACTTATTGACCATTTACCGCATGAATCCCAGTGGCCGATAAGGTCTCACAGAGTTGGCCTTCTCTGGGTCCCGTTGACCAAACAATGTTGTTTGATGGTCCCCAGGGGAAGAGCCTTCTCTGTGGCGGCCCCGGCCCTCTGGAATCAACTCCCCCCGTAGATTAGAATGGCCCCCACCCTCCTTGTCTTTCGCAAGTTACTCAAGACCCACCTATATCGCCAGGCATGGGGGAATTATGTTTGGTATGTATGCGCTGTATGGTTTTTAAATTGTTGGGCGTTTTATATAATTTTATTATTAGATTTGTTCCATTGTTATACTGTTTTTTATTACTGTTGTGAGCCACCCCGAGTCTTCGGAGAGGGGCGGCATACAAATCTAATAAATTGAATTGAATTGAATTTCTTCACACTTAGGACCATTGCAGCATCTACCTGGAATGTATTTAAATCAAATGCATTCAAATGCATTCAAATGTATTGGTTTTACATTCAAATGCTTGACAACTGTCTGACATTTATGACGGCTGCAGTGTCCCGGAGGAGGGGGTTGATGCTCCCACTGCTTCTGGTGTCCAGAATGCACATGCATGCGCACACATGTCCCAGTGAGATCTCATGCGGGGACACCCATGAGAGAGAGATTTCTGTGATTTCTCTTGCTTCCGCGCATGTGTGAAAACAAAAAATCACCAAAATCTCTCTAGCGCATGTGTCCCCTCATGAGATTTTGCTTTCTGAGCATGCAGAGAAGCAAAATATCACTGGGACATGTGTGCGCGCACACTGGACACCCGAAGCTGTGCGTGCAGCTCCCATTTTTCTACCGCTGTGCAGTGTTGCCCGTACTGGGTAGGAATCCAATACTGCCCGGAGTCATGTGAGACCTTCTGACAAGCAAAGTCAATGAAGAAACCAGATTCACTTAACAACTATGTCACCAAGCGATGTTTTGCTAAATTAATATGGTAAGAAAAGTCATGAAATGGGGCAAAACTTACTTAATAAATATCTCACTTAGAAACAGAAATGTTTGAGTTACTTGTGCTTGTAATTGAAGACTACTTGTTGTCAGAGATTGATTTATTGATTTATTGATTGGATTTCTATGCCACCCCGCTCCAAAGACTCGAAGAGATCCAGTGAATAAGCCCAAAGCAATCAAAATTCTGAGGCCTAGGGTTTCCTCAAAGTATGAATTTATTAGGAGTGTTATATTGGCACAGCTGGTGAAAACTCAACTCTGAAGGACCCAGAGTTTTCCCCACCCAAATCAAAACCCCAAATTCTTGTCCCCAGGTCACAAGTCCATCACATGGCTCAATCGGGTCATAGTCTCAGCTCCAGCTTGCTCTTATCCACACTCCTCCAACACCTGGTAGAATGTCCTTGGCTCCCATGGGAAAGAATGTTATTTTGGCTACATATTCCATAGGTCCCACAGAGTCAACCTTCTACAGGTTCTGTCAACTAGATAATGTCTCTTAGTGGAACCTAGGGGAAGAGCCTTCTCTGTGGGAGCCCCGGCCCTCTGGAATCAGCTCCCCCCAAAAATTCATACTGCCCCCACCCTCCTCGCCTTTCGTAAGAGTCTAAAGACTCATCTATGCCACCATGCTTGGGATCATTAGATTCTTGTCCCCCAGCCAATGAATGTTATTGTGGGTTTGTTGATTGAACAGATACGTGTGTATTTTAATTGGGTTTCTGGTTGTTAGATTTTAATTCTTAACTTTAATTAAATGGATTTCGATGCACATTTTTTTTTAATATGTTGTGAGCCGCCCTGAGTCCTCGGAGAGGAGCAGCATATAAATCCAATCAATCAATCAATCAATCAATCAATCGATCGATCGATCGATCAAATGGATTCCGGGCTGACACCTGCATTTTCTCCTAACAGTACTTTTCTCCAACTTGTATTACCCCCAATAAGGAGATAATGATGATAATAATAATAATAATAATAATAATAATAATAATAATAATAATAATTATTATTATTATTATTATTATTATTATTATTATTCATTAGATTTGTATGCTGCCCTTCTCTGAGGACTCGGAATGGATAATATGTAATATTCAATTGAAGATTCCACAGTAGGTTTGTCTCCCATCAGTTATCCAATCCTGTTTTAAACCCAGCCAAGTTAGTGTATCATCTGCTCATGAATTTGTGTAATGTATGAAAAAGAGGTGGGTTTTTTTTTAATTAAAAAAAAATGGCCTAAAAGTTAAAAGGGGAAAAGCTTCCACCTTTATAAGTCTGTGTACAATTGCATTGAGGTATCAATATGATAGATAAATGCATAGTTACCTCTGTCCATTTTCTCCTAGTATTTTATATACTAGGATTTTATATACTTATTAATGTTATATTTTATATACTTATTAATGTTCCCATCCATCACTTTTTCTTCCAAGCTCAGCATTCCCAGACATTCTACCCTCTTCCTGTAGAGAGGTTGTTCATGACCTCTGATCATTTTTGTTGCCCACTTCTTCCAATTTGCTAACAGAGCAATGCGAAGTACAGTAAACGTGTACTGTATGTGCGATAAATTTTTATAAGAACATGCATATAACATCTGCCGTTCTATTTTCAATCCCTCCTTTAACAATCTTAGCATGGAATTTGCCTTTTTCACAGCTGCTACGCAGTGCACTGAATTTTCCTTGAGCTGTACAGCAATTTCCTCCTTCCCTTTGAAAAACAAACATTATGAGGGAAGAATGACGGTGTGTACGTGTGCGCGTGTGTTTGTGCACAGCTAGTTTCTGAATTTTGTACTCTTTTATTGGTCAAACAGAAGAAATTTTGGCTAGCTTAAAGTGGGAACAACATTCATTAGCAGCACAAAATTGTTGTTGTTGTTAGTCAGTCATGAAGTCATGTCTGACCCATCGCAAACCCTTGGACAAAGTTCCTCCAGGCTTTTCTGTCCTCTACTATCCCCTGGAGTCCATTTAAGCTCATGCCAACTACTTCAGTGACTCCATATAGTCACGAAATTCTTTATCGTCCCTTCTTCTTTTGCCCTCAATGGTTCCCAGCATTAGATTCTTAGATTTCTTAGATAACATCATTAGATATCCAGACTGCCTGGCTACAACCAGGTCCTCTATTCAGGTGGGAATATGGAGGCCACTGATTGTCTGACCCATCTGACAGCTCCTTATAAAATGGCTAGCTGTCAGACTGGCTCCTTGTTAGATCTTGTACATAGTTTAAAAAAGAGCTGTTTGTCTTGAAACCTGTCCGAAGCCTCGTCAATCACCAGAGTCAACATCTCCAACATCTCCTTCCTTCTCATTAGGTGGCCAAGAGCTTAAGACCAAAGTTTGAAGAGTGATTTTTTTTTTGAGTAACAAAATCAAAAGAGGAGATTAATTATGTGTATTTGGTTTTAAAATCTACCCATTATGGAATGAGGCTTAGAACGGCGATATTAAAAACTATCCCTTTGTCTAAGAAATCCAAGTTAGAGTTATAGAAATCTGCAAATGATACTTTTCATTGAAAAATGTTTAGTTTTAATTATGGATTTTTTTCCAATTTTCTTTCAACTATATCTTGTTCCTACTCTAAGTTATAATTTACCGAACTTGACTTAAATTAAAGGGGAGAGGGAATTAAGTTTGATGGCAACAAGCCATTTTGACTCAACATCAAGCAGAAAAAGGTTGCACATGAAATATTCTTTGCATTTCTCCAAAGTTCTCACATTCCCCTTTTATATCCGGTGTAAACTGCTCTTGTATTTGTAAGTCTGATTAGTTTTAATTGAACAAGAAAGGGGATGAGAAGTCCCTTATAATTTGAGTGAACAATGAGCATTCTGGATAATGTAATTTTATATTCCTAGTGCTAATGGATTGAAACCAGATCCTCTTCAGTGTGACTTGTTGTACAAGTTGTGAAATAATCAAAGGCAGGGGTGTCAAACTCGATTTCATTTAGGGCCACATCAGTGTTGTGTTTGATCTTGGAGGGTCAGGGTGGGCATGGCCATGGTTGGTGTAGCCAGCTTGACGTCACTCATGTTGGTGGTACCTGTGGTGGCCACATGCTAAGGCAGGATTTCCCTCAGATCCTCCCTCCCTCTCATTATATCCTCCCTCCCTCCTCCCTCCCTTCCTCTCTCCCTCCTTCCTTCCTTCGCTCCTCCCTCCTCCCTCCCTCCCTTCCTCTCTCCCTCCCTCCTTCCTTCGCTCCTCCCTTCCTCCCTCTGTCCCCCCTCCCTCTCTTCCTCCCTTCCTTCTTTCCTCCCTTCCTCCTTCCCTTCCTCCCTTCCTCCCTCCCTCCCATTTCTTCTTTTTCCTTCCCTCTTCATTCTCCTTTATTTTCCTTTCTTTTCCCCAGAAGGGGGTGCAAAGTTTGTAATTGTTAAAAACGGTCATAAGTCACATTTTTTTCAGTGCTGTTGTAAATTTGAACAGTTACTAAATGAATTGTTGTAAGTTGAGGACTATTGGTATTGGTGTTGCAAGTAATTTATTTATTTATTTATTTATTTATCTATTTATTTATTTATTTATTTATTTATTTATTTATTTATTAATTATTTAGATTTGTAAGGACAGTGCACAGCTCCAGCTGATCTTCATACATATATGTGGGAGAAAAAGAGGGGGAGGGAGAGAGAGAGAGAGAGAGAGCAATTTTTTTTCTTGTCCAATTTCAGAGCCTACAATAAATATTTTATTGGGTCTCTTCAAAAGGAATGCAAACATGTAAATGCATGTTGTCCTTGCTTAACAACTGGCTCCTCAGTGATCGCTCAAAATTATGACCGACTCCCCAAAGGTACTTATGACCTGATTTTGAAGGTCGAACGGTTGCACATTCCTGCTGTGGTCAAGGGATCACATTTTGGGCCCTGGGCAACATCTTCACTGTTATGGCTTTTTGCAATATATTGCAGTCTGGCTGTGTTTTTTTTTTGCTGGTTTCCAACAATGACTCCTGGTAAAAGCAATCCCCATTGGATAAAACGATTCGCTTTACAACCACTGCAAAAAAAGGGCCGTAAAATCAGTTGCTTGGCGTTCTGCTTATGACCTCAATAACTTACAACTGTAATTCTGGACTTAATGAAAGGCATTAACTGAGGACTATATGTACTCCATATGGGATTTTCTATTTTCAGATATGGGTAAGCAATCATAAAATCACTTGTTAAAAATACATACATTTTCACAACGTTTAAATTGGTCTAAGAAAGGTATAATTCAAAACATATTTTAAGGACAATGCAATTCTATAGACTTGCTTTTTTTTTTAAAGAAAGAAATGGACCTAAAATAATATAATGGAGCTGAGTTATTTTCTTTTGTGCAGGGTTAGCAGGGTTCCCCAGGACTCTTGCAGTTTGCTTTAAAGGCTGCTATGTCACCCTATTTATGTGACCTATCTGAGGAAGAGCAGCACTAGGTTGCTCCCGGTTTGGCCCTATAGTCCTGGTGGCAGGAGACTCCGCCACCCACCTGGGATGCTTCTGTGCATGTCCAGAAGCTTCTGCACATGGTCAGAAGTGTTTTGTGCATGTGTGTGAACTGGTAATAAAGGGTTTTAGAACCCACTACTGAAGAGGAGCCTTAATATATCACATGAAGAGTGCCAATGTTGCATACCCCTGCAAACTGGGGATGAGATAGCTGCATATTTGTAGCCCTGTTTGAAATGGTATCCCCTGCTTTCTTTAAACCAGAGACATCTTCCACCTGATTCCACTGGGGCCTTGTTTGATCTATGTGCAAAACATCTTGGTTTTTTGTTTCTTTTCCAAAACCTGGTTGTCCCTGTTGCAAAATCCAAACCTGTGAATCGTAATGACAAAGCCACTGGATTGATAACAAGAAAGTGAAGGGAAAGGAATTCTTCAGAGACAAATGAGGAAGTGGAGAATCCATTGATATTGAGATGGTAGCAGCCAGCGGTGGGCTACAAGCTGGAACGCTAAATTGTGCTCGCCGCCACGGCTCATAAGTTCTTGCGGGATCAGCACGATTTTGCTGCTGCACCTGTGGAGGTAGCAAAATTGTGCCCATGTTTTGGCGAGGTTTTACCTGAGTCTCTGTCCATGATTTTGCTACCTCCACAGGTGCAGCACCAAAATCGTGCTGGTCCCACAAGAACTTACAAGCTGTAGCGGCGAGCGCAATTTAGCATTCTGGCTCATAGCCCACCGCTAGTAGCAGCTATTTACTGTTAGTAAAATGAACTGTAAATGCAATGTTTTTTCAAAAGTCTGCCTGGGTCCAAAATATGTGCAGCGGTTCTCACCATCACCTTGCACCAGTGAAGGGCTTCTCGTCTTCGGCGCTACGTGTCACACCCATCAGTGCGAGATTCAGCTTCTGCGCATGTGCAACAAGCAAAATGTTGCATGAGGATGCGTGCACGAGAGAGATTTTGGAGATTTTCGCCGATATATTTGCTTCTGCACATGTACGAAAGCAGAAAATTGGCAAAATCTCACTCTCGCCCACGTCCTCATGTGAGGTTTTGCTTGCTGCACAAATCTCATGTGGGGGGCGCATGCACATGTCAGGGATGCACAGTTTATTTATTTATTGGATTTACATGCTGCCCCTCTCCGAGGATTCACATGCACAATTTTTACAACTGGAGCTGCTCACCGGTCCATGTAACCAGCAGCCCATTATTGCCTTGTACCTATATTTTCTCTCTCCTGTCCTCTAAAATCAATTAGCGGGGACTCTCTGGATTACACGTTGGAGGATTCTTGTTATAGCAGTGATTGAAAAACACCAGTCTGTCCGTATACCAATACATTTGAAATACCAAGTCAGACTTTGGGTGATGTTCTCTATCAGGTTCCTGGGGCTATTGCTCTGATAACTTCTGCCTTTCTCTATCGAAGCCCTTCACCTCTTGCCATTTCCAAGATTTCATCATGCTGCAAGAGTCTCCTACGTTCTGCCCTTCTGCTGCCTCATGCTATGGTACCAGAACCATTTCCTTTCATTGTGCTTGCTGGTATCTATCACTGGCTTTGGGTTTGCTGCCCTAGAACTTAACACACATCTCCATTGAGCTTGTATGTAATGCTTTCCTTTCATTTTGGTTAAATGTTGTCTGTCTTTCTCTCTTTCTCTCTGTCTGTCTGTCTGTCTGGTTTTTTTCCTTGTTTCTCCATCCTGTTGTGCTGTTCCTGCTGTGGCTACTCATTTCCTGCTACCTCTAGCATCCAAAAAGTGCCACCTGTTGACCTGAGGAGAGTTTCAGCTCCCCCGGATTCTTTTACCATGTGAGTACTTGTCTTTCCCTTCCCTGTTTTTAAGTGTCATCCATTTCCTTCAGACTCCATACCTCTCCTTCTCTGCATGGTTTCTGTCAGAGGCCTCCAACCTTGGCAACTTTTAAGACTTGTGGACTTCAACTCCATATGAGTCCCAGCGACCGGTCAGGTCCCACAGAGTCGGCCTTCTCCAGGTTCCATCAACTCGACAATGTCGCTTGGTCGGGCCCAAGGGAAGAGCCTTCTCTGTGGGGGCCCCAGCCATTTGGAATTAGCTCCCCCAGAGATTCACACTGCCCTCACCCTCCTAATCTTCCACAAGTGTCTTAAGACTCATACTGCCAGGCTTGGGGCGATTAGATCATAGTCCCCTGGCTGACGAATGTCATATATGGTTGCTGTCTGAGTGGGTATGATTGATTTTAATATCATTGGAGATTTTAGATCAGTTTATTTAGTTTTTAATTAATTGAGTTTAGGCCACTGTATTGTATTATATTCTTTTTATATGTTGTAAGCCACCCTGAGTCCTCAGAGAGGTATGGCATATGAATCGAATCGAATCGAATCGAATCAAATCAAATCAAATCAAATCAAATCAAATCAGATCAAATCAAATCTAAAATCAATAAATCAATTTCCCAGAATTCTGGGAGTTGAAGTCCACAAGTCTTAAAGTTGCTAAGGTTGGAGACCCCTAGTTTATGCAGCATGAATCCTATAATCATCTGGAAATGCTTTCCAGCAATGCAATGGGTCCACCAGTTCCAGAAACCAAGGGTGGGCTTCAAAATTTTTAGCAAGGGGTTCTCTGTCCAATTACTGGGTGGGCATGGCCATGATGGGGTGTGGCCAGGGGTGGGCTACTACCCAGACAGGGGGGAACGCAGTGGGTTAGCGAAAATGGAGCTCCACCCCAGAGCACCCAATTTGCACTGAAAGATGTTCAAAGAAAATGCAGGCATCCTGAATAAGCCAGGCCCACAGTGTGGTAGTAAAAAGTTTGGTAGCCCTTCACTGGTTGTGGCCTAGTCAACCTCTTGTACCATGGTGATGGGTGGGATGCTTTTGCCTTCCCTAGGCTCTGGAGACTTTCCTTGAGCCTCCAGAAGGGTGAAAATTGCCTCTCCAGGCTCCAGAGACCTGCTGGTGGCCTTCGTGAACCGTTTTTCCCTTCTCGAACCTCCACACCCATCTTGCACCTATTTGCATCCAAATAGGGGACTCCTGGGAGGATGGAGTAAGGGTGAGTGGGGCCAGCCAGGAGTGGGATTCGGGGGTTCTCCAAATGGCACAAAATCTTAGTTAGAGGTTCTCCTGAACCCCCCTGAACCCCCAGCAGCCGCCCCTGCCTGAAACTGATACTGAGCAAAAGTTACTTGTGCCAGTGTTGTTTGGTGGGAACTCCGAGCTCCTGAGTAATCGCAGGAAAGTACATAGTCTAATTGTGCAAGGGTCATACCCAGTAATGGGCTGCTGCCCCCATGGGGGGGAGGCACAGTGGGCGTAGTAAGTTTATGCACTATTTACTGAATACTTAATAGTTTTTTATTGTCCTTCCTTCTCTAGTACCTTAGTATGATGCTTAATTACTTTTAAAATAGGAAATAATTAAATAATATAATCATAATCATAAATGCTTTAATCATTTTAATCATTATCCAAAATTGAACTTTTATAGCAATTAAAGAAAATTGAGCTACTTGCCTAATCTGAGGGTTCGGTATAAAACTTTAAAATGTTGCTGTGCTTCTCAACAAATAATGCTGTCTATCCTTTGTCCTTTGTGTGGTTATTCAAATAATGTCATTTAATCACCTGAAAAAGAGTCCAAGCACCTATTTGAAAACTTATCTTGGTCGGTAAGCCACTCCCACCCAGTCACATGACCTTTAAGAGGCCCCCGTCACTTGATTGTCAAGCCACTCCCACCTGGTCACATGTCCGGCAAGCCACTCCTACCCGGTCACATGACCATCAAGCCGCACCCACAAAATAATCCACGCCCATAGTGTGGCAGTAAAAATTTTGGCAGCCGATCACTAGTTATAGCTGATGTGAAATTACTTGGATGTGAGTGGAGGGTGAAAGAGTTCCAATTTCTTTGGCCTTATGTAGTCTTTTTTAGTAACCTGATAGAATACAAGCTTGCAGATTGGGTAATTTAGTCTAAAATAATTACAGCCTGCTTTTTTTCCTTCTTCTTTTGATACCTGAGAAGGAAGGCCCTTGATGAATAACCAGCCACTGCTTCCAGAGACAATTCATGCAGGCTGAAGCATAGCTAAACATTACTCTTTCTCAAGTTCTTGAGGGAGAACTGTTGTCAAAAAGCAACAGCCAAGTGATTTTCTTTTCAAGGAGAAGATTTGTTTGTATATTACACTTTTCCTTCACAGGGTTCAGAACACAAGCATGATATCTGCTTTCCTTGGGAATACCTGTTTCCCACACAGCCTTTAATAAACAATCTTCCCATCCCCATTAGAATTAACATGATTTCACTCCTCCACTCGCAACAGAATACTCTACGCAACTAGACTTACAATCCTAGGTTTAGAAAGCTTAGAACTACGTCATCATAAACACGACTTAAACATAGCCCATAAAATCATCTGCTACAACTTTCTGTCAATGACTACTTTAGCTTCAACCACAACAACACACAAGCACACAACAGATACAAACTTAAAGTAAACCGCTCTAAACTCGACTGCAGGAAATGACTTTAATAACCGAGTAGTTGATGCATGGAACTCACTACCAGACTCTGTAGTATCATCACCTAACCCCCAAAACTTTACCCTTAGATTATCCACTGTTGACCTCCCCCGATTCCTAAGAGGTCAGTAAGGGGCGTGCATAAGTGCACCAGAGTGCCTTCTGTCCCCTGTCCTAATGTTTCTCTTTTACTAGTATCATGTATATAAATATTATTATATCTTTGTATACCACCAACACGTACTTGACAAAACAAATAAATAAAATTACATTTCCTCATTGCTGACTTGAAATGCACTTCGTCCATTCTTGGGATGGCAGAAAAGTAGCCTGGTGTGAGGTTTGCTGTCCTCATTTCCAATCCCTATTCATCCTTCTGTTTCAAGCGGCTGTGGTCATCTGATTTTCTTATAACATAAAGTGTGACGAAGCACAGCAGATTTTAAACTCCTTGGGGCTGCCCTTGGATAGTGTTAGAATAAGAGGGAAAACACTAGGCTATGGTTGATGTAAAATGCACTCACCGATGAGTGGGAAAGGACAAAAAACAAAACAAACCCAGAAAAGACAAAGTTGCAGGGATGGTGCAGAGAAAAATGTTCTCAGGGCATGTTCTTTCCATCTCATAAGCTATTCAGAGCAGAAATTGCTCAGAGGAAAGAATTATGACATAGTTTACAAACCACTGTGTCTGCTGATTCTGCTACATTGGTATGTCAATCAATCAAATGCAAACTAAAAATTACAGCACAGAGTTTGTGCTGGAATCCATGAATGCTCTGCTTATTCTTTCCTGAAAGCTATAAAAAGATGTTATAAACCGAGACCACGATTGTACCAACTAAGTTTCACCCCACATTGTGTAAATCATCACAAATAGTGACTTTCTGGATTCTTTATGTACAGTGCAAATAGCTACAACCCAAGTACTGTAGGTATGTACGCAGATAGATAAATAGATACTGTAGGTAGATAGATAAATAAATAAATAAATAAATAGATAGGTTGATAGATAGGTAGATGGATGGATGGATAAAGAGAGAGAGAGTGAGTTAGAGAGAAAGAAAGAATGAAAGAGAGAGAGAGAGATAGATGATAGAATGGTAACTCTGCTTACAAACTTGATTCATTCCGTGACCAGGTTCTTAAGTAGAAAAGTTTGTAAGAAGAAGCAATTTTTCCCATAGGAACCAATGTAAAAGCAAATAATGTGTGTGATTGGGGAAACCGCCCCGAGTCTGCGGAGAGGGGCGGCATACAAATCTAAATAATAAATAGATAAATAAATAAATAAATAAATAAATAAACAAACCACAGGGAGGGTGAAGGCCCCACAGAGACTTCTCCCTGCCTTTTCTGGCCCTGTTTCCTCTCAGAAGATTCCATCCAATATCCACATCTCTCCCTCTCTCTCTGTGTGTGTGTTTGTGTGTGTGCTTCTCCCCACCTTTTCTGGCCCCGTTTCCTCCCAGGAGATTCCTAGAGAGACCACACAGGGGCTTCTCCCTGCCTTTCCGGCCCTGTTTCCTCCTAGGAGATTCCTTTAGAGGCCCCACAGAGGCTTCTCCCTGCCTTTTCCGGTTACATGTGGATATTGGGAAGAAGCATTGTGATATGTCGGATGTGGGGCAAGCTATTGAACTGAGCCCTGTTTGCATGCTTAGTTAAATACTTTTAAGAATGCCTGCATAGAGCATGTATGGCAATTGCATGTTGTTTAATAAGAAATCAAATTCTAGAATGAATTTAAAGAAGCAAACATTTATAAAATCCCCATTCATTTTAGATATTGGATCAATGTATAAAGATAGCAGTAGGTTTTAGAAAATGGTTAAATTTTTTTCTAAATCTGAAATTGCTCCACAACAACCGACTTTTAGCATGCCTAATAAATTAAAGCACAAACTCCAAAGGCATTATGAACTTTAATTTTAGGGTGCTACTCACTATGATATTCTGTTGCTCAATCTCATTTGATGGGAGGCATATAAATGTAATCAATAAAAATAAAATACTCGGATGTTGTCAAGATTGTTCTGAAAATCCCATTGAGACAAATGAGTAGACTTGATTTTAAGGAACATGAATGCTGTTAGGTAATTATTCCAAGGGTATCATTTAGAATTAGTCTTGAATTTTAGACAGTGAAAGTTGTTTGAGGATTCTTTACATGTTAATTGTTGTTTTCTCCCTCCCCCGAAAAGACTATGCTAGAGATACTGCAGTATGCTTTTTATAAAGATATTTGCTAACTTCATGCTTAGAAAAATGTATGTACTGCATTCCTCAACATTTCTCTGCCATAAATCAGCTCAAAATTACAGGCTTTTTCCTTGCTTAGGAAAAAATAATAATTTATACAATTATAAAATGTTGGACGAGTTGGACATTTTTATCCATTTCTTTCACAAATGCCAACATCTAAATTGCCACTAAATTGCTGATAGTAACGATTTATTTCTCTTCTATTTATTGATTTACTATTTATTCATCCATCAGACATTCATCCATTCTGATGGCTTTTTAGCACTGCTGAAACAATAACAGTCATAACTTCAAAATTACCCTTCAGAAACCCAATTATCTGTGAAAATACAAAATTCTTATATTTCCCTCAAAAATGGATTGTTTATCCAGTTCTACTAATACATTGTAAAATACTGTGTTTCAGTAATGTTTGCTACAATAAATTGGGGGGAGCACTTAAAGAGTAGAAAACAATGGGAAACAAACTGTTGGATACATTTTTATTTATTTTGTTTCAGGTTCCACTTGTTAAAGTGAAAAGTGAAACAAAATACTGTAATCTTATTTTTCATGTTCCAGCCCATCCCCCCTGATGTTTCTCTAGGATTTCCTTCACTTTCTCTGGGTCTTTTGATTCACTCTTCAACAACTAGACATTCTCAGGATGGCTGAGTCAACGTTATTTGTATTGGGAGTTTTATTTTTTATTTAATTACCGGTATATTCCACCTTTATTATTTTTGCAAATAGCTGAAAGGTGGTGAACACATACAACACACCTTCCTTTTCCTATTTTCCCCCACAACGATCCTCCTGTGAACTGAATTGGGCTGAGAGAGTGTGACTGGCTCAAGGTAGCCCAATTGACTTTCATGGCTAAGGCAGGACTAGAACTCATGGTCTCTTGCTTTTAAGCCTGATACCTTAAACAGTCTCTCAGTTTGTCCCATTGAAAGGATTTTTTTTCCCTGGAAAAAAAACTTTTTGTATTTCTGTTTGTTTTTGAAGTTTCGTAAACCTGCCGATACTGTTTTTCTCATGTGAGTGAAACAATTTTCATTGTGTAAGGATGATTCTCAAGGTAAACTTGTGGTTTTTTCCTGGAAAAAAACTTTTTGTATTTCTGTTTGTTTTGAAGTTTTGTAAACTTGCCAATACTGTTTTTCTCTATGTGAATGAAACTATTTTCATTGTGTAAGGATGATTCTCCGGGTAAACTTGTGGTTTGGTCCTCAGCATACTGTTTGGACTGTCAGCCCCAAACTCACCCTGGAACCATCCTGAAATATTTATTTATTCATTCATTCATTCATTCATTCATTCATTCATTCATTCATTCATTCATTCTATCTATCTATCTATCTATCTATCTATCTATCTATCTATCTATCTATCTATCTATCTATCTATCTATCTATCTATCCATCCATCCATCCATCCATCCATCCATCCATCCATCCATCCATCCATCCATCCATCTATCTATCTATCTATCTATCTATCTATTTATTAGATTTGTATGCCGCCCCTCTCCGTGGACTCGGGGTGGCTAACAACAACAATAAAACAGCATATGACAAATCTAATATTAAAATAACTAAGAAACCCTTATTAAAAACCAAACATACACACAGATATACCATGCATAACTTGTATAGGCCTGGGGGGAAAGGAATCTCTCAATTCCCCCATGCTTAACGACAGAGGAGTGGGGAAGGAATGCCATGCCCACCAAGCCACACCCACAGAACCAGTAGTAAACCCCACCACTGTTCTCCCATCCAAATATTAACCAGGTCTGGTCTGGGTTAGCTTCTCAAGGTCAACCAATACTATGTCAGAAACATAGCAGAACTATGGAACTATATTATGAACATTTCCTAATGCTCCGCATGCTATTCGATGGAGTTTCCGCAGAAGACTCACAAGTTGGATAAATTTGCCTTTCCTGCTCTCCCATGGTGTCCATTTTGTCCTTAAACATATCTGCAGGGATATCTGTGGATGGATGCACAACGCAACTGATGAAGTAGGCACTAGCTCACTTGTTTTCTTCTGGGTTGACATCTTATTTTGAATGAGTAAAGTGTTTTCAATTGAAGCATCATATTTAATGCATATCACTTCTACATTCTGACAACGAAATCACACTAGCGAGGTTAATTATTTTTCTTTTGTAAGCTGGTGTTTTCCTTCTCCCTATTATTCTAAAAAGCAAAGACATTTAATTAGTTTTGCCTGTTTATAGAGGAGATAAATAGTTCATTTATCTGTCATCAGCAACATGACCCAAGAGAGTTCTGAATTTCCCAAAGTTTAATATTGGGTTCTGTTTTTTAAAGAGGCAGATTTCCCATTGAATCATATTAAATGTAGGCTCTCACCTGAATAGATTCTTCCCCCTTTTTTTCCTATATGCAGACATGTTATGGGTCACAGGATTTAAAAATAATTGTCAGAAAATGTGGATGCTTAAAATTAAATACTCCTTTTCAGTTGCATCAGCCTGAACCTCTGGCAGAGGCATTGTTTGGATATATCAGACCCCTGCTCAGAATTCCACTAGATTAGATTCCTTCCTCTCTTTTTTTTTACTTGTCACTTTGGTAGAAATGGATAGTCAAAACAGAACAGGCCCAGCATCTCTGAGTAATTAAGCTGCCAGCACGAGAACTGATTCCTTTGTTTCTTTAAATATGATTACCCCCCCCCTCTTCTCCTTAAAAAGCATTCAAAGTGGTTTACAAGATAGAGTAAATAAAAACAGAATGAAGAATATAGTTTGTTGAAATTTTGTAAAACACTTTAAAAAGTTTGTAATGCCTTTTGTGAAGATATTACTGGGAGCTGCATATAAGAACTATGTGCCACCTATGACTTCTGCTTCAAAAATAGCTCAGAAAGATTCAGACTTGACAAATCTGCACAGTATTAGGTTATGGTTATAATTAGTTTTCCCTCTACTCTTTTATCTAAATCATGTATTCCAATAGGTAATGCTGTGTTCAGGTTGTAACCTTACAGTAGGTAGCGGATCGCTTCTTGAATCAATGATTCTGTTGATGAAAAAGGGCTGCAACTTGACTATACAGTATATTAGATTAATCTTTCTGATGGAATGACAGCAGAAGAGCTTTCCCTTTGAAGTTATGAAGTTTATTTGGTTAGAGCAGGGATGTCAAACTCAATATCATTGAGTGCCACATCAGGGTTGTGTTTGACCTCAGGGAACTGGGGTGGGTGTGGCCAGGGTGGGAGTGGCCAACATCAGTACTGGGTTGTTACCGGTAGCGGCAGCCAGATTGTGCAATTTGTGCACGGTTGCTCCGGTGGCAGTCATATGGGCACTGCCATCTTTTTTTCCCAACTTTTCTATTTTTTGATTCGTGTGCATGTGCAGAAGCAAAATCTTGTGAGGGGATGCACTCGCATGCGAGATTTGGGCGATTTTTTGCTTCCGTGCATGCGCATAAGCAAAAAACTGGTGAAATATCACATACACCTGCATCCGCTCGTGAAATTTCAGTGTGTATTTGCTTCCTGCTCATGCGGGGAAGCAAAAACATGCTGGGGCACATGTGTATTCAAGACAACCAAACCTGTGTGTGCAGCGCACTAGTAACAATGGTAATTTCAATCCACCCCTGGCCAGCATGATGTAATTTGTGTTCAGGGGGCACATGGCTTCGGACCAGAATATCTCCAGGACCGCCTTCTGCCGCACGAATCCCAGCGACCAGTTAGGTCCCACAGTTGACCTTCTCCGGGTCTCATCAACTAAACAATGTCGTCTGGCGGGACCCAGGGGAAGAGCCTTCTCTGTGGTGGCCACGACCTTTTGGAACCAGCTCCCCCCGGAGATTAGGATTGCCCCCACCCTCCTTGCCTTTCGTAAACTTCTTACGACCCACCTCTGCTGTCAGGCATGGGGGACCTGAGACATCTCCCCTGGCCTATATATTCTATGCATGGTATGTTTGTGTGTATGTTTTATTTTTAAATAAGTTTTTTTTTAGTTTTTTAAGATTTGTTACTGTATATTGTTTTTACTATTGTTGTGAGCCACCCCGAATCTACGGAGACAGGCGGCATACAAATCTAATTAATAATAATAATAATAATAATAATAATAATAATAATAATAATAATAATGTGGTGGAACTGATTGCTCTGCTAGCGGAAACAAGCTCCCAAGCTCTGTTTTTGACTGGGATGGCCATGTGTAGCCCTCCCGAGCTCCGTTTTTGCTGGCAGAGGCACGGTGGGGTAATCTTTTGCTATTTCCAGGATAACCTCGTGGGCTGGATCTAAGCACCCCGCAGGCTGTATCTGGCCCCCAGGCCTTGAGTTTGACACCCCTGCATTACAGTTTTTAGAAGTTGAATGGCCTCCTATCATATTTCTTAAATGATCAGGGGAGGTGAGATTGCACAAGTGAATGTAGCTTTTCCTTTAAAATTTCCAACCTAGTTTTTTGACTTGAGCTGCAACAGAGATCCAGCTCAATTGTCATCCATGGATTATTTCTGGATTCTGTTGCAGCTTCACTACACTGTTACTTCAGCACTCATTAAAAATGGGGTTACTTGCTACCGATTGCTCCCCTCCTTGCTTTACCCTACGCCCCTCCCTGTCAGCAGGGCTATCTTTGGATAAGGGTTTGATGTGCTCTCAGAAACAGTGCAACTGGCAGTCAGAAGCACAAAGCAACTCATTGTTGACAACTTGGCAGGTGGGTAAACATATTGTTCCAAATACTCACCTGTACGTATTAAATTTCAAACCTGTCCCACATTAAGGAGAGCTACTGACAATTGTTTTTCCATCAGTGGCTGAAATGGAATGTGGAAAGACCTTGGGAAGTAGCTGGAATTGCTGCAGACTAAACAGTGGTCAGTCAATCCACAGAAGGAATGGGAACATGGCAAACATCTTAGAAGTGACTTGCCTAGTTTCTTGGATTGTAACGGTGAAGGAGGAGAGGTGTGTTGTCAGACTTGCAGATTTGCATCCTGTAGATGTAACCTTACAATAAAGTTAGAGATAGAATGGAATGGAATGGAATAGAATATTGGGCAAGTATGATTGGACACACAAGGAATTTGTCTTGGTGCATATGCTCTTAGTGTAGATAAAGAAATATAGATTTGTCAAGAATCATGTTGTGCAACACTTAATTATTGTCATAGAGGTCAAATAAACAATAGAGAAACAATCAATATTAATAAAAATCTTAGGATACAAGCAACAAATTACAGTCATACAGTCCTAAGTGGGAGGAAAAGGGTGATAGGAATGATGAGAAAAAACTAGTAGAAATAGTAGTGCAGACTTAGTAAATAGTTTGACAGTGTTGAGGGAATTATTTGTTTAGCAGAGTGATGGCGTTCGGGGAAAAACAGTTCTTGTGTCTAGTTGTCTTGGTGTGCAGTGCTCTTTAGCAACATTTTGAGAGTAGGAGTTGAAACAATTTGTGTCCAGGATGTGAGGGGTCAGTAAATATTTTCACTGCCCTCTTTTTGACTCGTGCAGGATACAGGTCTTCAGTGAAAGGCAGGTCAGCAGCAATTATTTTTTCTGCTGTTCTGATTATCCTCTGAAGCCTGTGTCGGTCTTGTTGGGTTGCAAAGTTAGAGTTACAACTTCTGTTTGCACTTCTTGTCTGCAATAGACAGCACCTTACAAAGTTGACAGCACATGATGTTTGGTGGGATGGTAAATGAAGGAGGAAGTACCTATTATTCATTTTATCAATAGCATTTAGCATTTAGACTTATATACCGCTTTATAGTGCTTTTACAGCCCTCTCTAAGCAGTTTACAGAATCAGCATATTGCCCCCAAGAAACATTTTACAGTGGTACCTCATGATACGAACTTAATTGGTTCCAGAAGGAGGTTCGTAAGGTGAAAAGTTCGTAAGACGAAACAATGTTTCCCATAGGAATCAATGGAAAAGCGGTTAATGCGTGCAAGCCCAGAACTTAGAAACCCGGAAGCCAGGCCGCCATCGCCAAAGGAGTCCTGAGCCTCCCGTTCTCCCCCCGCCCCTTCGCTGTCCCTGTCTTCCTGGCTGAAGCGCTGGGGATGGAGGCAAGCCAGCCGTTCTGCTTCTCCCCAGCGCTAAAAAGAAAAGTTGCCAGCCAGCGCTGCCCCTGACGGAGTGCTGAGCCTCCCGTTCTTCTCCTCCGCCCCTTCGCCGTCCCTGTGTTCCTGGGAGAAGCGCTGGGGAGGAGCAGAAGGGCCGGCTTGCCTCCCTCCCCAGCGCTTCTCCCAGGAAGACAGGGATGGCGAAGGGGCGGGGGTGGGGGAAGACGCTGGCAGCCCGGCTTTGTATTTTTGGCAGGGAATGGGCGGGGGAATGAATGGGAAATCCCATCGGGGTAGTCTCAAGGCAGGAGAATCCCTGCATCAGTAAGTCAGCGCACGCCCAATTAGAGAGCCCATGGAGCCAGGCTCATGTTCGTAAGACGGAAATGGTTCTTTAGACGAGGCAAAGAAATCTGAAACCCCGGGTTCGTATCTCGAAAAGTTCATATGACGAGGGGTTCATATCATGAGGTACCACTGTATTTAGGGCAGTAGCAGTCTGTGGCAAAGAAGGAATTAGCAATTGGGGCAGCAATCTTATGTTGGGCATATTTTTCTGCTGGCTCAATGGCATGAAGAGCACTTGAAGTAGTTGTCTGCCTTAAATTTCCTTCTATGAGGAACAAGCGTTCCAACAGTAAATTTTTCTTTTCATGGAGGGTGTTTTGTCCTGAAGGCTCTGGGCAACATGCTTCCTTTCTAGGGAGTGGAACATAATTGCCTATTAAAAGTTAGCTTTGTGAAAGCCAGGAAACAGTTTTTGTCTGGCAGCAATAGCTTTTCCAGTGGATGTCTTACACTGCATGGAGAAAATGTATTTGACTGTTTGCCCAATTGGGATGTTTGCATAGGTTAACTCTCTTTTCATGACTATGTATGTATGTATGTATGTATGTATGTATGTATGTATATATGTATATGTATATGTATATGTATGAGTGTGTATGTGTGTGTTTGTGAAGAGGCAACAGCCATTGCAATCTCCGGAACGTTTAAAATTGATTAAAAATGACTAAAATTAACTAAGCTTTCGCTAGTTCTCTACAAACGTCACCAGAGTGTTGAAATTCCCATTGAAGACAGTTGATTTTATATAATGCTGCTCAATTTGCTTATTGCCCATGTCACAGGCCCACACCTTTCCTTCCCTCCTATAATTAGCTTTGTTGTTGCTAGCTTAGTCATGCAAACAGGTGGAATTGCTATTCCTTCTTTATCTTTTGCATATTGCCTCTTTCTCTCCCCAGGGGGTAGAGTAGGGTTAGGAGACAATACTTGGGGTGTACTTATCATCACTTTCTCCCTCTTGTTGTTATTCCTCCCTTCCTTAGGTACCCACATCATGTGGGAGGAGATGAGAAGATTAATAGTAGTACAGACTTAATAAACAGTTTGACAGTGGTGAGGAAATTATTTGTTTAGCAGAGTGATGGAAAACTGGGGGAATCTGTTCTTGTGTCTATTTGTTCTGGTGTGCAGTGCTCTATAGCACTGTTATCATATCTCACATTTCCCTGATATGTAATGTTTTCCTTGGATATTTTTTCTTCTGTTTAAAAAAGTAGGCAATATTTACACAGAGTTTATCTTATGTCATATGAAGTTATGAGAAAAAAGCCCAAATCACAACAAATTCTAAAAGCAACTGTTTTAAACTATTGCACATAAAATACATTTAGAGGTATTTCCCCCCCTCATGCACTGTTACTTGTGATTGATTAAATTCAATTACACAATATCAAATTCTTGTCAGCTCTTAGTGACCACATAGATAGATTTTCTCCGTGATGATGTATCCCTAAACGAGTTCTTCAACTCTTCAATGACTGCCGCAGTAAATGAGTCTATATATCTTCCTACTGCCTGTCCTTCCTTTTTCTTCAATCTTTCCCAGCATTAAAGGCTTTTCCAGAGAGCTGGTTTTTTGTATAATGTGCCCAAGGTAGGATAATTTGAACGTGATTATTTGTGTCTCAAGTGAGAACTCTGGGTTTATTTGTTCAATGATCCATTGGTTTGTTTCCTTGGCTGTCCATGGTGTTACCGTTCCAGAAACAATTATTTTATCCCAAACGTTAGGGATAACAGCACTATCCATCATATTCATCTTAATTTTTCAGTCCATTGGGTTTCTGAATTTTAAATAAAATCTTGTCTGGGTTGACTAAGTGGCAAAATTAACTTGCAGAAAGCCTACCGTTTGTCCAGGTTCTGCTTCCTGCCATATACCCCGTCTTGAATGTCTTTCCCAAGACAGCAGGTAAATATGTTTGGCTAGCTGAGGGTGTCTGGGGTGCCAGTTAAAATGGACAGCTGTCCCTTGAAGCAGCATTGAAGTTTTGGGTGCCGTCATTTCTCAGGCAATTTATGACAGCTCGCATTGTGTGGATAAGAATTTTGACGTTTGAAGGCACCTGGGGTGAACAGCTGCTGCTCTTTAGCGGTGGTGAATTTATTATCTGTTTGGAGGCTTGGAGAGGTGTAATTATTTTGGATATAATGAAGAGTGTTATTCCAAAGAAAGTGTTTGTGATCATAGTTCCCTCTAAGCTGAGCAGTGAGCAATCGCTCACTTAAAAATCATCATCAACTCAGAGTTTTCCAAACCTGCCCAGAAGCCGAGAGGGAAAGAGTGAGAGGGAAGGAGAGAGAGAGGAAGAGAGGAAGAGAGAGAAACAGATAGAAAAAAGAGAGGAAGGAAAAGAGAAAGAAAAAGAATGGGAGTAAGGAAGAGAGAAAGAAAATCAAAATCTAGTTTGAAACTAGCTCAACTATTTAAGTGGCATTTTGATATTGATAGAGTTGCCCTATTATGAGCTCACTGTTATAGACACACAGTACAGTATTTGATTTTGAAATTCTCTGAGGCAAAACAGGGTGGGTTTTTTGTTTGTTTGTTTGTTTGTCTGTCTGTCTATCTATCTATCTATCTATCTATCTATCTATCTATCTATCTATCTATCTATCTATCTAATATTTCTGTGCCGCCCAGTCCCAAAGGGACTGCCGCTCAGACACTATACTTTTCCGCCCACCCCCCCAAAAAATTAGAGGAAACACTGTTTGTGATGGGCTGTTTTTTTTAAAAAAAACAACCCCACGTACACGCACACTCACACATTTTCTAGATGATTCCATTCCTCCCTGTCATTTTCGAACTGCCTAAAGCTGCTGCTTTACTAAGGATTTGATTCTCAAGTTCTTCTTTATGTTTGTGTTTAAATCTGTCCAAAGGTGACAGAAATATTAGCAGGCAACTCCCAATTATCTGCTAATTGGCTTCTCAGCAGGCTTCCATAGAAAAAGTTTGTGCATATGTCATCTTGGTTGCAAAAGGATGACTTTTAAGCAAAGACATGATGTTAATTCACTTCGATCTTCATCATGGTTCCCTTGTCCCATGATGTGGGGCTACCCACAAAAAGGCTCTCTGTGAATACCTTAACATGATGTAGCTATTCCACCATGACAGAGGGAGAGAAAGCAGGCAGGGTTGCTGTCAGCCTCCTGACGATCCAGCTTCGTTAGGAATTGTCCATTATTCTGTGGCACAGGAAAAGATTAAGACAGTTTTATTATCAACAATACTGTACTGTTAAATCACTGCACAGGAGACTCCTTCGGCTTGTCGCCTACGTACGAACTGGTGGTGGTAGACACGAACTGGAGTTGTTGGTTGGAAGTGTGTGGGAAGCTTGGTTTGGAGTGTGGACCAGGCGACGGTTTCCATGGTGTCTGGGTCGACCAGCGTGGAGGCTAAACTGTAAATTGTTGGGCCGCAATAATTTAAAAATATGGCTCGCTTCCTATCGTCTTCAGTGTCCTGGAGAACACTGCATGTAGAAAAATGCAAAATTTGGACATGTAAGATGTCCATAGTTCCGTGTCTGGGTTGTAGAAAGCTGGCGGTTGAGCCATGACCGAGCTCATGGTTGTTCAGCGGGAGTTCGACCACCCTTGTCGCCACTGTTAAATCACTGCAGAGGAGACTGCTTCAGTATTAACGGGTTTATTTCAGAAGACATTACGTAGAACAGTTCTCTCTAACAATCAACTCCTAACAAGGGCAACAGCTAATCCTTTGCCCTATTTATACCTTTTCTTAACACGGGAACTTTTTCTGACAACCAATCAGTGATTTTCCCTTATTTCTTTAAAACGAACACAACAAATACTGCTTGATCAGGTGGGGATTGCTGCTCCCGCCACTCCCGAGGTGTTGTGTGCGCAGCTTCACATCTCTGGCACATGGTGCACATGTATGAGCAAGATTTTCCTTCTGTGCATGCACAGGAAGCAAAATCTTGTGAGGGGACATGTGCTTGTGTGAGATTTTGGCGATTTTTTTGCTTCCCTGCATGGGCAGGAGCAAGAGATGGCTGAAATCTCACACGAACACGCATGGATTTTGCTCCCTGTGCATGCACAGAAGCAAAATCTCACTCGGATGTGTGTGAGCACACACCAGAGACACAAAGCTGTGTGTGCAACTCCATTTTCACTTTCAGAAAAGATTGATATCAACTCCACTACAGGTAGGCAAACTATTTTGAAATATGGTGTCGACCGTAACTGTAGGAACCCGATACTGTGTTTGATCTTCCATTTTTTCCTCCCTGCCCCCCTGACCTTTGCTTCCATTTGCAGTGTACTTTTCTTAGATTGTAAATCCAAGGCAGTAATGGGCAGCCATAATTTTTACTGCCACATGGATGTGGCTTATTTTGTGGGTGTAACTTAATGGTCATGTGAGTGGGTAGGAGTGGCTTGCCGACCATGTGATCAGGTGGGAGTGGCTTGAATGATCATCATCGCTCAAGTGAACTGTTAAGTCCTCGACTTACAACCTTAAACCTTACCAGTGTTGCTCGCTCAGGTGACAATTTGCTTTGCATTCCCGCACTCTCCTTCCTGGGTCGCCCCCTGCCTCAGGCTGGGTAGCTAGGCAAACGGGTGTTGCCAGAAGCATAAATGCTGCTAGCGCCACTTCCATCCACTCCTTCTGCTTGCATCTCAGGCGGGAGGTGGCCATGTGAGGCTGGAGGGGAGCTGGGCAGGAGAGAGGGAAGCTCGTCCAAGACTAGGAAGGAGGAAAGAGGAAAAAAGCAAGGAGCTCAGATGCAGAAGCAGCAGCAGGGGAAAAAAATGAGAGCTGAGTCGAGATCAGTAATCCAGGAAGTGACAGCCGTCAATCAGCTGGAGTTGCGCACACATCTTCATTTCCGCCAGTGGAACTGCATTCCATCCCATCCTGCCTGCTGCCCACCCCTGATCCAAGGGTAGAGGTTATATCTTTTTTGAGCTATAAGTACTATTTGGTATAAATTTAGTTTATAGCCAGTAGATATAGCAAGGACAGTTGCTCCCGGAAATTATCTTTGTGCTAAGCAAATAATAAAATACCAAGACTAGGCAAATATACACAAATGGAGTCAAATGACAAATTGTCATGTAATCTGAAAGCAATGGTATGAAACTGATGCAGAGAGAGAACAAAATGAATTTGAAAACTGACAAAGACAGAAAATTCATTTATGGCTGCTTGGAAGTAATTTTCATTGTGTTACTCAGATTTAAGGCTTGGTGAATTTATGTGAAATTGATTTAGCATATTCTTTCTTGCATGGCAATAAGAACCGATTGAATGTAAAATACATTTCTGAGTAAGTAGATATTAGATTGCTTTAGAAAATGCATTCTACATTCTTAAATGCAGAAACATTGGCTTCCTAATTATTAGCAATAGCATTTAGATTTATATACCGGTTCATAGGGCTTTTACCACCCTCTCTAAGCCATTTACAGAATCAGCCTCTTGCCCCCATCAATCCAGGTCCTAATTTTACCCACCTCAGAAGGATGGAAGGCTGAGTCAACCTTGAGCCAGTAGTGAGATTTGAACTGCTGAACTACAGCTAGCAGTTAGCTGAAATAGTCTGCAGTACTGCACTCTAACCACTGCGCCACCCCGGCTCTATATTGATATATAGATGGTAAGAACCATGGAGTTTATCGTTCCTTGTTTGGATTCAGTTTGGTTCTTAAAAAAGAAAGAAATTCTGGATGATAGGACAGAGCTACTTCTCACATCCATTTGAGATCAGTTTATTTATATTAAAATTCAGTATTTGTAGGCCTACATTGTCTCTGTTCCTCACCCCATCTCAAAATCAGGGAATCATAATGTTGAATATGATAAGTATCGGGATATCTGCGGGGTTGATCAATAGTGTCAAAATTTTGACATTCCCAAGTATTTGACTTCCTACTGCTTTTTTTAAGCATCAAAAACAAGCAGAACTTTGATCATCTGATCATATCTACCATTTTTGGGACATTCTCCCCTTGTATCTCCTGGGATCAGAGTTCTTATTCTCTCTTTTTCCTTTGCCCTTTTTCAATCTAACTTCAAACCTTTTTTCCTCAGGCTGCTGGAAAGATAGAATATTGTTTCTTTTTGGTTAATCTTAATAAAAGCATTATCCAAGTAGTATTTCACTCCATTGCCAATATTTTACAAGTTAATTTAATTTAAAGATTGACCTGGGCTACCTACTGTTATAGATTTTGCTTTTTCTGGTCTGCTGGTTTTTTGGAAGGTCTTAAATGGGGCAGAACACCTGAAACAACTGCTCTTGCAGTAGGAATGCTGCACAAATCCAACAAAATAATTTCACAAGAATTGGATAGCCAGTTCATAACTCATAATGAAAGTGAATTGATTTTCTGAAAATATCCTCAAGAAGAATCTTTTTATCCCTCCATGACACTAGGTGGCAGCCTGGGCTGGATCCTCCTGGTTCTCCAGGCACAGGTAAAGGATGCCCTTCCTCCCCTAACATGCTTGGGCCTGGGGGCTACCCACAGAAAGGCCCTCTGTGAATATCTTAACATATGGGCAGCATAGATCAATTTAAAATGGAAGCAACTGAGCTTAACTTTTGAGTTCATTCTGGAAACTTATATCATTTCTCAAATCAAAAGGCAGTCATTGTTTCATAACCAGCCTTTATCTTGAGATTGGCAGAGAGGTGCTGGCGGGATTTGATTTGGCTAAGGCTTGTGTTTTCTTTCCCCCCTTCCTGTTCCCATTCTTCTTCAGTCATTCTGGGAAAATCAGATTCTTTCCTTTTCAGAACCTGTATTGGATTGGAGCTGGAATTAATTACTGATGGAACTGCTATGTATTTCCTTGTAGCCCCCATGCCATCCCGGATCGCCTGCGAATCAGAGTGAATAGGATTAGCTTGCAAGATTACGAGGGACTGCATTATGACAAGGAAAAACTCCGGGAAGTTTGTAAGTTTATTTTTTTTTAGAAAAGCTTTTTTTGTATGTGTGTCTGTGAATTACCCTCCTGGATGGTACATTTCATTCTGCAATTTTTGTGTGTGACTAATTGCCAGAAGGGCTGGTTTTTCCTTCATGCTTCACAGAAGCCAAGTCGTTGTAAAAGTTGCCTTCAAACAAAGTTTTTCAGGAGATAAATACTGGGGAGTATTTTTTTTTTCCTATTTGTATCAAAGGCACCTTTTGAAACGGGTCATTATTTTGAGCGCTATAAAAAAGGATTTTGCCTTGAATTTCATTGGAAACTTTTTGGAAACTTCTACACGCACTATGTTTTAACAGAGCCTGGGAGATTTCCATCACATGAAATGTGGCTGGCATTTGTTCCTTTTTTTAATCAGAAACTCATCAGCCTCTGCATATGAAGAGGGGTCATATAAATGAATGTTGTATATAAATAGCAATCGTTTATTTTGCAACAATAAAACCACACTGGGGAAATAACGCTTTTAAAAAGCCTGTTCTGTAGAAATATATTTGCAGAACAATTGAAAGCCGTCATTTTTATTTTAAAAAGTTATTTTTCTAGCTATCAAGAATAGGATTTTCATTTAAAATTTCCAAGCTTGTGATTTTACAAGACAATAGCTGTCTTCAGGTATTATGCCTGAATAGGAGATTCTAAATAGCATGATGGACAATCTGCAATATTTCTTTCTTTTCTAACTTTTCCAAATAATAAGTTTTGAAAGTGATATTAAAAGTTTCTTAAGTCAAGTTTGAATTCGGGTGACTTCCTGGACATTTCTATAGTTTTTTCTATAAAAACATCTTTACAGCACAGAGTTGTTATTCTTTTGTCATCTAGGTGAACAAATTCATTTTAAAGAAGAATTAAATGAATTAAGTATAGAGTTTCATGTTCTGGGAATGAATGTAGCTATGTGTGACGGAATGAAAGGAATGTTATTAAATTTTGTTCTATCCTTTGTATTTTCTGTTAATATAAGCCATTATGAGTACTGGAATAAGCAAAAAAGCAGGGCATAAATTCAGTAATCAGTAGATATTTTTATATACATAAATGTAGCTTAAAAGTACCACTTAAACGAGTGTTGCTAATCAGTGATTACAGTGTACGATGTTTACTACCATGTAAATGATTGAGAAAATGAGGAAGAAAGAGATACAGTATAGGTTGTTGTTTCCTTCAAAGGGCAGAATGTCATCAGAAATATTTCAAAATAGTTTGCCTACCTGTAGTGGAGTTGATATGAATCTCTTCTGAAAGTGTTCATGATGAGTTGACAGTTACATAAAGGAAAAAAATCCATTAAGGTGAGACCATAAATAAATGAGAGTGTAATTTTATTTACACTGATTTGGGATAATAATCCAAGTTAGCATTGGAGTATTTATTGTTCATCATGGAGATTAACTCCAGAAAGTAATCTTAAATGGGTTCATTGTAATAATTTTGAAGAGATTCACAAACTTGCTTTATAGTTGATTGTTCATTTAGATTGGAAAGTTTGAAATATGGAAAAGAGATCTCTCACTTTTGGGAATCTGATCTTATATCTGTGGGGCAAAAGTCAGGCATCCTCAAGGAACTTAGTTGAGGAGTTTTGATCTAAGGAGAGCAAACTGTACTGACTTTCAAATTTACATACTTTCCATTCCTGGGATTATTGAGAAGAACGTTACATCCAAACCAGTGGTGGTATTCTGCCAGTTCGCACCGGTTCAGGAGAATTGATAGCTGCCATGGTGGGAGGTTCCACCCACCCACACGGATGTCATAACGGGCATTCTGCGCATGTGCAGAAGTTTCTGTGCATGTGCAGAAGCATCCATATCCGAGTGCTCCAATATCTGAACCGGTCGCGAAGGTAAGTGAATATCACTACCGATCCAATCTCTAACCTGTGATTGGATGAATATAATCAGCTTATTCATAACCTCCATGTCAGACTTGGTTCAAACAACATAGAACTCAATAATTATGGTTGAGGGTGAGAGATGACAAGTATAGTTAATAAAAACAGAAACAAAACCTTGGTTGTTTCCCATAGTCTGGAGGACAGAAGGAAAAGGGGGGGGAACATGATCGAAACATTTAAATACGTTAAAGGGTTAAATAAGGTTCAGGAGGGAAGTGTTTTTAATAGGAAAGTGAACACAAGAACAAGGGGACACAATCTGAAGTTAGTTGGGGGAAAGATCAAAGGCAACATAAGAAAATATTATTTTACTGAAAGAGTAGTAGATCCTTGGAACAAACTTCCAGCAGACGTGGTTGGTCAATCCACAGTAACTGAATTTAAACATGCCTGGGATAAACTTATATCCATTGTAAGATAAAATACAGGAAATAGTATAAGGGCAGACTAGATGGACCATGAGGTCTTTTCCTGCCGTCAGTTTTCTATGTTTCTATGTTTTTATGTTGCACTGGAAGTGTGAGGGAGAAGGATAACAGATCATGGGAGAAGAAGGTTCGAAGTAGCAATAAACAATAAAGTAACAATAAACTGTGACAGGAATGACCTTCCAGTTGACTCCCTGTAATGGCGGCAATATTCTTTAAGAAGGACATGTATAAAGACATGTATGAAGATATGTATAAACTCTTCTGTTGCTGTGCTAGAGCTTTTAGCATTTTGCCCACAGGCAAATGATTTCTCTCCACTGAAACATTCTGCCTAGCGTACCTCAAGTTATCATTTATTCCCCAACAGGCTGTAGAAGTGTGTGATTATAATTTAAACAAAATGTATACTTCCCAGAAATCCTAGCAATTATCTTTGTAAAAAATGTTCCGCAAAGCTGTGATGAAACCTTTCGTTTGCTGAGTGACAGTCAGCATCAGGAGCTGGAACAAGTGCTCTTAGAGGAATCTATATTCTCCCTGAAAAATATCATAAATCAGTTCTAAGCAATGGATAAAGATATGGGTATGTTGGAGAACAGAATGCTGCCTACACAGAATAACCATCTTTTTGCTCAAAGATAAGGAAACCCATTAGAAGGTTTGTCATCCCATAATTCCTAGGGAACCCCACATTCTGAAGCATGGTTATATAAGAAACAGCCGTCTTTGTAATGGAATATGAATAATGAGCCAGATGGATGAACAAGACTCCATTAAACCCTTATCTCCAGGAGCCATGTCCTGCATTGATTAATGATTCAATGTGTGTCACTGAGAAAGAGACTTCGTTTTGGAAAGTTAGCATCCACTGTGTTGCAGGCTCAGCTAGCCTCTTCTTTTGGTTTTACATCATTAATTCAATGTGACAATTAATTATTGTGGTATTATCTCTAGAATTATGTTTTGTTTTTGATTCTTTGTTTCCTCAGTTGGGATGGTGAGGGGTTTCAGGCAGATAAGTTTTTAATCCATTATCTTGTGAAATTAATGGGAAAACTTCTCCACAGCTGCAGAAATATTAGCATTAGGCCATTAATATTGTAAGAAATTAGTGGCGTGCCAGAGGAGAGGAAAACATGTAGCTGAATAGTCTGCCCAGTGTGAGATGCTATAAGGGAGACATGATCCACAAGGACAATTTCTAACCTTACCGACTTCCTGATATATTAAGATGATAACTTCCTGAATTCCAAATCAGCACATGCACAATAGATGCAGTTTGACTTGATAACTGGTGCATCCTCTAAAACAGTGGTTCTCAACCTTGCAGCCGGGACCCCTTTGGGGATCAAGCATCAACGTACATCATTTCACAGGGGTCGCCTAAGACCGTGGGAAAATAAAAATTTCTCATGGTGCTAGAAAATAAAGCTTCTATACTGGCACCTTGGAACATATTTTTACAATCGGACCAGTCAGGCATTTATAGTGGGGGTGTCCGTCTGACCTTCCTGCCAATCGGCTTAAAGCTTGGGGGGGGGGCGGTATTGTGGGGTTTATTTTAGAATAGAATTCTTTATTGGCCAAGTGTACATAAAAGAACAAAGATACATTTGTCAAGAATCATGTGGTACAACACTTAATGATTGTCACAGGGGTCAAATAAGCAATGAAGAAACAATCAATATTAATAAATCTAATTAATCTAATTAATAATAATAATAATAATTATTATTATTATTATTATTATTATTATTATTTTTCAATGCTACACTTGCAATAACATGGTGGTGCAAATCTGCTCTCATGCACTGGGTCCCAGAGTTACAATATTTGGGTCGTGTCATGACATAAATATTGTCACTAGATCCTGAGCATCCACTACAAATGCTCATGACTATGTTGTTCTGTCATTTTATTCTGTTCCAAAAGCCTCCGTGCACTGTTCAAAGTGCACTATCTCTCTCTCACTATCTCTCTTTCCATTTTTAAATAATTCCTGAGCACTTTAGAACCAACACATATTTCTTTTTTCTTATCATCTACAGTTTTCCTCTTGCAGAAAGTATCTTTAGCTAAACCTGAGAAGATTATTTAGAATGTAGCTAATGGGAGCAGGGTGAACATTAAATTAGTTGTTTCCAGAATCAGCTTCCAATTGGGAACATCAATGCACACTATCTCTAAAGCATTAACCAGATAAAATCTCTTGATGATAGGAAAGGCCAGAAGGATGAAAGCATAAAGCATTTGGGAAAAGCTTCTTTCAAGCATGGATCTAACCTTAATCCCTAAAAACACATAAGATAATGGCCTTTTGTTGGTATTTTCCCATTCCTGCCAACGGTATTTTGTTGAAATGAAAATATTGCTTTATTTCAGCATAATATTCACCAATAAGAACATATTCTAAAACTGACACATCTTAATAGAGAAAATATAAACAAGCATCATTAGAGTTTATGGATCAGAACACATTCTCTTTCTTTTTTTTGAAATGTACATTTACATTCAGGCTTTCTGGCAGGGGAATAAATGTCTTCATCACTATACTAACAGAACTGGATCTTTTTGTTACTCTATTTATCCTCGTGGGTAGCTTCTATGCCATGTCAAGAGATATGCTTACTACATCAGCACATTGCTTAAAACTTGGTCAGCAAACTATGCCAGAGGGCCACTTTGAGGAGAAAATTTTGAATAGTGGGGAAGAAGAAGAAGAG
Organism: Erythrolamprus reginae; assembly: GCF_031021105.1. Lineage (NCBI taxonomy): Eukaryota > Metazoa > Chordata > Lepidosauria > Squamata > Dipsadidae > Erythrolamprus > Erythrolamprus reginae. The sequence goes on from NC_091955.1 coordinate 78,599,308, forward strand.
GGTCTCCTCCATAGCTACATTATTAAATTCTGAGAAAGCATAGAAACACAGAAGATTGACAGCAGGAAGAGACCTCATGGTCCATTTATTATTATTATTATTATTATTATTATTATTATTATTATTATTATTATTATTTATTCGATTTGTATGCCGCCCCTCTCCGAAGACTTATACTATTTCCTGTATTTTATCTTAGGATGGATATATGTTTATCCCAGGCATGTTTAAATTCAGTAACTGTGGATTTACCAACCACGTCTGCTGAACGTTTGTTCCAAGCATCTACTACTCATGAGAAAATAATATTTTCTCATGTTGCTTCTAATCTTTCCCCCAACTAACCTCAGGTTGTGCCCCCTTGTTCTTACGTTCACTTTCCTATTAAAAACACTTCCCTCCTGAAACTTATTTAACCCTTTAACATGTTTAAATGTTTCGATCATGTTCCCCCCTTTCCCTTCTGTCCTCCAGACTATACAGATTGAGTTCATGAAGTCTTTCCTGATAAGTTTTATGCTTAAGACCTTCTGCCATTTTTGTAGCCCGTCTTTGGACCCATTCAATTTTATCAATATTTTTAGTAAAGCTAAATCCTCCAGGTATATCAACCCTATTGCAGACTTTAGAGTCATTGGCAAAGAGGCATATCTTCCCTACAAATCTTCCCCTATGTCACTCACAAACATATTAAAAAGAATAGGACCCAGAGCAGATCCTTGTGGCACACCGCTTGTAACCACGCTCTGCTCAGAATACTCACCATTAACAACAACCCTCTGATATCTACGTTTCAGCCACCTGCAAATCCACTGAACTATCCAGGGATTAACTCCAATCTTCACCAATTTAGGGCAGTGATGACTAACCTCTCCCAGACTGAGTGCTCAAACTGAAACTGCGAAATGGCCCCCAAGCATGCACCTCACATGTCCCCACATCCCCTGTACATATGCATATATTCCTGCACAAGCCCCACCCTGCGCACATCCCCCATATGTACCCTGCAGCCCCCCGCATGTAGACATAGTGCCCTGCATGCACCCCACCTCCACCCATGCATGTATGCCCCCCCGCACATGCCGCACCCCCTGTACATGCACGGCAGAGACCTGAAGACCAGCTGGCTAGTGGAGGCGCTCACACATGCGCATCAGACAGATCTGGGGTGACAGTTCATGTGCCATCAGAGAGGGCACCACGTGTCACCTCTGGTACACATGCCACTGGTTCACTACCTAGGGGCCTAGGACAGTGATGGCGAACCTATGGCACGGGTGCCACAGGTAGCATGTGGAGCCATATCTGCTGGCACGCAATCTTTTGCCCCAGCTCAGTTCCAACGTGCATGTGTGTGCAAACCAGCTGATTTTTGGCTTGCACAGAGGCTCTGGGAGGGCGTTTTTGGCTTCCAGAGAGCTTCCAGAGGGATGGGGGAAGCTGCTTTTACCCTCCTCTGGCCCCAGGGAAGCCTTTGGAGCCTTTGGAGGGTGAAACAACAGCCTACTGGGCCCACCAAAAGTTGGGAAACAGGCTCTTTCTGATCCCTGGGGGGCCTCCAGGGGGCAGGGGAAGCTGTTTTTGCCCTCCCCAGGCATTGAATTATGGGCATGCGCACTCGTGCATGAGCAATAGTGCATGCACATGCTATTTTGGCACCCAAGGGAAAAAAAGGTTTCCCATTACTAGCCTAGGAGATGTTTTTCTCTTGTGGGGAAGTTTGATGGTTTACTATTCAGTTTAGTTTGGCATCTAAGAGGAGAGGTGCATTTTACAATCTCACTCTGCTGAAATTAAATACCATTAAGTATAATTGACTGATGTTTGACAGGCTACATATATTCTACTCACGTTTTTAAGATGAGCAGTAATTACATAGTTTCTTCATCTCAGCAGGTGTTGGCACCTGGCTGATCTTGTCTGGATCCAGAAATTAAATTGGGTTGGGATTCACGAGTATTCAGGGAATGCTGGGGCTCTTGACCGAGAGGCCTTCCAACTTGGCAACCTTTAAGACTTGTGGACTTCAACTCAGCCGGCTGGAGAATTCTTGGAGTTGAAGTCCACAAGTTTTAAAGTTGCCAAGTTTGAAGACCTCTGCTCTAGACTAAACTGGGAAGTTAAAAGATGGCAACCTCCTTCTATATTGCTACCTAGAAAAAACTATAGAATTGTCCATGAGTCACCATCTCGAAGGATACTTTTCTATATTTCTTTCAGATCTTATATACAGTATATATAAAGCCCAACTTTTTGGTTATATATTTTAACATTATTCATTCTTATTGTTATTATCTACTATTGAATATGCAGCTATTCCACTGGGAATTATAGTTGTCCGAGGAGATTGTGACTTGGAGACTTGTCGCATCTATGTGGATCGCTTGGAGGAGGTGAGTAGATGAAAAAGGACATGGCTTCATCTAGAATATATTAGACTTGTACCAGGATATCCAAGAATTCCATTTGGACCAAAATGTGCCAAAGGACAGACCAAAAGCAAAGAAAATCCCTCAGGCGAATATATCTGAAGGTCAAGCAATTCAAGAGAGTTCCCATAAGATTCATTTGTTTATGATCTTCTGGAGACTGACGATCTGATTTTTAACTTCTAATCAACCTTTATTTCACGAGTTAAGATGATCTGCTAACATATTAATCATTTCAGGCATTGCTGATTACTACTTCTGCATTTGCCACAGTCTGCTTTCAGCACAGTGCAAAAAGGTTGAAGGGCATGTAGCAATATCAATGGCGCTTACATTTATATACTACTTTGTAGTGCTTTACAGCAATCTCTGAGCAATTTACCAATGTCATCATATGGCCCTCAACAATCCAAGTCCTCATTTTACTAACTCCAAAAGGATGGAAGGCTGAGTCAACTATGAGATGGTCAGAATTGAACTCCTGGCAGTGGGCAGAGTTTGCCTGCATTGCTGCATTCTAATCACTGAACCCCCAGGGTTCTAACATACATATCAGATGGGGAACTGCAGCAAGTAAGCAAGTAAGCAAGTAAGCAAGTAAGCAAGTAAGCAAGTAAGCAAGTAAGCAAGTAAGCAAGTAAGCAAGTAAGCAAGTAAGCAAGTAAGCAAGTAAGCAAGTAAGCAAGTAAGCAAGTAAGCAAGTAAGCAAGTAAGCAAGTAAGCAAGTAAGCAAGTAAGCAAGTAAGCAAGTAAGCAAGTAAGCAAGTAAGCAAGTAAGCAAGTAAGCAAGTAAGCAAGTAAGCAAGTAAGCAAGTAAGCAAGTAAGCAAGTAAGCAAGTAAGCAAGTAAGCAAGTAAGCAAGTAAGCAAGTAAGCAAGTAAGCAAGTAAGCAAGTAAGCAAGTAAGAAGATGGATGGATGGATGGATGGAATGAACGGACAAACAAACAAACAAACATATATGAATGCAAACATACATTGCAATTTCAAGCTCTACCTTGGCTTTCCAAGGGTAGTTTATCTGCAACCTTATCTGAACATTCAACAATTCAGATTAGAAATTGGAACAATAAAAAGTGGGATTACTATGTTGTGTACGTCCTAATGCTATGTGAAAATATAATATGTACCCACTTTAAATCTAATATCAGGACTCTTTCTGGTTAAAAGCCTGGAGAGATTAGGATTTCCTGGTTATAAAAGGTACTGTGAAAATGTAGTGCTAATTAACAGGACAAACAACCTTACGTTTAGTGGGATGGTTGTGGCTGGAAAGACACAAACATAGAACATAGAATACTTGAGTTGGAGGGGACTTAAAATGTCTTCTAATCCAACGCCTTCCTTGAGTAGGAGATGCTATATGATTTCAGACAAATAGTTATCCAATCTCCTTTTGAAAGCCTTCACTGATGGAGCACCTACAAGGCAAGTTATTCTATTGGTTAATTGCTCTCACTATTAGGAAATATTTCCTTAGTTCTAGGTTGCTTCTCTCCTTGATTAATTTCCACCCATTGTTTCTTGTCTTGCTTTTTGGTGCTTTGGAAAATAGTTTGATCTCCTTATCTTTGGAGGAACCCCTCAAATATTGAAAGAATGCTATTATGTCCCCCTAGGGCTGTGATGGTAAACCTATGACACGAGTCTTCGGAGAGAGGCGGCATACAAATCTAATAAATTGAATTGAATTGAATATCTGAGGGCACACAAAGTGTTGCCCTATGTCAGCTCCAGCACACATGTCCATGCTGGCTAACTGATGTTTGGCCTTCTGGGGGGCAGAAGAGGCCATATTTGCCCTCTCCAGGCTTCAGCAAAGCCCCCTGAAGCCTGGGGAGGATGAAAAATGACACAACGGGCTGATCGAAAGTTTACAAACAAATTTCCAGTAGGTCTATTGGGCCTATTTTTCACCATCCATTGGCTCCAGAGGCTTTAGTGAGGTCTGTTTGCATGCTCGGATGTTGGTGGTGGTGGAGTGCTGAGGAGTTTTGCATGCATGAATGGGGGAGGACATGCACCAAGCAAAAAAAGATTCATCATCACTGCCCTAGGATGGTCAGCCTTTTCTTTTTTTTAAAAAAATAGTGTTTAGTGTCAGCCTTTTCTATTTGTTAAACAGATCTCAAAAATCTGGACACAGTAAGCTTGACATTAAAAACGCTTGAGTGCATGGGTGGGCAGTGGGCAGGACGGGGTGGATTTATTGGATTTGTATGCCGCCCCTCTCTGAGGACTCAGGGCGGCTCACAACATAAATGAAGCTGTGTGCCCAGCTCCAGCTGACCCTTCCACCCTCCCATCCTCCTCCTCCTCCTCGGAAAGCGGCAGGGAGACCAGCACCGGCAGGAGTTTCAGGGGGCCCATTTCCTTCCCCCTCTTTTCTCAATAGCTGATTGGCACACATTCGCCTAGCTACCTAGACTGAGGCAGGGAGCGACCCAGGAAAGAGAGTGCAGGAAACGCGAAGCAAATTGTCACCCCAGAGAGCGACATTGGTGAGGTTGTAAGTCGAGGACTTAACAGTTCACTTGAACGATGATCATTCAAGCCACTCCCCAGCAAGCTGGACACATGGCCAGCAGGCCACTCCTACCCAGTCACATGGCAATCAAGCCATACCCACAAAATAAGCCACACCCACAGTGTGGCTGTAAAAGATTTGGCTGCCCATTGTTGAGCATATGGTTTCCAAAAACAGCTTTTAGTAATATCCAAATATTGCCACAGAGTTGGCCTTCTCCGGGTCCCATCAACTAAACAATGTCGTCTGGCGGGTCCCAGGGGAAGAGCCTTCTCTGTGGCGGCCCCGACTCTCTGGAACCAGCTCCCCCCGGAGATTAGAACTGCCCCCACCCTCCTTGCCTTCCGTAAACTCCTTAAAACTCACCTCTGCCGTCAGGCATGGGGGAATTGAGGCATTGCCCCCTCCCCTGGGCCTATACAATTTATGTATGGTATGTCTGTGTGTATGTCTGGTTTAATAATGGGGTCTTTTAATGTTTTTTAAATTTATTAGATTTGTTGTGAATTGTTCTATTGTATGTTGTGAGCCGCCCCGAGTCTATGGAGAGGGGCGGCATACAAATCAATCAATCAATCAATCAATCAATCAATAAATAAATAAATATTATTTTTAAGACTGAACCAGCATGAGTTTGGCCTCTAGGGAAAAAAAAAAGAAGTTTACCGTGCCTCTTCAAAATAAACAAAATAATGTCTGATCTTCTTTCTTTTCAATTATAAGTATTTGGAAGTCAATTTCAAACCCCAGCGTGACATTTGATGGGTTAGGAGTCCAAAAAGGAAGTTTGAAATGATTTCTGTTTAGACAGGCGTGTCTAAGACCTCACTTTCAGTGCCCCATTAATTTCATTTCTCACTTTGTGATTCTAGAAAGCTTGGCACTAAGTGTATAGATGGATGATGGATGGTTTCATTTTTTCCCACCCACTGGCCAAAGCTCTTGCAAGAGAAGTTCTTCCCCCCCCCCCTTTCATCCCCTTTTCCTGTTTCTCCCAGTTCCCACAATTCACACAACACAGCTTGGATACACTGGCAACTTTTTTCTGAAGCCCTTTCTAGTGAGGGTTTTTGAGCTGTAACTTCATTCCTTGCAGTGACAGGATAGGGTGGGGGAATAGGGACACAAGATGTCAGATTCTCCCCATTGCTTCTGTATTGCTGTCATTGGCAAATCACTTTCTTACCGGTAAAGATGTGCTGATAGAGTGGACACCAAAATTGAAGGGATCAACACATTACGTTCTTAAATGTATAATGAGAACACCATCCATCAGTGACCTGGAGCAGATATAATAAAGGCAGGATAAGGATCAGCAATAAAGGCAGTAAATATCACGATGGCATAGTTTTCTCGCTATTCAAGGTTGGCTAGCTACTTAACTCAGTCATGAAAAAAGACAATAACTGCCTTGTAGAAAGTGAGTATTTCCATCATCCCTGAGTGACAATTATCCGCTTCTGTCTAGGGCCCTGGGGAAATATGAAAAGGCAGAAGATCCAATCATCAGATAGTTAAACATTCTAAATCTCTTTATATAGAAATCAGATACTGTTCTTAATTCCTAGGTAATGTTCTTGGGGACAATTGGAAAATAACAGGCCATTTCTGACAATCTCAAAACAGTGAACAGTGCAGTCAGGCGGTAGGGAAAGCAAGTAGGATGCTTGGCTGCATAGCTAGAGGTATATCAAGCAGGAAGAGGGAGATTATGATCCCGCTATATAGAATGCTGGTGAGACCACATTTGGAATACTGTGTTCAGTTCTGGAGACCTCACCTACAAAAAGATATTCACAAAATTGAACGGGTCCAAAGATGGGCTACAAGAATGGTGGAAGGTCTTAAGCATAAAATGTATCAGGAAAGACTTAATGAACTCAATCTGTATAGTTTGGAGGACAGAAGGAAAAGGGGGGACATGATCGAAACATTTAAATATATTAAAGGGTTAAATAAGGTCCAGGAGGGATGTGTTTTTAATAGGAAAGTGAACACAAGAACAAGAGGACACAATCTGAAGTTAGTTGGGGAAAAGATCAAAAGCAACATGAGAAAATATTATTTTACTGAAAGAGTAGTAGATCCTTGGAACAAACTTCCAGCAGACGTGGTAGATAAATCCACAGTAACTGAATTTAAACATGCCTGGGATAAACATATATCCATCCTAAGATAAAATACAGAAAATAGTATAAGGGCAGACTAGATGGACCATGAGGTCTTTTTCTGCCATCAGACTTCTATGTTTCTATGTTTCTATTTTCGACTAAATTATCTGTAAACCATCATTTGGCAGCAACAACCTTGAATAATATTAATTTCAGTTTTATTTTGGCTTTCTTAAAGCTTATTCGAGGGATTACCTCCTATTCTTCCTCAATTTCCTCTCTCATGTGATTATTTTGCATTATCATTATTTTTGTATTATTGTAAGGGCCAGGAAAAAAAAGATGAATAATTTAGTTTTGGATAGGGAGGAGGATGAAATGAGCCTTAGTTAATCATTGTTTACATTGGAATTTTCTTGCCATAGGATTTGCAGTCTGTATCTTCAACAACGCAGAGAGTACACTACCAGGTAAATTTTATTTTGTTCCTTTTAGAGAAAAAAGAAAGGGAGGGGGAGGGAAGACTTGTTCAGGTTAATTGCCTAAAAACTTCAGATATTTTGAATAATATATTTTACCTTGAAGACACTTTGCAGGATTTCATCATAAACAATCCAGAATAGAACAGAACAGAAATAAAATAAAATAAAATAGCTTTATTGGCCATGTGTGATTGGACGCACAAGGAATTTGTCTCTGGTTCATAAGCTCTCAGTGTACATACAAACAATAAGATAATATAAGAAGAGGCCCTGTTGAAGCATCTCTCTCTCTGTGCTTCTGTGCTGTAATTGCTGTTTGTTTGAGATCTGACTAAAGTACTGCATCTGTCAGTATATATTCTTTGTAAATAAAACCACTATTTTCAGTTTTCCGAACAGGGAGCCTCATGGGGAACAGTGCATGTTATTCAAAATACACAACCTTTCTTGATGCTTTTCCTTCAAAATATGTGACCTAACCCTTTGCCCTGACCTAATTACCATAATTATTTATTCTGATTTTCTTAAAACAAATGTAGCATCACGTTATCAAGTGACCAAGATTCTTGGTCTTGGAGAAGGTTGCTATTATGGATGAGGAATTAATTTGTCAAGTTTGTGACTAAGCACAATGTAAAATAATATCAAATATTTGTTGTATAATATTTCCTGATCAGTGCATAAGATGCCCCACAGTATTATTATTATTATTTATTCGATTTGTATGCCGCCCCTCTCCGAAGACTCGGGGCGGCTCACAACATGTAACAACAAATCATAAATAATCCAACAGCTTTTAAAATGTTTAAAGATTTAAAAGACCCCATATACTAACAGACATACACACACGCATACCATATATAAATTAAACATGCCCAGGGGGAGATGTTTCAATTCCCCCATGCCTGACGACAAAGGTGGGTTTTAAGGAGTTTACGGAAGGCAGGAAGAGTAGGGGCAATCCTAATCTCCGGGGGGAGTTGGTTCCATAGGGCCGGTGCCGCCACAGAGAAGGCTCTTCCCCTGGGGCCCGCCAACCGACATTGTTTAGTTGACGGGACCCGGAGAAGGCCCACTCTGTGGGACCTAATCGGTCGCTGGGATTCGTGCGGCAGTAGGCGGTCTCGGAGATATTCTGGTCCAGTGCCATGAAGGGCTTTAAAGGTCATAACCAACACTTTGAATTGTGACCGGAAATTGATCGGCAGCCAATGCAGACTGCGGAGTGATGGAGAAACATGGGCATACCTAGGTAAGCCCATGACTGCTCTCGCAACTGCATTCTGCACGATCTGAAGTTTCCGAACACTTTTCAAAGGTAGCCCCATGTAGAGAGCATTACAGTAGTCGAACCTCGAGGTGATGAGGGCATGAGTGACTGTGAGTAGTTTTAGTTTGCATTCAAAATTTAAATGATTATTTTTTTGAACATTGTCTGCACAGCAGGCATGTTAGATATTATTTCAACTAATGTTCTGAGTTGCATTTTTATCTGATTTGGTCTAAAGAGCAGTTCTCTTATTACCTTTTCATGAACTTTCTGTCCACATCATGCTCTGCATTTTCAAATACACATAGATTCAATCCTGCAGGTGAATCTGAGACAGTCTAACAAAGAAGAGAGCCCCTATGTTCTTATAAAAAGTATATTTCTCCTTACTTTGGTAGAACATATTCAATAAAATAAGAACTCCCGTTTTGAATGACAGCTTTCTCCAATCTTTTTATAGCAGTATACCCTCCAAAAATCAATAATATCTGAAATTGTTCAGCATCTCACTAGAGTGTTTTTAGTCTACAAAATAAATGTGTCAAAATTTTGCAACAACTTGCTGCAATATGGTCATTTCCAGATGTGCTTGGGCAACAACTCTCGGGATTCACACCCCAGATGTTTGCACATCTGAACACAACACATACAAACTTGGGGAATACTGGTTTATAATGCAGTTTTAAAAATGGGAGTGGGAGTAAGAGTAGGAAAAGAATAGGAGTAGGAATAGGAGTAGAGTAGGAGTAGGAAAAGAATAGAGTAGGAGTAGGAATAGAGTAGAATAGGAGTAGGAAAGAATAGAATAGGAAAAGGAAAAGGAAAAGGAATGGAATAGAATAGAATAGAATAGAAAAATAGAATAGAAACAGAACACAACAGAACAGAATCTTTATTGTCACTTTAAATATACACTAGTCATTTGTACACTACATTAAAAGGAAATGGCTTTGCATTCAGCTCTCAAAGTATAACCATTATGTATATATCCACTTACATACTTATCTATGACATAGAGAAACATCACCCTTTTAATGATGTTTGACCAGCATGCCACTCCTCCTATAGTGAATGCCTTTGCTAGATCTGAAAGTAGGCCCTTCAGCCTTTTGCATGCAATTCATATTTTTGACTTTTCATTTGGGGATGTTTCTCTGGAATTCCTTGCCCCTAGGTGTTCTGCTAAGGTTAATCTCAGGGAAATAAAGTGTTAAGATGTCTGGAAACTCAGTATGAAAAGGAGACTCTGAAAGAATTAGAGAGATTCAGAAACGACAATGGAGAAGGGATGTGATGGCACTTTCACATTTCTAAGAGGGGTTGTCTATTTTTTCCTCATTCTAGAATGGAAGACACACATGATAATCCTATTGGAACAGATTTCTCCAACCATGGCAACTTTTAAGACTTGTGGACTTCAACTCCCAGAATTCCTATGCTGGCTGAGGAATTCTGGAGTTGAAGTACACAAGTCTTAAAGTTGCCAAGGATGGAGACCCCTGTACTTGAATATTAAGAGAAGTTTAATATTAAGGCAGAGAGTTGTGTTGGTTACACTAATTACCAAACTGGATATGACATCTATTTCACTTTACAGGTAGTCCTCAACTCACTCACAACAGTTCATTCAAAGTTACAACTCACTCACAACAGTCCATTCAAAGTTACAACGGCACTGAAAAAGTCACTTATGACCATTTTTTATACTTACAATCTTTCCATCATCCACATGATCATGTGATCGAAATTCAGATGCTTGACATCTGATTCATATTTATGTCCATATCTGTGTCCCAAGATCATGTGATCATCACCTTTTGCGACCACATGACAAGCAAAGTTGATGAGGAAGCTTAACAACTGGGTTACTAACTTATCACCTTGGGTTTACTTAACAACTGGGTTACTAACTTATCACCTTCAGTGACTCACTTAACAACGGAGGCAAAATTCATTTAACAAATGTCTCAATAACAGTAATTTGCGGCTCAATTGTGGTTGCAAGTTGAGGACTACCTGTATATTTTCAAGCAATGGCTGGGCAGCCCTCTTTAAATGTTTTAATTTGGATTCCTGCACCGAGCAGGGGTTAAACCTGATTGTTTACCTGCCCCTTCTGCAATTCTATAATTTCATATCTTTGGTAGATTCTGTATGACAAAGGAAGATAGAATTTTACAATAGGAATGGTTCCTACCAAAGAAACATAAATATTTTGTTGTTGTTTCTGAAACTAGTATCTTTAAATCTCTGTAATTGGTACCTGAAGCATAAATTACATTCTATCTGGTGTAATAAAAGAAATTTTATTGGATATCATGAATCAAGCTCAGAGGTAGAAGCTAAGAAAAGTAATCTTAGTCTTTCTCTTGGGACAAAGCTATTAAAGACCTACATGCCAAGGTAATGAGCATCAGTGTGGTTCTCTGAAATTTCAGATGAAGAATTTAAGCTAACTAACGTTGTAGGTTGGCTCTGAAATTGAGTGAAGAAAAAAAATAATAGTTTGCGGTATATCAAGAATAGTCAGGGACATAGTCATTTATGGAGTCTTATCACAGTCCTTATGGTGTTTGCTATTCAGCTGCATATTTCTGGCCATGGTCCTTTCTGCCCATCCAACTTGCTGCTATTAACTGAGTTGGAATTTATAATGAACTGCAAACACTATGTCATGTAGACTAATGCTCTGTCTTTTGTATAAGTTTCTCAGGGCATTTATAGAATAAAAGAGACAACTAAAACACCTATGACAGCATGGGAAAGAAACTTGCAACATGAGATACACATAGCAGACTGGGAAAAAACATGGACTACAATATCCAAAATAACTCTTTTGGCAGCATATAAGGAAAATTATTATAAACTTTTTTACAGATGGTATATTCCCCCAGCTAGGTTAGCAAAGATATACCCAACATTATTAGACACATGTTGGAAGTGAAAAAACGAAAGAGGCACTTTTTTCCATATGTGATGGTCATGTCCTATGATACAAAAAATCTGGAAAATAACTCATACCTGGCTTTCAGAGATTACGAAAGAGGAAATAGAATTCACTCCAAAAGCTATGCTATTAGGAGTTTGGAGAAAACACTACTCAAAACAAACGATGCTTCTTACAACACACATAAACACCACAACGAGAATTGCAATAGCACAACTCTGGAAAAATGACCAGACCCCAACAGAAGAATTAATTATAGATAAGATATATACATGCGTGGAGATGGACGAACTCACTAACTCAATCAAGGGAAACAAAATCACGGAATCAAAACGAACATGGCAAAAATGGCATAAATGGGTTCAAAAGAGAATATAGAAACAATATAATAAGAAGCAACTGTACAATGGAAACAATCTACAGCTACCTTGTAAAAAGTTTTATTTACCAGTTATTGAATATAACAAATACAGTGATACCTCAAGATATGAACCCCTTGTCTTACGAACAACTCGTGATACGAACCCGGGGTTCAGAAAATTTTTGCCTCTTCTTACGAACTTTTTTCGAGTTACGAACCGGCGTTCAGAGACTGCTGGGAAGCCGCGCGGCTGTTTTAAAAGGTGACAGCCGGGCAGCGGGGCTTCCCAGAAGCCTCCCGAACGCCAGTTCGTAACTCGAAAAACGTTCGTAAGAAGAGGCAAAATTTTTCTGAACCCCGGGTTCGGTTCAGGAGGTTGCTGGGAAGCCCCCCAGGCCGGCTGTGACCTTTTAAAACAGCCGCGCCGCTTCCCAGCTGTCTCCCGAAGCCGAACGCGGAAGTTCGGCTTTGGCGTTCGGCTTCGGGAGACAGCTGGGAAGCGGCGCGGTTGTTTTAAAAGGTCACAGCCAGCCTGGGGGGCTTCCCAGCACCCCCCGAACCCCGAACTTGTGCTGAACTTCCGGGTTCGGGGTTCGGGGGGGTGCTGGGAAGCCCCCCAGGCCGGCTGTGACCTTTTAAAACAGCCGCGCCGCTTCCCAGCTGTCTCCCAAAGCTGAACGCGGAAGTTCGGCTTTGGTGTTCGGCTTCGGGAGACATCTGGGAGGCCGCGCGGCTGTTTTAAAAGGTCACAGCCGGCCTGGGGGGCTTCCCACCACCACCCCGAACCCCAAACTTTTGCCGAACTTCGGGGTTCAGGAGGTTGCTGGGAAGCCCCCCAGGCCGGCTGTCACCTTTTAAAACAGCCGCGCGGCTTCCCAGCAGTCGCGGAACACCATTTTTTTTGCGGTGTTTTTTTTGGTTGCACGGATTAATTGACTTTACATTGTTTCCTATGGGAAACAATGTTTCGTCTTACGAACCTTTCGACTTACGAACCTCCTCCTTGCACCAATTAAGTTCGTATCATGAGGTATTACTGTATTAGAATATAAAAGTATGAAATATAATGTATATAATGGAATGTAACAGGTAAAAATCTATTATAAGAATTTTAATAGAGATGGTTTATAATCTGTAAAACAGAATAATATGTGATTTGAACTATATGTGAAAACTCAATAAAGAAATTAAAAAATAAAATAAAAAATAAAATCAAACATTTATACAGTGTTATCCTGAGAATATGTGATGGAATGATTGCAAACAAAGATTTTTAAAAGGACTCATTGGCCATAAAGTGACATTTTGTAGCTCTTCTGCTATTCTTCTCTTGTGAATTTATAGTGAAATCAGTCACGGTATTTTTTTTTCTTTGCTTTAAAGAAACCTTTTTCAAAAAAAGGAGGCAGGACTTGCTATTACTTGCTTAGCGATATAGAAAACACAGTAGGCTGTCCAAGTAACCAAGCAGTCATCCATCATGGTATGGCATGTTTGATAGATTTCTACCTTCTGATAAAACGGAGTATAGTTGCATTACAGCCTCGAATCAAATGGGGAATCAAATCAATACTTGGATGTCAGTGATTGCAAAGGGCAGCTGGTTATCAGAAGCTACCTTGAGTGAATTCAGAGATGCCTGTCTATCATTTTTCTCACCCTTGACTGAATATATATAAACTGATAAAAAAAAAGTTCTTTCCTGGGTAATGTTGAAAACTGCCTTATTATGGGTCACACTATTATTGCCCTTGGCTCGGTACTGTATGTATTTCCAGCATTTCAGAAAGGAGTCCTTATCAATCTTTTTTTGGAAAGGTTAATAACAGAATGTAGGAAGAGCTGCAATATGTGTTGTGGTATTGTTCTATTCACTGCTGCTTTTGCCAAACTGCTGTTGAAAATGGCATTTTCTTTCTGTCCCATCCAGGACCAGGAAGGCTCATTCCCAAGAGTATTGTCTGTTCAGAGATTATCTCCTAGATGGTGCTTCCTAGATGGTAAGAATGAATCATAGTTGACTCCCATGACCTTACAAGAAAATGTCTGATTGTACATTTCTGTATGTACTTATCCAGAAATAAAGTCTAGGAGTATTTGCTCTCATGCATTTGCTGAATATTATTTCAAAGCTAAGAGTTTCAACTAGATACAGGATCTTAAAGATTTTACATATGGTTATTTGCTTAAAATTAGGGGGCTATGCGTGATTGATAATAAGCATGGTGAAGGTATCTACATTGGATTCATCCTCATGTCATCTTTGCTGCAGCACAAAGATGTTTTTAATAAGCATTTCTGGGGGACCTGTTCTCATGACATACCGTATTTTTCAGAGTATAAGACACACCTTTTTCCTCCCTAAAAGAGGCTGATAATTTGGGTGCATCTTATATTCTGTATGTAGCTTCCCCCCCCGTCCTCCAGCCCTAACTAGCTGCTAACGATCTTCCCAGTTCTTACCTTGCAGGCTCTTTCATTGTTACTCTCTGCAAAGCATTTTTTCCAAGCTCTAAGCAGTGTTCCCTCTAATTTTTTGGGTGGGTGGGCGGAAAAGTATAGTGTCTGAGCGGCAGTCCCTTCGGGACTGGGCGGCACAGAAATAATAAATAAAAAAATAAACAAACAAACAAACAAATAAATAAATAAAAAACCCAGCCTGTTTTGCCTCAGAGAATTTCAAAATAAAATACTGTACTGTGTGTCTATAACAGTGAGCTCATAATAGGGCAACTCTATCAATATCAAAATGCCACTTAAATAGTTGAGCTAGTTTCAAACTAGATTTTGGTTTTCTTTCTCTCTTCCTTACTCCCATTCTTTTTCTTTCTCTTTTCCTTCCTCTCTTTTTTCTATCTGTTTCTCTCTCTTCCTCTCTTCCTCTCTCTTTCCTTCCCTCTCACTCTTTCCCTCTCGGCTTCTGGGCAGGTTTGGAAAACTCTGAGCTGATGATGATTTTTAAGTGAGCGATTGCTCACTGCTCAGCTTAGAGGGAACTATGGCTCTAAGTCTTTGCAGGTTTTTTTCTCCATTGGTCTAACTTGCTCCAAATGTTTCTTGCCAGCTCTAACCAGGTGCTAATGATGTTCCCAGCTCTTACTGGTTTGCAAGCTCTTTCATTGTTACTCTCTCTGAAAACGTTTTTTTTAAAGCCCTAACCAGGGTATAAAATAATGTGCTGAAGCTGACCAGACTAAAGATGTTAGCCAGATAAATATCTGGTAAGCAGATTCTTTTCCCTATTTTCCTCCCCCAAAATTAAGGTGTTGCTTACATTCCAGTGCGTTTTATACTCCAAAAAATAAGGTAGTCTCAATCTTATCTGCAGACACTTGATGAGGCAATTTAGAGTTGTCTTTAGTTGTTCCAATTTGGAAGTGGTCTTCTTCCTTTTGTCCCAGCACAAAGCATTCAGTGTGGATATCTAGAGCACCTCAAAGGATGACATGGCCAGGGGCAGTGATTTTCTCAACTCCATTTGGCTCAGTAATTTCCTAGAAAGAAACGCTTCCTCCCTGCCCAGTTAGTGGGAAATAATCGTCTATGGTCATTTGGCTCATTTGTGAGCGCAGAGTGGGCACCTCTTCTTTTTCTCTTTACCTTTGAATATTGAATTCCCAGGAGATCTGTCAGTTACCGGTACATCTTTTCAGACAAGAACCCTACAATTTGGTTTTTGGGCATAAAGTGCATTTCTGGGAAGGTCATGAAGTATGGCGCCTAAAACACGATTTAACTATTGCCCACAAGATCATATGCTGCAACGTCCTACCGGTCAATGACTACTTCAGCTTCAACCGCAACAACACAAGAGCACGCAACAGATTCAAACTTAATATTAACTGCTCCAAACTTGACTGTAAAAAATATGACTTTAACAATCGAGTTGTTGAAGCGTGGAACTCATTACCGGACTCAATAGTGTCAACCCCTAACCCTCAACATTTCTCCCTTAGACTATCCACGATTGACCTCTCCAGGTTCCTAAGAGGTCAGTAAGGGGTGTACATAAGTGCACTAGTGTGCCTTTCGTCCCCTGTCCAATTGTCTTTCCTTTATCTCATATATCATACATATTTTCTTCCTTTCATATATCTTCTCCTCTATTTTTACATATTATCTTTATATATATTACTTCATGTCTATTCTCTTCCATATGTATTGTGTATTGGACAAATGAATAAATAAATAAAATAAATAAATAAAGTAGAGAAAACACTCCTTATATGGACCAAAAGTGGAATGCAGGGTGATAGATAAAGGTTCTTTGTCTACCCAAAAATAATATTGGTGGGAAATTGACCTTAGAATGGATAAAGGAAAGAAAGATCTAGTGTTACAATAGTGTTGCTACAGTTGAGCACAAGCATATATCACAAGTGTGATTTAGGATTTTCTGTTTTTTATTCCAAATCACTTAGGCAGACCTTTGAAAGATGGAGTCTTGACATTGGTACTTATTTTACTGATAGGAATATAGCTCCATGGAATGCTTTCATAGATGCTGCCATATAGAGGTGGCTTGAATAAGCTTCAGTTAGAAGCAATTCCAAGAGATTGGCTGCCCTTCCAGAAGAAGCATCCACTGAATAATAAAAATAAAATGATTTTTTGTTTAAAGAAAAAGAAATTCAACACTGGATCATACATATCTTAACGGCAACAAGAATAGTCTTCGCACAAAGATGGAAGGATGTAGAAATCTCAAAAGAAGAGAGATAATTAAAAAAAATCATTGAGTGTGCTGAGATGGATATGATGACGAGGAGGTTGAAGGGACAAGAGGAAACTGAATATTATAAAGTTTGGGATAAGGTCTATGATTGGTTGAACAGAAGATTAAGGAATAACTAAACAACTAAATATATTATACAGAAGTAAATAGCTATAAATTTGTAAATAGTAGGAAATGTAAGTGTATGTTTCTTTGCATGATATCATTTGCAAAGGTTTTTCTCCAGAAACGTCTGTTAAGAGTGGAGCGGCAATAGCTCCTATATTTTATTGTAAGTTTGTCATTCTCTTATATGTATGTTGGTGTCTTGTTTTGTTTTAATTAAAAAAATAGTCCCAGCCCTATCAAGCATGGGTTCCGGAGAACCATAGGTGCTAGTTTCATAATAGAAGTTGTTAGAATATTAATGATTGGGAGAGCCATGGTAACAAAGTCAGTCAATAAATAGGCATAGTAAGTAAGTCAACGAAACTACTCTTTCTGATCTGAAGTCTGAAATGAAACAAAGTGCTCTCTCCTGCCTTGTGTTTATTTGGAAGAACTACTTGTGGTATTGTACTGTATATATATTATTATGTATATAAAGAAATTAATAAATCTAGCTGAATTAGTTATCTGGATTTGATGTATGCAACAAACTCTGACAGAATGAAAATTTCTAATTGTTTATAGCTGATAAATTCTTAGTTCCATAAACATAAGGTACGGCTGTCATTGGACTGTATTAAACTGTATGTGCTTTTTACATGAATAAAATCTATAGAGACTGAGTAAACAGGGCCAGAACAGGTGGGGAGAAGCCTCTGTGGGGCCTCTCTAAGAATCTCCTGGGAGGAAACAGGCCGGAAAAGGCGGGGAGAAGCCTCCGTGGTGTCTCTCTAGAAATCTCCTGGGAGGAAACAGTGCTTCCACCCTCCCTGTGGTTTCCCCAATGGCACGCATTATTTGCTTTTACATTGATTCCTATGGAAAAAAAATTGCTTTTTCTTACAAACTTTTCTACTTAAGAACCTGGTCACGGAATAAATTATGTCTGTAAGCAGAGGTACCACTGTACTTCTAAATACTTTCATGAAGCCAGTGTCTCCTACTGACAATAACAACCACTACCAAATTTATGTTGAGGCTTTAGTATGACCAGAAAACCTCATGGTTGTAACATCTGATTTAATTTTGGAATGCATTTCTAATTTCTTCCCATTCCCTTCCTTTTTGTGCCATCGTGCTTAATGAAGAGGTCTGAAGAAGTGAAAAGTTTCATGCTCTTTTTTCTCAGTTTCATTGATCCCAATTGAGGTATTGCTTAGTTGTGTAGTTTGGATATTTTTTCCCTTTCTGATGGATCAAATGCAGGCTTTCACACAAGTCTCTCCTCGTTTTTTGCAGCAACTTCTTCTGACCACTTATACCGCATCGACAGATCTCAGGTACGGAGATGATGTTGCTTTCCTTTTACTTTTTTTATAGCACAGAATTGGGTTTACCGTTATAATAAGAAAATATGGGTCTTGTCAAATGTGACTCTCCTCCTACTATATACTTGTCTCTATTTCTTCTCTCCAGAGATTCTCAAGGGCCCCTAAACCTGTCAAAAAAAAGCAAGCTTCTTTTTTTCAGTTAGAAAAGGAAAAATAAGTGAGGTCTACATTCAGCACAAAATTTCAGCTCTTCCTAGTTAGGGACAATAGACTGGACAACCATTTGACTAGGGTGATATAAGGCAGTGGTTCTCAACCTGGGGGTCGGGACCCCTTTGGGAGTCAAACAACCGTTTCACAGGGGTCGTGTAAGACCATGGGAAAAGACAAATTTCCCATAGTGTTAGGAAATAAAAAGCTTGTATTCTGGCACCTTGGAACATATTTTTACAATCCAACCAATCACGCCTGTACAGTGGGAGTGTCCCTCTGACCTTCCTGCCAATCAGCTTAAAGCTCTGCTGGGAGAATTGGTGCTAGACTTATGGTTGGGGGTCACCACAACATGAGAAATTGTATTAAGGGGTCACGGCATTAGAAAGGTTGAGAACCACTGATATAAGGTCTCCTGCTTTGAGCAGAGGGGTGGACTAGAAGACCTTTGTGGTCCCTTCCAGCCTTATGATTCTATGCCCTATGTTGTTTCTGAGTTTCTTTCTCTCCTCATTATGCAGCTATGATGCTCCACATTAATAATTAGCATCTGTGCCTTCATCTCTCAAAGTCTTTCCTATATAGCAATAGCATTAGACTTATGGGCAGCAGGCAGGACTGGGTAGAATAGTTCCACCAGTGGAAATGAACTATGTGCCCAGCTCCAGCTGACTATCTCCACTCCCATCTTCTTCCTCCTCCTCCTCGGAAAGCAGCAGGGAGACCAGCACTGGCAGGAGTTGCAGGGGGGCCATTTCCTCCCCCCTCTTTTCTCAACAGCTGATCAGCACCCATTCGCCAAACTACTCAGCCTAAGGCAGGGGGCAACCCAGGAAGGAGAGCAGGGGGAAACACAAAGCAAATTGTCACCCCAGAGAGAGATACTGGTGAGGTGGTAAGTTGAGGACTTAACAGTTCACTTGAACAATGATGATCGTTCAAGCCACTCCCACCTGGTCATATGGCTAACAAGTGACTCTTACCCAGTCACATGACCACCAAACCACACCCACAAAATAAACCACACCCACAGTGTGGCAGTAAAATATTTGGCTGCCCATTACTGCTTATATTATATACTGTTTCACAGTGCTTTACAGCCCTCTTTAAGAGGTTTACAGAGCCAGCATATTGTCCTCAACAATTTGGGTCTTCATTTTACTCATCTCAGAAGGATGTAAGGCTGAGTCAACCTTGAGCCTGGTGAGAATCGAACTGCTAAATTGCAGTCAGCTCTTAGTCAGCAGAAGTACTGTGCAGAACTGCAATTTAACCACGGTGTCACTCTGGCTCCTGTAATGGATTCTAACTGATATGGGCCATTCTATAGAGTGGTAGCGAAAATGGAGCTGCGCAAGAATGTTTCATATAACATTGTAGAAATGCAACAGATTCTTAAGCAATGCTTCCCATCTTTATGGATTATTTTGCTTTAACGATAAATTAAAATGATAGCATTGATTTACAATAAACAAATTCACAAGTACATAAGTCTAATATCTGAAAATTAAATCTAACATATTAACACCACAATATGATTAATATTAGTCAATATTTAAACATTAAATATTTAAAATTATTATTCTATTAATTATTAATGTTAAGAGCATAAATATAAAATTTGAGAAACTCTGCAGCATTGTCCTTACTGTGATTTTAATTTAGAGCTGTGTTTTGTCATGTAAATTAAACACCTTATGAAAAAATTGGCCCAAGGCACCCAAGGTCAAAGAAGATTTAAACCAAAAAGGATGAGTTTTTGCTTTTTTTGCTTAAATCAGTTTGATATTTAATAGCATAGATTCTTCTTTTCTCCCTGCCCTTATCTTCATGAGCTTGGAATAGCTACATTAAAAAGAAAATCTTAGAGTTTATCTTGGTGTCTACAGTTCCACAAAAATCCTAATCCTCTGTTTATGAGATAAGGTGATTCTGGAAATTATGATAATGTTGGGCCTAAAGAAAATAGTCACAAAGCTTAAAAACACATCAAATTAAAGTGACAGCATTTGTCAAAAACATAGCAATTTATTTGTTTCTTGGACACTGTCTAGAAGTTTTACAAATATGGAAGCCATTTGGCTTGGATTTGCTCTTATTGATTTTTGTTTAATTCATTTTGTTTCTGTTCAGCTGTAAAGCTGAAGCCAAAATTGTGTTAGTCCTTTGGGTCAATTTAAGAATATATAGCTTATATAGCTATTTCTACCTATTGAAATTGAAAAGAAATTACATGGTACAATTCTAGGCATGTTTATTGGGAAGTAATCCCCACTGAATTCAGCAGAATTTGCATGAATACACCTATAACTTTAGCAAATTAGTATTGCACTTTCCAGGAAATGAACCTGAGAAATCCAGATTGATCCTAGCCACTGAGCAGATGGATTTCTTATGATGATCACCTAATTGCTGGAGCTAATCCATTTACCAAGGATCTTCCTGTATAAACTACCCTGCTTGTGGTTGTCATCTGAAAATGATTGGCATTTGACCCACAGTTCCTTCCTTTGGAAAAACTTTCTGCAAATGCCCCCAAATGTGTTGGGACTACAGATTTCAGAATAAGTAGCCAATATATCTGGTGCATTCTGGGGTGTTAGTATGTCTCGGTGCAAAACTTTTAACATACATTAAGCAAAGTTGTTGAGTGTAGATAATGTGGGTTAGCCAGACAATGACTCAAACTTAGTATCAATGTATATACAACAATATTATTATTTACAAATATACAGAATCACAATATAACTCTAATAGTTTACAAACCATGCACACAGCTGGAACACAGCTCATAGGCGAAATATATCTCTAATAAAGTAACTCTCCCCAAAGAGAATGGTGTTGGCGCCCTCTTTTGGCCAACCAGTAATATTTCCTTAAAGATACAGTCTTTATATTTTGCAGACTAACATTGTTAGTTACTGTATGGCAACACCCAAGTAGGTTACGTACAATGTACTAATATGGGGGTTGCAGTTCTTATATTTGGACTTTTAATTTTAATTTAGAGACATGTTTTTCCATGGAAATTAAACCCTTTATGAAAAATTGGCCCAAGGCACCCAAGGTCAAAGATTTAAACCAAGAAGGATGAATGTTGCTTTTTCTGCTTAAATCCATTTTGAGGAAGGCAGATTTAGAAATTAATATTAAGTTTCCTACATATATACAGTAAACATCTATATGATAAATATATAGAATTGTGCAGTTGATTGTAATAAACAATAGATCTTTTATGTTAATATCACTGTTGCAGGAACATTTGCACTTTGTGACAGAAATATCACATGATGAGATTTTTATCCTGGATCCAGAATTGGGGGCAGCTCAACCAGAAGGAAGACCTCCAGGAATGCCTGATCTGGTGGTCGAGCAGGCTTCTGGGTAAGCTTGGCTCTTGGGATTCTTTATTTTTTATGTTCTTTCCTTTTACTTTTCATACTCAATTTTTCATATCCTTGAAGATGGATCTCCCATGGAGGTTACTTTTCAAACATATTCTTTTTCTAAGCAATTTGATCATTCTGTTTTTCAGGTGCTTTGAGCTGTAACTTCAAATCATCCTTGGCTATGATGTATGGCCCAAAGCAACTAAAAGTCACTACATCACCTACATCATATCTATATTTCAGTGGTGGGTTCCTACCAATGCGGCCCAGAGCGTCACACTGGTAAAAACCCACTGATGATGCAATTTTTGGTGATTTTCCCCCCAGCATCTTTGTGTTGGAAGAAGCCCTCTTGCCCACCATGGTCTTAATGCCAACCTTTATTCTTTGATCGTAAGATGTCTTGACTTGGACTCTGATTTAAATTTGGATGTTACCTGGAACCTTGATATCGTCCCTTATAAGATAGCTGTATGTACTTTTCATCTCGCTAAGTTAGTTGTGGAGTCTACCATTAGTGTTGCAATTTGTATACAATTTTATGAAATTACTCCAAGAAGCAGAACAAACAAGAGGATAGTGTAGAAGAGGGTAAGAAATGTTGGGAATTGTTGATTGAAGCAACCAACCAACCCAATAAACCAGTGATGGCAAACCTTTTTTTCCTCGGGTGCCGAAAGTGCATGTGTATGTGCTATTGTGTATACACGAGTGCCCACACCTATAATTTAATACCTGGGGATGGCAGCCCATTTCCCAAACTCTGATGGGCCCAGTAGGCCTGTTTTTTGCCCTCTCCAGGCTCCAGAGGCAAGACCTGAGACTCTCCAGAAGCTTAACATGCTTTCCCACAGCCTCCGGGTAAGGGGAAAATTAGCTGGCTGGCACACACATGCACATTGGAACTGATTTAGGTTAACAGCTTGTGTGTCAGCAGATATGGCTTCGTGTACTGCCTTTTGCACCTGTGCCATTGTTTTGCCATCACTGAAACAAACGAACAACAACAAGAAAACCCTGAAAAAGAAGTTTGGTTTTGGAAGCAATCATGTTTCCTATTTGAAAATGTTTCTTTTGCCAGAATGTCCGATCGGTGGAATCCTGCTATCCGAAAGCGCATGTTGAGTGACAGTGGTTTGGGAAAGACGTCCCCTCATTATGAAGTACCTGAGAAACAAAAGGAGGCCAGCCAGGCTCACCTGCTACAGTAAGGGTCCTCTATAGATTTTTCAGCTTGGTTCTGCATTGTTTCCTTAATCCGAGGCAATACAAATTGCTCTTTAAAATGCATTTGGGTAAATTCTCTGTATTTTTAAAACCAGTGTCTTTTTCAACTGTCTTGCAATTTAAGATGAGGCTATGTGGGAGAATGTAAGAAAGCTTCACTGATCTGATTCTAGCACAACAAGATCTGCACTTGCTGGATTCACTATTTTTTTGTCTGTCTGCCTCATTTATATTCTAAAGTGTAGTTTCTATTAACTGTTATTTGATGAGCAGAACTCAATGGCTGCATTCATAGATGATGCTGAGGCACAAACCATGATGCGCGAGTTATGGGGTTTGAGCTGATAACTGTGCTAAGCTATAGTTTAGCAGCATTTGACTTCATTGTTGGCTGGGAGATGTTCTCCATGGGCTCAATTTCCCAACCTCACTTGGAGTTGCCAATGATGGCACTATAAGCCTTTTATTAATTCAGCACATAAATCCAACAACAGCAGCAAATAGCTAAATTTAGGGATGAATTCTAAGGCTAATACTGTTGTTTGGCTGTCATAAGAGCCATGGGGGCGCAGTGGTTAGAGTGCAGTACTGCAGGTTATTTCTGCTGATCACAGGCTGCCAGCAGTTTGACAGATCAAATCTCACCACTGGCTCAAGGTTGACTCAGTCTTCCATCCTTCGGAGGTGGCTAAAATGAGGACCCAGATTGTTAGGGGCAATATGCTGACTTTGTAAACAGCTTGGAGAGATCTATAAAGCACTGTGAAGCAGTGTATAAATCTAAGTGTTATATTTCTGTATGTATGTGGTGTGATTGTGATTGTGATTGTGTTTAGGGGTGTGACAGCCCATGGGTAGAAGTTTATTTTATTTATTTATTTGTTTGTTTGTTTGTTTGTTTTGTCATATAATATACAAGGTACAAGTAAATGTCTTAATATTCAAAAACATGCAATAGGTAAAAACAGAGAAACAGTAAGTATAGGGGACGGAAGGCATGCTCCGAGCTGCCCTGAGTCTACGGAGAGGGGCGGCATACAAATCTAATAAATAAATAAAATAAATTAAATAAATGCTGGTGCACTTATGCCCATCCCTTACTGACCTCTTAGGAATTGTGATAGGTCAATAGTGGAAAGTCTAAGGGTAAAGTTTTGGGGGTTAGGTGATGATACTACAGAGTCTGGTAATGAATTCCATGCTTCAACTGCTCGGTTACTGAAGTCGTCTTTCCTGCAAGTCAAGTTTGCAGCAGTTTACATTAAGTTTGTATCTGTTGTGTGCTCGTGTGCTGTTGCGGTTGTTTTTAAACCTATTTGTCTGGCTGGCTGTATTTCAAAGTCTTCTGCCCAATGATAAAAGCAAAAAGAGACACTGGCCAAAGTTTGAATGATCTCTAAGCATCTTCCTTACTCTGTTGAAACAGCGAGAGCTGGCAATGTCATCCAGGGATGTTAGAGGCCACCCATGGTTTCTTGTGCCAAATTGATCTCTCTCTGTAGTGCCTTCCTCTCCGCAGCTGTTAAACCAGCACACCGTACTGTTATACAGTATGCGAGGACACTTTCTATCGTGGACTGATAGAAGGAAGACATCAACCGTTGTTCCACCTGATTTGTCTGCAGGATTCTAAGGAATGCGCGCCCGGTGGCATGAGATTGGGCTTCTGTGCATGCACCGCAAGGGAAATCTCGTGTGAGGATGCTCCCATGCATGAGATTTCACTGATTTTAGACCATTTCCTTGCTTCTGCGCACGCGCAAAAGCAAAAAGGAAAAGGAAATTGATGAAATTTGATGCATGTGAGCATACTCATGTGAAAGTTTGTTCGTGGCAAATGCACAGGAACAGAATCATGTGCAGTGGTGCGCGTTTGCCTATTGGGGACACTTAGCTGCGTGCACATCTCAATTTTTGCTAACACGCTACAGTGCGGCTCGTACTGGGTGCAGCCCACTACTGGTGTTGAGCCTTATTTTTCCAGGTGAGATCTTGACAAATGAGCACTCCCAAGAATTTAAAAGAACCCTCTCCACATGGCCTCCTTTGATATATATAGTGGAGCAGATTGCCCTCTGGACTTCCAGAAATCCAGCACCATCTCCTTTGACTTGCTAGTACAGTGGTACCTTTACCTACGAATGCCTCTAATTACAAACTTTTCTAGATAAGAACCGGGTGCTCAAGATTTTTTTGCCTCTTCTCAAGAACTATTTTCCACTTACAAACCCGAGCCTCCAAAACTGTAACCGGAAAAGGCAGGGAGAAGCCTCCATGGGGCCTCTCTAGGAATCTCCTGGGAGGAAACAGGGCTGGAAAAGGTGGAGGGAAGCCTCCGTGGGAGAAAACAGGGCCAGAAAAGGCAGGGAGAAGCCTCTGTGGGGCCTCTCTAGGAATCTCTTGGGAGAAAACAGGGCCAGAAAAGGTGGGGAGAAGCCTCTGTGGGGCCTCTCTAGGAATCTCCTGGGAGAAAACAGGGCCAGAAAAGGTGGCGAGAAGCCTCTGTGGGGCCTCTCTAGGAATCTCTTGGGAGGAAACAGGGCCTCCACTCTCCCTGTGGTTTCCCCAATTGCATGCATTATTTGCTTTTACATTGATTCCTATGGGAAAAATTGCTTCTTCTTACAAACTTTTCTACTTAAGAACCTGGTCACGGAATGAATTAAGCTCATAAGTAGAGGTACTACTGCATTTAGATGTAGGTTGTTTTTTGAACACCAGTTGGCTACCTACTGGACTTTGCCCCTATATGCTGATTTGTCCCCTCCAGTTATAAGCCCCTTTGTGTCATGTGCAAACTTTATGATGGTGTTGGATGGATTCTAAGATATGCAGTCATGTGTACACAGTGAATACAGGGTGTTGTGGTTAGCTCTGGCCCTGCTCCTGCCCCAAGGACTGTGGATGTGGGGGAGACATCCACATGCTGCAGGCCTGTTTTGCCCCCCCCCGGTGGAATCTGCTGATGAAGGCTCCTCTGACCAAGAAGACATGAGTGACAGGGAGGAGGAGAGTGTGGCAGACAGCTCAGGAGGAGATCAATTATCTAGCTCCTCCTTGGATTCAGAACAAGAGTTAATGATACAGCCACGCATGCGGAGAGCGATGCATAGGCAACAACAACTGAGAGATTATTATCAAAGAAAATGAGGCCACCTGTGGTTGGGTGGGGCTGTGGTAATTAGTGAGGCTGCTATAAATAGCAGCCTGTGGGTTTGGCCATTGTGGAGGATTATCTGATCGTTGTGTTTCGTGACTGCTGTACTGACTTTGACCTTTTGTGTGCTGATTTCCCCCCGCTTTGAAACTAAACCAGAGCATAGTGTGTTTCACTTTGTGAAAGAAGAAGGACTGTGAATTGCCTGACAGCTGCAATCTAAGTATCACAGAATTGATAAGGGACTTGTACAAATTACCAGTTTGTTTGGAGACGAGTGCTCTTTGCTATCCCAAAAGAGGGCTTGGTTTAAGTGAATTTTCAGTATAAAGAACATTGTTTTGAATTTTCAAACGTGTGTGTGTCTGAAATTTGTACCTGTGAATTTTTGGGAGGATTCTACCAGAGAGCCCAACAGAACAACAGGTAGGGGCTGAGCATGCAGCCCTTAGGGGAGCCTGTGTTGAGCTTCAGAATGGAAGATGTCAAGGGCCCATCCCTTACTGTCTGTGGATGATCCGTCAGGAAGATGGTATTAAAGGCCGACCTATATTCTAAAGCTATTGTCTATAATGACATTCTGATAAATTGATGCTTGATAACTGGCTATGTTTTCTGGGAATAATTGTTCTTACCTGCAAGTCATCTTGTACCTAGAACTTTTTCTCCAAAATTTCAAATGCATGAAAGAGAGAGAGAGAGAGAGAAAAGAGAACCTCCGAGATAGTAAAACCATTCAATTTTCTCCCTGCGTCCCTGATCTCTCTTTTGATCAGGAAATAATAGGTATTTCCCCTTTTCTCCTCTCTGTTCTCATTTGTATTATTTTCCTTTCCTTTCACTCAGTGTTTGCATTTCAATTTCATTTGAAATGAAGAAAATGACGGGTAATAAAGTCTTGTTGCAGGAAGTAGAAATGTGATCATATGTCAGGCTTCTCATCATTTGGACAGTGAAAGAGAGACACCTGGTAATGAGATATCCCTAGAATTTGGCTCCTTCATAAAACTTTGAATTAAAACTATTTATTCAAAATGGGTTGGTGGGGGTAGAGGAAATGCTTTTGGTAACTGCATTCATCTACTTCTTTAAAAAAAATATTTGAATTGAAAATTGTATCAAGTCATATTTTTTTAAAGATTTGTGTAAAATGTGCACATGCCAAATTAAAGCTCTCTCTCTCTCTCTCTCTCTCTCTCTCTGTATCTATCTATCTATCTATCTATCTATCTATCTATCTATCTCTATCTCTATCTCTATCTCTATCTCTATCTCTATCTCTATCTCTATCTCTATCTCTATCTCTATCTCTATATCTATATATCTCTATCTCTACCTCTACCTATCTATCTATCTATCTATCTATCTATCTATCTATCTATCTATCTATCTATATCTATATCTATATCTATATCTATATCTATATCTATATCTATATCTATATCTATATCTATCTATCTATCTATCTATCTATCTATCTATCTATCTATCTATCTATCTATCTATCTATCTATCTATATATGTGTGTGTGTGTAGATTGTTCTGAGTTCGGGTTTTGCCCTGTGTAATATTTTGCATGTCTATGCGACGTTTCGGTGAAATCACATTCACCATCATCAGGCTGAAGTTCCAAGCTTCGTGTTGTTGTTTTATCTATCTATCTATCTATCTATCTATCTATCTATCTATCTATCTATCTATCTATCTATCTATCTATCTATCTATCCATCTATCCATCTATCCATCCCTATCTATCTATCTATCTATCTATCTATCTATCTATCTATCTATCATCTAAAATTGTGATAAATATGGTTTAAATATTGTGTCATCTAAGAGGAGAAACCACCACTTTATTCTGACTGAAGGCCTAGTTTATCTCCATGCTGGTAATCATAAAAATGCTCCTTTTGTTTTTTTAATTTACATTGGATTGAACAGGGAGGACAAAGTGAATTTTACCCAAGTCATACCATATGGTGGTGACATAATTGGTGAAAAATGCTTGTTTGGATTCCCATTAATGTGTAAGTTCATGACAACAGAAATGTAAGCTGCC
Organism: Erythrolamprus reginae; assembly: GCF_031021105.1. Taxonomy (NCBI): domain Eukaryota; kingdom Metazoa; phylum Chordata; class Lepidosauria; order Squamata; family Dipsadidae; genus Erythrolamprus; species Erythrolamprus reginae. The sequence continues at coordinate 78,627,632 of NC_091955.1, forward strand.
AGTTAGGGATAATATGATTGATAAAAGGAAAAAATGGAAAGAAAAAATACCTTGGGGTAGTTTTCCTACCTACAAACTCTCTTTGTTAAAAATAGAATTAAGGGTTTTTTTAAAAAAAATGATTTGATCCCAAAAGATTGCTCATGGCAAATTCAATTAGGGTAAATGTATTCTTTGCAACTCCTAATCTAGAAACAGTTTCTCTTTTAGTTATTTTACTTACGCCAGTGAAAGTTATCTCGTTCCTCCTTGGTGACAGTATCATTTCCGTCCCTTTAGGTGGCACTCAAGTGTCAAGGATAATCATTGGCATATAACTTCAGTACTGTAACTTGTTTCCAAGTTTATGTAGAAAAATTAACAGTTTTAAAAGCTTAAAGGCCTATCTGTGCTGCCAGGTTTGGGGCCATTAGGCCCTTGCCCCCTGGCAGACAAATGTAGTATGTTTTGTAATGTGAATGGGAATAAATGATTTTAAATGTTAGAAGAGTTTTAAATTTTTTCTAGTAAAATTAATTGGCTTTTTAGATTTGTACATTGTATATTGTTTGCTATGTTGTGAGCCGCCCCAAGTCCTCAGAGAGAAGCAGCATACAAATCCAATAAGTAAGTAAGTAAGTAAGTAAGTAAGTAAGTAAGTAAGTAAGTAAGTAAGTAAGTAAGTAAGTTAGGAAGGAAGGAAGGAAGGAAGGAAGACTAGAAATATTAAAATAGGGGCAAATGTATGTTAACATGTGGAATAGATCCCCAAATTTAGTGCCATGTTCCCCAGCCTTCTTTTGCTTGAAAGCTATATAACTTGTTGAAAAATGTGTGAGAGAAGAGAAATAACCAGAAGGGATTAGAATTTACAGATGCCATTTGCATTTTCAGTTCTTCAAATTATTATGGAAATTATAGGTCAGTATTATAATCTCCAACTTTCCTGGAACATAATTAGGGAGAAAAAAAAATCAAGCTCTCTATTAACAACCTAAATTGTTCAATCCAACAATGTCAGAATAACATCTAGAAATGGAGAAATTTGTTTTATTTATTTATTTATTTTGTCAAGTACGTATTGGTAGTATACAAAGATATAACAATGTTTATATACATGATACAAGTAAGAGAGAAACATTAGGACAGGGGAACAGAAGGCAAGCTGATGCACTTGTGCATGCCCCTTACTGACCTCTTAAGAATCGGGAGAGGTCAACTGGGGATAGTCTAAGGGTAAAGTTTTGGAGGTTAGGTGATGATACTACAGAGTCTGGTAGCGAGTTCCATGCATCAAGTACTCAGTTACTAAAGTCGTATTTCCTGCAGTCGAGTTTGCAGTGGTTTACTTGAAGTTTGTATCTGTTGTGTGCTCGTGTGTTGTTGTGGATTGAAGCTGAAGTAGTCGTTGATAGGAAGGACATTGTAGCAGATGATTATATGGGCTAGGCTTAGGTTGTGTTTAAGGCGAAATAGTTCTAGGCTTTCTAAACCTAGGATAGTAAGTCTAGTTGTGTAGGGTATTCTGTTGCAAATGGAGGAGTGGAGGGCTCTTCTAGTAAAGTATCTATGGACATTTTCTAAAATGTTTATGTCCGAAATGTGGTGTGGCTTTCAGACAGATGAGCTGTATTCACAGATTGGTATAGTTTTGTATATTATTTTGTATGGATAAAATTACTTGGAAACTTTTTTTTCATAGCTACATTTGTTAATTTAGGTATGATCTAGACATTTTTAGTAAGATAAATAAATGACCAGGTTTCACACTAAGAAATCTGAAGGCAAGTCTTAAATCTATCTTCAGCCTCTCCTGTTTAAATGTTTCCCATAGTTATATCTCAGATAGCTGTTACTTTTATTTGATCCCTCACAATGCCCTGAAGGCATCGCATCGTAATGTGCTAGAAGAGACTCTCAAACACCTAATATTCTTTGGCCAACTGCTCTTTTCAATGTTGAGCCCATCAGGGTTCAACCACCAAGCTCATTCACAGAGCAAGATAATTCACTCATTAATCCTTTATTCTGCAATGATATCTAGGCACAATTGAAGTTGGGACTAATAGTATTGGATTTGAAGGCTATGTGAAATGAGGATTTTAGAATAGAGTAGAGTAGAGTGTAGAGTAGAGTAGAATAGAATAGAATAGAATAGAATAGAATAGAATAGTTCAGTGATGGCAACCCTTTTTCCCCTCGGGTGCCGAAAGAGCGTGCACTCACGCTGTTGCTCATGCGTGAGTGCCCACATCCATAATTCAATGCCTGGAGAGGGCAAAAACAGCTCCCACCTGGAGGCCCTTTGGAGGCCAGAAATGGCCTGTTCCCCAACTTCTGGTGGACCCAGTAGGCTCATGCTTTGCCCTCCCCAGGCTCCAAAGGCTTCCCTGGAGCCAGGAAAGGGTAAAAATGCCCTCCCTGTCCCCCAGGAGGCTCTCTGGAAGCCAAAAATCACCCTCCCAGAGCCTCTGCGAGCCAAAATCAGCTGGCCAGCACACATACCCACGTTGGAACTAAGCTAGGGCAACAGCTCACGTGCCAGCAAATATGGCTCCACGTGCCACCTGTGGCATAGGTTCACCATCACTGGAATAGTTAATAGAATAGAATTCTTTATTGGCCAAGTGCGATTGGACACACAAGGAATTTGTCTTGATGTATAAATACAGTGGTACCTCGGTTCTCGACCACAATTCGTTCTGGAAGTGTGGTCGAGAACCGATTTGGTCGAGAACCAAAGCAATTTAAGATAAATTCCCCTCCTCAGTTGTCTTTCCCTCTAGCTTGCCGGCTTCTGTCTTCAGCTCTCTTGGGTGTTCGAGTTCTAAATGTTTATTTGGATTTCAGGGCAAAAGTTTCTCGAATTTCCTGGTCGAATACCGATTTGTTCGAACTGAGAATCGTTCGAAAACTGAGGTACCACTGTATTAAGAAAATTAAAGGATAATGACCTACTATTCCCTGTCCCTTCTGCATGTCAGTAACCCAAAGCGTGGCAGCAGATTGAAGGCTGCTTAACACTCTATTGGAACTTTGGAAGTACACCAAGGTTCAAAGCTCACTGGGGATCTTTGCCACCATTTTATCCTTTGCTAAAGACACCTATAATCCAAACAACTGCAGATGACCTGGGAGTACACCTTATCAGGGACAGTATCATAACTTGGACAGTGGAATATTTTTAGGGAAGATAAAGTCTCTAGCAGAACAGCACCTGATGACATATCTGACCAATGCCCTGGAAAGTAACCCTTTGTTTATGAGAACATTACTCTTATGCAGCCATTCTTCTTCCTCCCCTTGGCAGATCAGTGAGCTAGTGTTGGCTTTTTATCTTAATGGCTACAAGGAGAATACAGATAAGAAGTAAACACCAGCGACAATAAAAATCGTGCAATCGTGCAAATCCCTGGTAAGAAACTCTTTAATCCTTTCTGCACAGGTATTTCTTTTTATGTGCAAAGGGAATAAGGGGCTACAACATTAACTCCTTGCCAATCTTCCACAGTGCAATTTATCCTCTCAAGCCTGAAGCCAAACCTAAACCGAACTCCGGTAGGAAAAATGGAATTGATGAAAATGGAGACAATTTGCATTGTTACCATGTGTCAGCCCACTACACCATAAGTGTCATTCTTTGAAAGAAAAACAAGTCATAAAGCCAATTATCTAACTATGCGCCAAAGCCATGTATGGATACAACAACATGTGGCATCCCAGATGTTTGTTTTTATTCAATTTTTTGGATGACTCAATCGACTAGTGATTTAAGGCAATTTTATAAGAGGGTTGAAAGCACTGATGGTCAAGGCAATAAAACGGGAAAACAATAACCACATTAGGAGAAATAAAAACTTAAAACACAGATATTTCAGTGGCTTCATAAATTGCTTCCAGCAGTGGCTGTCAGAAAAGCAAAACTTTTAAGGATAGAAAGGCTGGAGACATCTAGACTTGTAAAGCAAATGGAAAGAACACAAATCTGGAACATGGAAGTATAAAACAGGAGTATAGAAATACTGGTCAGACACAAGAAACAGTGGTGGGTTGCTGCCAGTTTGGACCAGTTTGGACTAGTAGTAGTAGTAGTAGTAGTAGTAGTAGTAGTAGTAGTAGTAATAATAATAATAATAATAATAATAATAATAATAATAATTCTACATGAGACTACCTTTGAAGAGTGTTTGGACACTTCAGATTGTGCAGAATGCATCTGCAAGAGCTATCATGGGCTTCCCTAGGTATGCCCATGTCACACCAACACTCCGCAGTCTGCATTGGTTGCCGATCAGTTTTCGGTCACAATTCAAAGTGTTGGTTATGACCTATAAAGCCCTTCATGGCATCGGACCAGAATATATCCGAGACCACCTTCTGCCGTATGAATCCCAGCGACAGGTTAGGTCCCACAGAGTTGGCCTTCTCCAGGTCCCGTCGACGAAACAATGCCTGGTGGGACCCAGGGGAAGAGCCTTCTCTGTGGTGGCCCCGACCCTCTGGAATCAACTCCCCCTGGAGATTAGGATTGCCCCCACATAAATAAATAAATAACTGCCTTCCATTAGGGACCTGTATACTATACGAGTCAAAAAGAGGGCGGTGAAAATATTTACTGACCCTTGAATCCTGGACATAAACTGTTTCAACTCCTACCCTCCAAATGTTGCTGTAGAGCACTTCACACCAAGACAACTAGAGACAGGAACAGCTTATTCCCAAACGCCATCACTCTGCTAAACAAATAATTCCCTCAACACTGTCAAACTATTTACTAAGTCTGCACTTCTATCTCTACTACTTTTTTCTCATCTTTCCTATCACCCTTTTCCTCCCACTTAGCACTGTATGACTATAACTTGTTGCTTGTATCCTAAGATTTTTATTAATATTGTTTCTTCATTGCTTATTTGACCCCTAGGACAATCACTAAGTGTTGTACCACATGATTCTTGATAAATCTGTATTTTCTTTTATGTACACTGAGAGCACATGCACCAAGACAAATTCCTTGTGTGTCCAATCACACTTGGCCAATAAAGAATTCTATTCTATGTGCCATCTGTGGCACCTCTGAGAGGTTTGCCATCACTGTTCTATACACAAGAATCTGATCTACTAACAGTCAAGATAAATTGGCACCAGATAAAATGGACTTCAAGGAGGATGGACCTAGCTTTCTTTTGGCAGTGTTTCCCAACCTTGGCAACTTGAAGATATCTGGACTTCAACTCCCAGAATTCCCCAGCCAGCATTCTGGGAGTTGAAGTCCAAATATCTTCAAGTTGCTAAGGTTGGGAAACACTGGTATAGGGATTCCAGGCTTATGATGCATTTGACCCTGCCCTCGGGCTCAGCCTGGTCATCTCCTACATCACCTTAAGAAATAGATTTACAAAATAAGTACAGGTAGTGTAGAAATAGAGACAATATAGCAAATTATAATATATCGAATATGTTATTATGTTTACTAACAAAATAAATTGAAGCGTAATAGAACAAAAAGGAAGATTTAAGAAAATAAGGAGAGAAATCATACTAAAATAGGTTTAAATCAGTTGTACATAGGAACTATGGAAAATAAAGGCGCGCAAGGTTAATTACAAACTTGCTAGTGTTCATTTTCTAAGAAAATGCTAATTTACTATTTAAGTAATAGACTTCACCCAATCTGGAGGTTAATCATCAGTCCTCTGTGTGGGTGTTGTGTCATTTGCAAAAGAACCCACACAGAATGCCTGTCTGAAGCAGATATAAATGGGATACAATAATTGTGTGCATACATACAATTGCACATTAACAGCCTTTCAGGCTTCTCTTTAAACATCATCTGCGTTCCGCCTAAAAAAAGAAATCCCTTAGAAGAACAATTTTAGAACTAAGGGGAAAAATAAATTTCTAAAATTAAGGAGAAAGAATTAAAGGAAGAAAGAAAGAATTTAAATATTTAGAGGTAGGAGTTCCTTATTTAGTAAACACATTTTTCCCAAGGTAGCCGGTTTGCAGAAACACACAATTTTCTCAGTAAAGAAGAGGGCAATCAAATACCAGACAGGGTCAATAAAGTTATTTTGTTGTTTGACATTTTATATTCTTCAAAAACTGTGCGTGGAAACGCTTTGGGTGGTAGAGGTTGCAGTTTCTGGTAAAAATAGCAGCTTTTTTTGTTGTTGGTAAAAATAGCTGCTTTAGGATGGCTTGATGGTTCTCTAGAGGCATTTGTCTTTATGAATAATGCACTGGATTGCTAGAATTATTTTTTTTTAAAAAATGTGCCTGAAGGAGGATCATTGAATTGTCATGAATCTTGAAATCTCATCGACTCAGCTCTGCATTGCAAATCCCTTCTCTTGATTCCTTCCATTCAAATATATTCCTTCCAGTAGTGGGTTTCAATTACCTTCGCTACCGGTTCGCTATTGGGAGCACATGTGCGCACGCATGCAATACAGTGGTACCTCTACCTAAGAACTTAATTCATTCAAGGGGTTCTTAAATAGTAAAATTGCACTGTGGATGATTGGCAAGAAGTTAATGTTGTAGCCCCTTATTCTCTTTGCACATAAAAAGAAATACCTATGCAGAAAGGATTAAAGAGTTCTTAAGTAGAAACATTTGTAAGTAGACACAATTTTTTCCCGTAGAAATCAATGTAAAAGTAAATAATGTGTGCAAACCCATTAGGAAAGAAATAAAAGCTCAGAATTTGGGTGGGAAGAGGAAGAGGAGGAGGAAGAAGAGGAGGAGGAGAGTCGCTGTCAAAGGAAGAAGGTGAGGGGAGGGGAATAAAAAAAATCCAAAACTTTAAGGTTTTTAAAAAAGAAGAGGGAATCTGAGGCGATGAGGAGCATGCGCCTCCCATACACACGGCGCGAGGGTGCCTCCCATACACTGTGCCAGAGAGAGAAACTGAGCAGGAATGGCAGAAAACTGGCTGGGCCTTCGTGCTGCTCTCAAATTTCCTGGGAAATTTTTCCGGGCTTGGATTCTTAAGTAGAAAGTAGTTCGTAAGAAGAGGCAAAAAAAAATCTTGAACACCCGGTTCTTATCTAGAAAAGTTCTTAAGTAGAGGTAGCACTGTACTTCTGCACATGCACAGGCATATCTGGATGGGTGGGCAGAACCTCCCGCCGCCACTACTGGTTTGTCCGGACCGGGGCAAACCGGTAGCAACCTACCACTGATTCCTTCTCCCTCAAACTGGAGCAGATTTCAAATTGGAAATTTTGAAAGCCATTCATCAGCTTTTTAGAATGATTAGTTCTTTAGAATTAGCTGCTTTGGAACATTCAAGCTGGGGTTTTGGATGCTAAATTCAGCATCTGGCTCTGTGAGTTACCATAAATGGTAGGTAAAAGAGTAGATGAGTCTGGCTTTAAAAGGGTGGCTAGCTTTTCTGGTTAGTGTAAGTTTTCCATGACCAAAGGAAGATGGTCTCATTTCGTAGGGCAGAAAGAGTGTGGGTCTGTAGTGGAAGACACATCATGCCACAGTTCGATAAGAAGAGGCAGCCTTCAGCTAGTCCAGCAAATAATCCTGAAACCGCTAGACCAGTGTTGGCAAACTTATGGCATGTGTGCCACAGGTGGTATGCGGCGCCATATCTAAGGGCACATGAGGCCTTGCTCTATGTCAATTCTAGCACACACGTGCATTCTGGCCAACTGAGTTTCAGTCTTCTTTTTGGCTGTTTTGCCCTCCCCAGGCCCAGGCTTTAGGCAAAGCCTCCTAAACTCTTGGGATGGTAAAAAATGGCCCAAAGGGCCAACCAGAAGTTCATTTCTGAACTTCCGGTTGACCCATTTGGCCGTTTTTTCACCATTTCCAGGCTTCAGGAGGCTTTCCTAAATCCTGCAGGCGGCAAAAAGCAGGCTTACCAGAAGTATGGAGGCTTCAGTAAGGCCTGTGCACATGCGTAGAGGGCAGTGTGGGGATGGGGGCAGGGGTGGGCAATAGGCAAGACGGGGTGGAATGCAGTTCTACTGGTGGATATGAAGATCCGCACACAGCTCCAGCTGATCAGCGGCTGCCACTTCCTGGATTACTGGTCTCGGCTCGGATCTCCTTTTTCCCCCTGCTGTTGCTGCTGCTGCCGTCTACGCTCCTTGCTTTCTTCCTCTTTCCTCCTTCCTGGCCTCAGATGAGCTTCCCTCTCTCCTGCCCAGTTCCTCTCCAGCCTCCCACAGCCACCTCCCATCTGAGGTGCAAGCAGAAGGCATGGGTGGAAGTGGCATTGGCAGCATTTATGCTTCTGGCAGCACCCGTTCTCCTAGCTACCCAGCCTGAGGCAGGAGGGCAACACAGTAAGGAGAGCGCGGGAACCGCAAAGCAAATTGTCACCCCAGCGAGTGACACTGGTAAGGTTGTAAGTCGAGGACTTAACAGTTCACTTGAACAATGATGATCGTTCCAGCCACTCCCACCTGATCATATGGCCGGCAAGCCACTCCTACCCAGTCACATGACCATTAAGCCACGCCCCCCCCAAAATAAGCCACACCCACAGTGTGGCAGTAAAAAAACCACAGTGTGGCATTAAAAAATTTGGCTGCCCATTACTGGGTGGGGGTGCACATGTGCAGAGGGCAGCACAGGGGAGAGGGCATTGCATTATGGGTGTGGGCAAGCATACTCACACTTTTTGTGTGCGCATGCACCCTTTTTGCACCCAAGGCAAAAACGGTTCGCCATCACTGCACTAGACCATACTGGCTATTATCCTCCTGTTTCCTTCAGAATTGGGTTCCTTCATTTTCCGGTTATTTTATTCAATTTATATAGTTGTGAGCAAATTCCCATTCTGGCAATCCCGCATGTTTAAAGTTGGCTTAGACTGTCATTGCCTTTCTTCCTCAAAAACAAACAGATCTCTGTCTACTCCACAGTCTGGACAGAGAGTTAAAAAGTTACAGATTTCTCAGCCAAAATGATCATAGACATTTTTTTCCCCTCCCAGTTTCTGCTTCGGGTCATTTCAGATGCAAGGCTAATTGCCTCTAACCATCTTGCTGTGATAACAATTCTACTGAGGCATCCTTTTAAAAGATGCAACCCCAAAGACACTCACTTGTAATTATAAAGTGGATAATTGTGTGCTGTTTTTTTTCTTCTGAATTTCAGTAATTGCAAGTAGCAAGGTTTAGCTACCTTTTATGCTGCTGCATGGCTACAAGGGATAGCAGTGGGACTAAATTTTAGAAAAATCATGATGGAGAGCTCATTCTCATAAACACTTTGTGTTCTGCCTGACTGGGCTCAGGCAATGCGTAACAGTCCAAGGAAAAGAAATCAAACACACACATGCTCTTCTAATCAGCAAACTTGTATTAAATAAACAAAAAAGGGTTACTCAAAACAGTCCCTAGTGTCAAGAAACAATGATAGTGCAAGGCTTACTTCAGCCGCATACAAAAACACAGGAAAAAACAAACAAAGACAACCTGGAATGAGCAAAGACATTTCAGGAGTCCTTTTGAATCTTTGGAGCAAACAGCAAGTCCCAGAGTTTTCACCTCCCACGTGTCTGAAAAAGCTGGGTTGAAAACTCCAAAGGCACGGCACAGAAACTTCAGAGCAGGAACCACAAAATAACACAGATAAACAGCCACAGTTTGCCTTGTGCCTTTGTTCCCTTTTTATACCTTTAGCCCTCATTAAGGGAACCACACCCAAACACAACACTTTGGAAGACTTTATCACTCAAAACATGCTTTTCCCTTCGTTTGGTTCCCCTAGACAGTACAACAGTAAAAATGGTACAGGTCAAGGATGAAATCCAGCAGGTTCTGACAGGTTCTGGAGAACCAGTAGGGGAAATTTTGAGTAATTCAGAGAACTGACAAATACCACTTCTGGCTGGCCCCAGAGTGGGGTGGGAATGGAGATTTTGCAATATCCTTTTGCTGGAGTGGGTGGGAGTGGTGATTATGCGGTATCCTTCCCCTGCAACACCAACAAAGCCATGGCCACCAAGCCACACCCCAGAGCCAGTAGTAAAAATATTTGGACTTTTGGGTAGAGGTGAAGAGTTGACAAATATTGTATAGTTTGTGAGGGATAACAGCTACTTCAACATCAATTCTTTCCTTAACAGGTTGGATTAAACCCTCATCAATCAATGCCATACAGATAGTGTCCAATTTACAATCATATTTTAAATGACTGTTCAAAGTTACAACAGCACTGAAAAAATGACTTAAAAGCATTTTTTTCCACACTTAACCATTATTGCAGCTTCCCCATGGTCAAACTTTGGAAATTTCTGACCTTTGCAATGTCTTGGGATCATGGGATCAGCTTTTGCAATCTTCTAATGGGCAAAGTCAACTGGGAAGCCACATTCATTTAACAAGCATGTTACTAACTTAACAGCTGCAGTGATTTGCTTAACAAGTAGACACAAGTTTTTTCTCAAACACCATCACTCTGCTAAACAAATATTTCCCTCAACACTGTCAAACTATTTCCTAAGTCTGCACTACAATTACTATTTTTTTTCTCATCATTGCTATCATCCATCTCCTTATCCATCCACTGATGACTATATGACTGTAACTTGGTGCCTGTATCCTTAATTTTTTTATTAATATATTGCTAATTTATTATTAATATACAGCTTATTTATTTGCTGATTGCTTATTTGACCCCTATGACAATCATTAAGTGCTGTACCTTATGATTCTTGACAAATGTATCTTTTTCTTTTTATGTACACTGAGAGCATATGGACCAAAAACAAGTTCCTTGTGTGTCCAATCACACTTGGCTAATAAAGAATTCTATTCTATTCTATTCTATTCTATTCCAATTGTGACAAGAAAGATGGTAAAAACTCACTTTGCTGTCTCAGCCATGGAAATTTTGGACTCAGTTGTGGTTATAAGTCAAGTATCACCTATACACTAAAAATGCTTGATACAAAATTGAATTACAGTAGTCCCTCGCTATACCGCGCTTCACCTACTGCGGCTTCACTTCATCGCGGGTTTCTGAGGAAGCCGATCGGCAGATTTAAACAGCCCGCCGAACTCGATCGGCAGGGTTTTTTTTAAAAAAAAATCTAAAATTGTAAATACTGTATTTAAATACTGTGTCTAAAATAAATACTGTGTGGGAAGGGTTTATAAACACTTAAAACAATGAAAACTTACCAAACAATTACAATATAAATACTTAAATAAGTACTATCAGTCGATAAATTACCCATCGCGGATTTCACCTATCGCGGCCAGATCTGGAACGTAACACCAGCGATAGGTGAGGGACTACTGTATTTGACTATCAAGACTGAATCCATATGGTAGCAGTAGATTTTCATTATCTGTACTCTTGAATTGTTTTAGCTGAAGTTGTCAGGGATTAAGAGTCATATGTCCTGCCACCAAGACATGAGCTTTGCCACTAAACTATAGATTTTCTTCTTGACTGTGTCCCTGATCTAATCTACTCTCTTGCTTACTGCTAAAATGCCAGATTGTATTAACCTTTGGCCCAAGCTACAAAATCAATTATTTTCTTATTTTCTCGCTTTGACTTGAGCAGGCTCAAGAGAAAGAGACAGACTTATGTACTCCATGGTGGGATTGAAGGACCTTAGAATGGGGAAGACAGAACTGGTGGCAACTCGATTTTTAAAATTTTATCCTCAAAACTGCTGAAAAGGGGGGAGAGAAAGGTTGCAGGACAGCTTTGGAAGGGGACTCGAAAGTTATAACAATACCCATCTCGTTCCATCTATTTTTTACTCATCTTTTTATTATTCTGTCTACATTTGTTATTGTTAATGTAAAGTACATGGGATTCAATTTTGAACTAACTTTGTAATAATGTTATTGCTCAAATTGCTTAAGAATAAATAGGTTTTTTTATTGTCTTTCCTTCTCTAGTACCATAGTATGATCCTTAATTACTTTTAATTACTTTTAAAATAAGAAATAATTAAATACAGTAGTACCCCTAGATACGAGCATAATTCGTTCCAGAAGGGAGCTTGTATGTTGAGGCAACTCGTATCTGGAACAAATCGCTTTAGACATTGTTTTTCCCCTCCGAGATAACCAAAAAGCAAGGATTCTTGCGCCACCTAGTGGACGCTCGGCTCGTATCCCGAATTTGAGCTTGGGACTGGAACAGAAATGTCTCTCCCCTCGTGGCTCGTATCTTGAAATACTCGCATGTAGAGCAGCTCATATCTAGAGGTACTACTGTAGTATGTTTTACCCATCATTTTAATCATTATCTAGAAATGAACTTTTATAACAATTAAAGAAAATTGAGCTACTTGCCTAATCTGTTATCATACTGAACCTTGTAGGTTCAGTACAAAACCTTTAAATGTTACTGTGCTCCTCAACAAATAATGCTGTCTATCATTTGTCCTTTTTGTGGCTATTCAAATAATGTGACTTAATTAACTGAAAAAGAGTCCAAGCACCTATTTGAAAATTTATCTTGGTCGGTAAGCCACTCCCACCCAGTCACGTGACCTTTTGGCTGCCCATCACTTGTGTGTGTGTGTGTGTGTGTGTGTACACACTAAGAGCAAAGTAGTCAGCAGTGTGTTATACTACTTCTGATCTTGATTTGCAAGTTTTAGTATTAGTTCAGGATGCAGTATGAGCCAAGGTTTTGCTGATACTGGCAAGATATGTTTGTTAGGATAAAATGAGCACAACGGTTAAAAAGTGTCTCTCTAAGATCTCAATGTTCTGATTTAAGAGCTTTAAGGTAGCAGCTTGTGTGATTTGTGTCCTACATTTTTACAGCTTGCCATCCCATTTCACCTTGCAGATACCTCTGCAGAAATTCCAACAAGGCCAATAAAGTCTTTAAAAAAACACACTAAAGAAACCAAAGAATAAAGCTTCTTGTTATTTCTTTGCTTGTAGGTCTCCTGTTTCTACAGAAGATCAAGGTAAGATTTCATTTCCACTGAACTTAAAATTGATTTTGATGAAAAGGAGATGTCATACCTGAAAATGAATTTGAAGTAGAGAAATAAGTAAAATTTGATATAGACATAGAGATAGCTCCTCTGTCATTTCATTAAATATGCACGGTAGAGTCTATCCGGTTTTGCAGAAAAGCCATGAGTGGGACTTCTGTTCTATCATAAATCTAGTTCAATAAACATGCTTTTTGCTTCAGTAACATTTTCTTTCACGGATTCGCTATTTCATTGGTTTTCAAAGGAGGCTTAAATCCATTAAATCCATTGAAAATTTTAAATCCATTAAAAATTCATAAAATTCTTCTACAGTACTACTGTACTCTATTAAAGAAAATTGTAGGATATCCCATGTAGTTCCAACTGAGAAACATTACAGCATGACTGTTTAAAAGTCCAAATACTTGTTAAATACATAAAAAAATATCTTTCCTCTACTTCACGGAAATTCGTTTTTCACGGGTGATCATGGAATGCATCCCCAGCGAAAAATGAGGGATCACTGTATACTGTATTTTTTGGACTATATTTTTCACACTGATGTATAAGACGCATCAATATTTTAAAGAGGTAAGTAAAAAAAAAGTTTTCATCCACCCCAGCCCCCAGGAGCACTCTGCAAGCCTCCCAAATCCTTTGCATGCCCCATTTTTTGCAAAACAGGCCCATTTTCTCAAAAATGGGGGCATTTTTGCCTTCTCCAAGCCCTTAGGAGCATTCTGCAGGCCTCCCAAAACCTCTGTGTATCCCATTTTTCTCAAAAATGGACCTATTTTTCACCCGTTTTTTATAAAAAACATGGCACGCAGAAGGTTTGGAAAGCCCGCAGAATGCTCCTGCGGGACTGGAGGAAGGCAAAAATGCCCCCGTTTTTGCAAAAAAGCTCCATTTTTCACCTCATTTTTCACAAAAGTGGGGCTATTTTTGCTTGCCCCCAGCCCCGTGGGGCACTCTGGAGGTCTCGTAAAACCTCTGCACAGCCCATTTTTGCAAAAAGCAGGTCAATTTCTCAGAAAAATGGGATGTGGGGGCTGGGCTTCAGGAGGCCAAAAATGGCTGTATTCGGTGAATAAGACGCTGTGACATTTCCACCCTCTTTTAGGTGGGGGAAAAGTTGCATCTTATACTGTTAAAAAAACGGTAACATCTGTTATTCATCCCGAGTCTACGGAGAGGGGCAGCATATAAATCTAATTAATAATAATAATAATAATAATAATAATAATAATAATAATAATCCCATGGTCTATAGAAAAAAAATGAGATGATAATAATGATGATTGGGAGCACTTATAGAGCATTTTACAAGATTTATCCCCACTTTTAGTCATCTCTACAATGTTTCACAAGTTAGTGGTTGTACGAACAGGAAGATCAGAATACCTGGGACTCACCTAAAGCTATCTTGACAGTTCCTGGAATTGCAAGATACAAGGCCTTTCAAATGTGATTTTACAACATTAAGAGAGCACACACACTGTTCTCTTCCATCTTTCTACCGCTAAGTGATACATTTATTTCATTAGCTCCTTGCCAAATCCTTGCCTTCCATGCTTCAGAGGAAACATTACATTGAACAGTCAGTCTCAGATACACATATCAAGCAGCTTGTCCATGGACATTGATTTATTGGTTGGCATGATGAGATTTTCTTACCTTAGGTTATTGCTCCCTCATTTGATCTATTATTTGAGTGTCAAATGACAGATAAAGTACTTTCTTGGGCAGCTTCTCGATTTTAATCCTCAATAGCTGCACCCACGATCTATTTTACTTTTCCACTTCCACTACTTTCTTCCTCGGCACAAACTGCTCTCATGTTCCATTCAACCACCTGTGCCACTGTGACAAGAGACCCACGCTACAGCTTGATCAATATCGTGAACCACTCCAGAACTATAAAAGCAATTTATGAGCTTACTTTGAAAGGGAGAATCAAAGCCATAGCCACGTATTGTACCAAGGATGTTGAAAGCTTCTGACATGGAAATGGCTAGTCGAGGAAATGGCTAGTCGAGGAAACTCACTACAATACCATAGAGAAGTGCACTTAAAAGGCAAGAGCAAGTGTTTGAGATTCCTCTTTCGGAAGTCAGAGTATTTAGTACCTATCAGGGGTACAATGCTACTGATTCAGCCCGGTTCGGGTATACTGGTAGTGACAACTACCGGCGGTACAGAGAACTGGTAGCGGCGGCAGCATGAGACTCCGCTCACTTGCCCGAATGTCGCTATTTTCCCTTTTTAACCCTCTGTGCATCCGCAAAGCTTCTGCGCATGCTCAGAGGGTGAAAAAAATGTGCTTCTGAATTAGTGCATACACATTAGTGTGTCCCCAGCGTGATTTTGCTTCCGTGCATGTGCAGCCATTTTGTCCGTGCATCACTACCCATTTTTTTCTTCCTTTCGGAAATTTGGACCAGCTGTGGCGGGGCTGGGAGAATGCGCACAAGAGGAGGATGAGGGATTGGGGGAGGAAAGCCTCTGCTGTGGGTTCACTCATTCCTCAGCCAGCCCACATTTCCAAAAGAAAGAAAGAAAAACAGGTACTCCAAGCCCAAGAAGAGACTGCAAGGCTTTCCAAGGGAGTGAAGATCCCCAAAGAATTAAATCCAAGGCATGGGATTTACATTGAGATATCACTGAGCTATTGTCTCTTTATAGTTTTTACCTGACTATGTTAATCCTCTTGTCCTTCTTTTAAAATAATTATCTCAAGAAAGACTATTTCTGCATATTTTTAAAAATAATAATATTTTATGAACGTTTGTAAAAAAAATAGTGAAATTGGTTCCTATGATTAATAAGATAAATATATCCAACCATTTACTGTTATAATATTACAGCTTATACCACATTATTTAATGTTCCCCTTGTCTGAAGTCTATAGCCAGCAAATGTTACTTTCTTATGTCAAGCCATGGCAGTAACTTGTTTAGCACTGTATAATCTGCAATGCAGGTCAATGCAGGTTTCTTCAGTTGATTCAAATCAACACTTAATCCTTCCTAGATGGACTTTCCTTTGCAGTCAGAAGGTATAGCTGATTTTTACTCAGGTTGTAGCTTCCCCTTGTCAAAGCCAGTGACAAAAGGTGGAAGATAAAATTCCTGCATTGATTGCAATTCCTATAGAGTCTTTGCTGACAAAAACCAACAACGGGGAAACACTCTTATGTGATTTGCAACTGCTTGTGATATTCTGAGCAGTGACGGAGGGCTTGCATAGCCTGAGCTACCAAGAAAACCTCAATGGGAAAGACTACAATATATTGCTTCATGCTCTAATCTGGGGAGAAATGGATCAGGGTCACAAATATCACTACAAATACAGTGATACCTTGTCTTACAAACTTAATTGGTTCCGGGATGAGGTTCTTAAGGTGAAAAGTTTGTAAGACGAAACAATGTTTCCCATAGGAATCAATGGAAAAGCGATTAATGCGTGCAAGTCCCAAATTCACCCCTTTTGTCAGCTGAAGTGCCCTTTTTTGTGCTGCTGGGATTTCTCTGAGGCTCCCCTCCATGGGAAACCCCACCTCTCAACTTCTGTGTTTTTGCGATGCTGCAGGGGAATCCCAGCATTGCAAAAATGGGCGCTTCGCTGGCAACAGAAGTCCAGAGGTGGGGTTTCCCATGGAGGGGAGCCTCAGCGGAATCCCAGCAGTGCAAAAACATGTGTTTCACTGGCAACGGAAGTCCGGAGGCAGGGCATCCCAGTGGCAGCGGTGGGTTTGTAAGGTGAAAATAGTTTGTAAGAAGAGGCAAAAAAATTTTAAACTCCGGGTTTGTATCTCGAAAAGTTTGTATGATGAGGCGTTTGTAAGACGAGGTATCACTGTACTTTAAAAAATGGTTGCTCTCCCTGAAATATGAGCCTCAGTTACTTTCTCATTTTATGGCTCATTTTATGGTTGAAAATTCTAAGGGTATGTTAATATATGGCACACATAAAATCTACTTTGGGTGAATGTGTGAAAAGGATAAAGGGGAGTGGTCAGAGACATGAAAACCAACTAAATTTATTTTTTAAAATAGTGATTTTATTAAAGATTACATTTTGAAACAGTAAGACTAATGCAAACTAAGGCAAATCAAGAAAAGTAGTAAATAGAATGTCAAGGTAATGATGATGTCCACTGACAAAGCATTCCTAGCCTGACAGATGATTCAATAGCAGAACAGCTGCTGTAATGTTGCAGTGCTGTAATACTGAAATGATGATGCAATGATAATGAGTCAGCAGGGTTATTTAACTGTTATCACTTTAAGAAGCTGTATATATAAGAGAGGCCCTATGAGGAAGTCCCTCTCTCCCTGTGCTATAGTTGATGATTTATTGACTGACTTTGCTTAGTACGTGTATGTATATATTCCTTGTAGATAAACCACTATTTGAAAGACAAACCTCTGTTTACTATATTTTGCTCCTGCTCCTATGTTTGTCAGAGTGGATAACTATGTAGTGTATAACTATATCCACTCCGACAAATATAAAAGAAGGAAAAAAATTAAAATGCAGTAAAGAAAAAGAAAAATTGACTTCACCTTTCACAAGTATAAACTTATTTTTAATAACTCTGATGGTTTCTTCTCATATTTCATTTCGTATCTATAAACAAATCCATAAAACCCTGTCATTTCAGTCCTGGGGTCAATAAAAATCTGTTAAGGGATTCCAGAGATAGCAACATATCTAATTTAGCCTTGATCAAATAAGGCAACTTTATATCCCCTTCTTTATGTCTAACAAATTTTATCTTTATTTCTTCAAAACAATGCCTTACAATTTGATTTTTTAAAATGTTTTATTCAATCCTTCTCATAAAATTCTTCAAAGCTTTAGCAAACCTTTTTTGTCAATCCATTATAAGAAAATTTTCCAGGTAGCTCTCTTGTTTTCTCTTTGTATATCCCTTTTAATTATAAAGACATTGGTCAGTTTCTTTTGTATGTCCTGTTATTCTATGCCATTCTTATAGCCTGTCATTTTAAAATGCATTTCAATTAAGCCATTTAAAATAATGTTGTTCTTTTTCAATGGCATCTTTTAAATACACTATCTATAGAGGCAGACGGTCTTAAAATTTCATTGTTCAAAATATCCTTCAATATTTTCAATGTTAAAGTATTTTATTTCACTCTGTATTTGTAAGTTTGAGTGTTCTATTCTTTTACCTTCTCTTTTAACTTCTCTTTTTAACTTCTCTTTTAACTTTGTAATCTTTAGTTCCATCTAGTTCCCTTAGATTTTGAACTCTATGCTTTCTTTCAAAACAAAAATATTCCCTCACAGGAACTATAATAGTCAGGTCAAGCCCAACAATGATGTAAGCAAAGAATTTAATACAGTATTTCACTCTGGCAAGTCCATAGTGGAATAAATACTAAACAATACAGAATCTCACTAATATTTGTCTGTCCATCCGTCCGTCCATCCATCCATCCATCCACCCACCCACCAACTCAAGGCCCATGGGGTGATTAAATCTGGCCCACAAGGACTGCTCTAGAAAAAGGGAAGGACTGGCTCGCGATGCTTCTGCCAGCAAAAACGAAGCTTGGAAGAGCTGTGTGAACCCCTCTGGGCTCTGTTTTCAAATGTGACAGCCTCCTGAAGACCTCTGACAGCAAAACCGGGCTCTGTTTTCACTGGTAGAGAGCTGTAGGAGGTCATTGTGGCTGAAAATGGGTCCATTTTTGGTGCCAGAGTGCTAGAAAAACAAACAAAAATCAAATCAAAAGGAAAGGAAAAATGTTTCCCCTTTTGCATTTGAGCATCCAAGAAGGGAAAGGGAAGGAGAAGGGGAAACAAAAAGGACAAAGAAAAAGAAGGAAAGATGGGAAGAGACCATGGAAGGAAAAAGAAGGAGAGGGGAAGAAGGAAGGAAGGAGAGGAAGGAAGGAAGGAGTGGAAGGGAGGGTCTGAGGGAAGTCCTGCCTTAGCATTTGGTAGCCCCGGCATGAGTGTTGTTGAGCTGGTCAGCTTACACTGGTGTGATGTCCCACCACCCAGGTCAAACACAACCCTGATTCAACCCTCAATGAAATCAAGTTTGGCACCCCTTGCTTGCAAAATTTCAAGAAAATAGGAAATAAATAGTAAACACTACTTTTCTACCTCAGTTTTCAATGCTGTATATAGATGGCTTCATTAACTGTCTCATCTACAGAACCTCTGGAAATTCAAAATGTACTTGCTGATTTCATAAAACCTGAACTTGGTTTATTTTAAATTGCTGAATAAACATATATCAGAGCTGACAAATTATGCTAAGATGCAGTCAAGAAAATACTTTAGGGCTTATATGTGTGAATATCACTGGTTAATATCACTGGTTAATATCACTGGTTAATATCACTGGTTAATATCACCCAGTTAAAAGCGGTGTTCCCCAAGGTAGTGTACTGGGACCAACGCTCTTCATTCTCTACATCAATGACCTTTGCGATTACATCACAAGCAACTGTGTCCTCTTTGCCGATGATGTAAAACTCTTCAACACCACCGATAACACAACTACTCTCCAAAAAGACCTTGACGCTGTTTCTGAGTGGTCTAACACATGGCAACTCCAAATCTCAACTAGCAAATGCTCTGTCCTACACATTGGGAAGAAGAACCTGAACTCCAAATACGAACTGAATAATCAAATTATCACAGATAATCCCCACTCGGTTAAAGACCTTGGTATACTAATAACAAAAGATTTAAGTGCCAAAGCCCACTGCAACATTATAGCCAAGAAGGCTTCAAGAGTTGTAAACCTAATCTTACGTAGCTTCTGCTCTGGCAATCTCACACTACTTACCAGAGCTTACAAAACTTTTGCCAGACCCATCCTCGAATACAGCTCATCTGTTTGGAACCCATATCGCATCTCAGACATTAACACCCTTGAAAATGTCCAAAGATACTTCACCAGAAGAGCCCTTCACTCCTCCACTCGAAATAGAATACCCTATGAGACTAGACTTTCAATCCTGGGCCTAGAAAGTTTAGAACTAAGACGCCTTAAACAAGATCTAAGTATTGCCCACAAGATCATATGCTGCAACGTCCTGCCTGTCGGTGACTACTTCAGCTTCAACCACAACAACACAAGAGCACACAACAGATTTAAACTTAATATTAACCGCTCCAAACTTGACAGTAAAAAATATGACTTCAGTAACCGAGTTGTCGAAGCGTGGAACTCATTACCGGACTCCATAGTGTCATCCCCAAACCCCCAACACTTTACCCTTAGATTATCTACGGTTGACCTATCCAGATTCCTAAGAGGTCAGTAAGGGGCGAGTACAAGTGCACTAGAGTGCCTTCCGTCCCCTGTCCTATTGCTCTCCTATATCTCCTATATACCTTTCCTCTATTCCTATATCTCTTCTTCTATTCTTTCATTGATATATTCTATTCCTATATCTTCTTTTCTGTTATTTCTTAGATATATTTTACTATGAGTATCTCCTCTATAACCTTCATCATGTATTTTACTATGTGTATATAGATATATACCCACTAAAACCCTCATTGTGTATTGGACTTTTATATCCTTTATATATAATAACTCATGTCTATCCTCTTCAATATGTATTGTGCATTGGACAAAATAAATAAATAAATAAAAATAAATAAATGTAAAGTGCCTTCAAAATTAAGCTACATTTAATTTGGGGACTCCATTTATGCTTAGTGCTCAGTCATTTTGTGATAGAGTTTTGTTCTTAAAAAGCTCTCTATATGCTTGGATTCTCATCCTCAGTAACACATCTTAATTTCCACATAGATTGCACAGACACTTTATATAACATTCATTCAATATAAAATAAATACCAATATTGGTAAAGTGAATGAGAAGAAATTTCACTGACTTATTGCCTTAAAATTAAAATATCCTCATAATAAAATATCAAAAAGTCATTACCTTGTGAGTTGCTGAAAGAACCAGCTTGATTTTAAGTTACTTTATATTTCAAGGTGAACTCCTTTGATTTGCAGTTTCTGGAACAATATACATTTTGAATATTATTATACTTTAGATTTCAGATTTTTCTAAATGCTCTCATACAATTCTTGGTTAAATGTATTTTATCTTTTTAGGATAAAATAAAATTACAAAATATAGAGAAATGCACTATTCAAAGATGCATTTAAATACAACTTTGGGCAACTTTTATGACTTTTACAAAAAAGCAAATATAAAAATAGAACAGAATGGACTCACAGATGAAAGTAACTAAAATCAGTTTTCTCCCTCCAACCCTGTCTGTCCTGAACAAATGATGAGGGGGAGTCCCATATTTAAGCAATTTCCTGAGTGTGAATTTTTATGTTTCCATTATAACTTTGTGATTGAAAGAATTGTTTGATCTTTGAATGCAAATTAGGTAAAGAGATTTCTATTTCTTTTTCGTGTTATTCATCTTGAATACTTCGTTAGTTGAAGGATGGGACAGAAATGCAATGAGAAAACAATTAGAACCAAGAAGGTTAAGAAGGACTTTAAATTAAAAAAGACTGGAATCTGGTTATGGAGGTATATGTACATTCTGAATGATCAAGAAAGTGTGCAGTTAAGCATGGGTGTCTGAAACTATCAGTTTTATCCTAAACATTTATTTTAAAATATGTTTTCACTTATCCAATGTAAAAAGTTTCCCCAGAGAAATAAATAGGATTTATGAGGCTCTATATTCTCTTTGCTTTCAAATTCACGCCATTCTCTTCACCAGCTTAGCATCTTTGAGAAATGCTGGACAAAGATATTTGCAGAAAACTATATCTCCATTTCCTAATTCCTTCCAAGTGTTTTGAAGTTGGCTAGGATTGTCTACTCTTTCAACTTCGGGATGTTCGAAAGAGGCTGGGAAAGCTATGAGTCGATTTGTACTGTATTTAGTGAACCAATAGCAAATTCATCATTCAGACAGCATTCTTCTTGATGACTGAATTATGTCAACTCTTGGAATAACTAAAATCACATTATTCATGGGCCATTTGGAAAGTAGAAAAGCATAGTCTGTCCATACATTCTCCATGCATCTATGCATTTAGTAGGCAGATTGAGTGAACATTCTTTCTGTAAATATAATCCCATTAAAATGGTGATGGTGCTATGAACCACCCACTATAGCTTGACCACCATTGTTTTTCTTAATAGTTGCATCTATGATCATATGTTGTACTACTACTACTACTATATGTATACATACATACATACATACATACATACATACATACATACATACATACATAAATACATACATTTGCTGATAATGAAAATGAAGGGAGCCTAGTATAGATCTATTTCAAGCTATTTAGCTTTCATCAGCTAGCCATACCTTTCACAGGATCTGAACCTGGGCAGGATATGAACCTCTAGGCCACAGGTTCTCCTTCTGTCTCAACTTGCCTAGGTTCAAATCCCAATAAGGGTAAGGCTAGCTGATGAGAGCTAAGTAGCTTGAAATAGATCTATACTAGGCTCCCTTCATTTTCATTATCAGCAAAAATATGTTACACATGTAGAATATAGTTTGTTGGTTATAAAATTAATTGCCTGAACCGCCCAGGAAGGTCTGAGAGGCAAAAGGAAGCAGTATGCTCCCTCTGATATTTGGATATATCAGGGTGCTTCAACAGGAAAAAAAACTATATACAGTGGTACCTCGGTACTCGAACGCTTTGGTTCTCGTACATTTCGGATAATGAACAAAATTTTCGGCAAAAATTTGCTTCGGTATCTGAACAAAAATTCGGATACCGAACAGCTACAGAAAATTTTGTTCATTATCCAAAATGTTACCGCCGGGGGCTGCTGCAATCCCAGCAGCTTCAGGGGGCTGAGGAGCTCTATAAGAGCTCCAAGCTGCAGGAAGGGTGGGGGCGGCTGCAATCCCGGCAGCTTCGGGGGGCTCCTTTCCTCATTGCTTCCTCTTATTACCTGTAAGCAGCTGCAAAAACTTTCTCCTTCCCGGCGGCAGCAACGGCAGCGGCTTCCCTTCGAGTAGCAACAGCACCGGGAACGTCACGTAATGAAGGGAAGCTGCTGGAGCCATCTCAGCAGTTGCCGCCGGTCCAGCAGCTTCCCTTCATTACGTGATGTTCCCGGCGCTGTTGCTACTCGAAGGGAAGCCGCCGCCGTTGCCGCCGCTGGGAAGGAGAAAGTTTTTGCAGCTGCTTACAGGTAATAATACGAAGCATTGAGGAAAGGAGCCCCCCAAAGCTGCCGGGATTGCAGCCACCCCCACCTTTTCTGCAGCTTGGAGTAGCGAATTTATTTATCCCATTGGAAATAAAGAAAATAGATTTAATTAGTTCCCAGCAAGTTAACAGGGGCTGGGAACCAATTAAATCCATTTCCATTATTTCCTATGGGATAAATAAATTCGGTACTCGACCAAATTGGTTCTCGACCATATTTCTGGAACGAATTGTGGTCGAGAACCGAGGCACCACTACTGTATATAGGGCGAACAAATCTATATGTATATATACACACACACAAACACATACATGCATGCATGCATACATACATACATACATACATACATACATAGATACATACATAGTGATGTAACTTATACCACATCTGAGACAAGAACATTGAGTTGACTTTTCAAGACAACCTCATCTGGACAACTTGATATGGAGAAGGTGGCATTACTCAAATTCCAGATCAACTCATAGGAAGAGATCCTATAGCTTCTGAAATTCTTAATTAGCCTTAGCAGGCTAGGAATTCACAGCAGTGTGATCCAAGAAAGCCCCAAACTGAGTTAAATTAGCATTCACACAAAGAAAAGAGGTCAAGAAAGAGGCAAAATAGATCTGCAAAGTTTTCTTATTATTTTAAAATATAAAGTCTATTTCAGCTCCTTTTGTATTCTGTTTTCATCTAAGTTATCAGATATATTTTTTAATAAGAAGCTATATCATTAAATAAAATGGTTTCATATTTGAGATGACAGATAAACTATACAAGGTCAAACTTAGACTGGAACCCTGTATTTACTTAACTGGGAATAAATCCAATTTAACTTAATAGACTTTATTTCTGAGAAGACATGTATTGCATTCCATAGTTAAACCATTATTGGATTTTTAATTTTCCCATTCTAGATGTTTTCTGCCTTGGTAATGTTCATCTAATTGAAAATATAAACTTGTGTTTGCTCTATCCCTTCTTCATTTCATCTGCTTTTATTGAAGAACCCTACAACAACAAGAAAAAAAATTCACTTTTTAAACCCTAGAAGAACAGTACTTTCTTTAAAAAATAGAAATGCAATTTTTGTTTTTGATGAATGCCTTATATTCAGAAATTATAAATTGCCATCCCCAAAACTCTTACTTCTATTAACAATTCAATTATGATGAGTACTAATAGTTAACAGCATTAAGAACAATTCTTAATCATGTGAATTATAAAACATCAATATAATTTGACATTTAATTTGGGTCTTGCTATTGTGGGCTTTTTTTCTTGTTATTTACCGCATGAGTAATTTAGTTGGTTTGAAAGACAAATTTTAACAAAGCTTAAATTGTATCTGGAATCTGAACTTTAATGTTGAAGAAGACTCCTGAGAATATCATGGGTGGCCAAGAAAAAAAAAAGGATTCTCAAATCAACCTAGGTTTTCATTTGACCAGCGCAAATTATTTTATTTTGAACACATTAGGTGATGAGCTAGGTCTCTGGAGTAGTCCATAATTTTGGGAAAGAAGAAGACAACTACCAGCAAGATGGATGGAGTGAAATACAGATGCACTGTTGGAACATCTAATCTAATCTAATTTAATCTAATTTAATCTAATCCAGTTTTTTATTACATTTATAAGCCACCCAATTTCTTATGGACCCTAAAGGACTAGGTAATGAAGAAAATAATATGTGATGATTAAGAGTTGACGTCAACTTGCTGGCACATAATCAATCTAAATTAATCAAACTAAAGAAATGTCTAATCTAATGAAAAGAAGAACTAAGGATGACATGATAACAGTGTTAACAACTATTATCATGCATGTAGTTATTAAGCCCAATTGAGGTTGACTCAGCCTTCCATCCTACCAAGGTGGGTAAAATGAGGACCCACATTGTTGGGGGCAATATACTGATTCTGTAGATCGCTTAGAGAGGGCTGTAAAAGCACTACGAAGTAGTATATAAGTCTAAAAACTATTGCTATTGCTTTTGAAAGTGTTTTTTCCTATATGAATAGAGTCTTCCTCAGAAAGACACTTTGATAGAGTTCGTTGCTTCCAATTAAATGCAGGGATAATAAAGTGTTGTGTAATAATATAATGGCAAATGTATAGAAAAGCTATACAGCTAAACAGCAAATAAGCCACGTTAAAACCTCTTTCGAAATCCTAGAGTGCAATGATTAAAATGAACATCTTTTGAATTAACTTCTTTATAATTCATAGTAAATGCAATGTATTATTTGTGCCCAACATTTGTTACAATTATAGTACAACAGTGGGTTGCTCCTGGTTTGGATCAGTTCTTAGAACTGGTAATGCAGCAGCGGGAGGCTCCGCCCACCTGACCAGGATGCTTCTCCGCATGCACAGAACCATCACGTGCAAACCGGTGGCAAACAAATTCAGAACCCACCACTGTTATAGTGACAGTTATACAAGAGAAAGCCTGTTTGTTCATAAGGACAGTTTACTAATGTCTTGGCAGCAGGTTATTCAAGGCAAAAAAGTGGAAAGAAAGATTTGACGATATATAAACAGAGGTTGCTTCTTTAATATTCTGGAACTGCCAAATAAGAAAATGGAAATCTATTGATATTCTTGCCATTTCGGGAAAAAGCATTGCCAGTGGAGTGTTTTCACCAGCTAGCTATATCGAAAGAAGACTTAGATCTGCATTTCTGTCAATCTTGAGATGGGGGGTGTAGAGAAGGTCCATCAAGAGCAAATCCACTTTATCTTATCAAAGAATAAAGCATTTCTATTTCTTATTGTGAATGCTGATCCCAGAAAAAAAAATCTAGGAAACAATTACTTTATTTCAGTGTTTGTCAAATGGAATAATGCTTTGGGACATCTTCAAGGCCCGAGGATACTTTATGGTACAATAAAATGTGTGCATTATTCATGTATGGTATTGTGCAGCAGTAACATTTGTCATCCTCTGAATAAATGCATTTTCAAAATCTGTCTTTTATCCATAATTGCACATTGGGAGCATCGGCCAATTTCTTTCCCTAGCAAGAGCTTAGCCAAAATAAAACTGCTTATGTCCTTTGTTGAATGCTTTGCATCGAACAAGGGCTGCACAGAAGGGCTGATTTTTTTTTTTCCAGAATATATCGCCTTGGAGAAAATCCATTTATATGTCGCTGTGAGCTAACATTGACTTGATGGCTTATAACTAATTAGCCCTTCTGCATAACCACTTCCCAGTCAGCTGCTATAAAAAAAACCGGACAGCAGATTATGCATCGAATGTTTAGAAGACCACCTTTGATCCCCCTTAAATCTAGGCTATACATTAAGGACCTCTCCACCATCTTTGACACCTTGCAGTGGCACATCTAAGAGATGTGCACACCCTCCCCATGCCTCCAAAATGCCCTATAAATGGCTTTGTTCCAACCCTGAAGTGACATTAATCTGCCGCTACTTGACAAAATCATACACTGGGACGGTAATAAACAATTATCATATTTTCTTCAGGGTACAAATATATATGTAGTTTCTAGAACCGCTAAATTTATAGTCAGGGCTGTTCAGATGAGAATACGTCTTATAGAACATATTGGGATGGCATGCAAAGGAGATGAACTCACTTAACAATATTTTATATCAGTATCTTAGATTTGTTTAATATAATCCTTTGCATGAGTTATATTCTCATGTTTTACTACTCAATTTTAGCATATTATACTGCATTTTAACTTATTATTTATTCAAATTCCCCCTATTTTAGCCAATTTTATTGTATTTTAACCAGTCACAGTTTTATGATGACCGATGTGGTCCTTTTCCTCGCTTTGATATGGTCGATTGACTGATCAACTAAAGTTGATATTGATATTGACATTAATCTGCAGAAACATTGTATGCACAAATGGTACTTAAAGCCAAAACAGAGGATAATATCAACTTGCAAAGCATCTCTGACCTGCTCTCAAGTTGCCAGAAACAAGGGGGATCAAGAAGCTCATTTCTTAGTCAAAACAGGGCACATTCCAATTGATAAGCTGAGGCTATCTCAACAGAAACCCACAGTGGCCGGTGGGGACTAACCTCTACTACCCACAAAATTGCTTCATTGGAGAATGTGACTGTTGATACACCTTGGGGAGGGTGGGGATAGGGTCATAGCCAGGATGTAATGATGAGTGGGGTCAGAGTTGGCTTCATTTGGTCCATGGAGACATGCATTGGCATCCTTCAGTCTCGAAAGACCATGGAATCATGCTCTGGATTCCCCATGGAGACATGAAGCTCCTAATAAATAACTGGATTTCTTTTGAAGTGTGGCATGAGGCTCATGATTTAATTAGGGTATTGGTAAGAACCCTGACAGATAGATTGTGTGATGAAGTCCCATGACAGACTGGGAGTAAGCCCCTGTGAAAGTTCAGTTCAATTCCTGCAAATTGGATCATAGGAGACTTCCTATTTCCAGGAATTTTTGTTTCTACTTCATCCGTGGTTGCACGGTGATTAAAATGCAGTAGTGCAGGCTAATTCTGCTAACTGCCCACTACCAGCAGTTTTGGCAGTACGATTTCTGCTGGCTCAAAGTTGGCTCAGCTTTTTAATCCTTCCAAGGTCATTATATACAGAATCTAATGTACAAGGAAACATTTCCTATTTACTATAGTGTGCAGTTGCAGTGTTTTAGCTGTTAAAAACCTAAACATCTCAGGTAGTAGTATCTGTCTCTCAGTTAAAATGGCTGCTGTGTGCTTTTCAAAATCCCTGCATATTTCGGTACAAATCTACCTTATCAAATATCTTTTTCTTCTCAGTTAGATGTTTTACAGACTGCACCAACAAAAGATCAGATAGAGCAATGTCAACGAACTCTTAATCAGAAGTCTGATACAAGAAAACCCTCATCTTGGTCTATATCCAGACTTTTTAAACCGCTCTTAAATAAGCACATTTGTAGTCTTTGGGATTTTTTCCTCTGTTCCCTATTAGTTGATTTTGCAGAGATTTTAAAGCATTTGTAGTGCTATTTCTGGAGTCATAATTAGGTCCTTGTGGAATTATTTCCATGAAGGTGATATCTAGCCCAACACTGTAAAAATTCTCTGCCAATTTTTGTTATTGCTCATTCATTCTTCAGTCTCCAGTTGAGTCATTTTTTTTCTATTTAGGAACAAAGGAGAGCTTATTTTATATCCCTCCAATTATGCAAGTCTAACTGTTGATGAGATGAGATGAGATACCTACATCTATGAATCTGCTAACATTTTTCTGGGTATGGAGAATGAGTTATTGTAAGATATGACGGTGGAAGATTTGCAATTTCTACTTAAAAAACCCCCAACCTTTTGTTACCAGCTTACTATTTTTTTCCACTAAATAGGAATTCCATCTATTGAATGGGGATGCCATGCCATGATTGGTCATTGGAGAAAGTTCTGCCAGAAATAAGTTTATTTCTGGAGGTAATATTACAATGCAAGTAAATGGTCTGTAACCATGGGAAAAGCTAATGTAAGCCATAATCAGCATATAATCATGAGTTTGCTAAATGTGCTGCAACCTGATTGGTTGTAACCTATATAATAGGAGTAACACCCTTGCATGGGTGTGGTTTGTTATAGAGTGGTTTGTGCTGGGTAGTTTGTTATAGTGGTTGGTGGTTTAGTGCTTAGTGGTTTGTGGTTTGTGGGTGGTTGCAGTGGTGGATGTAATAGTAGTGTATGATAGTATTGTGATAGTTTATTTAGGAAAATATTTTGCTAAGAAGAAAAGTAAAATATATTTTTACAAGAAAGCCTGCTGCAGTGTTTTTCATTAAAGACTTCAATTGGGCATAGTGGTGAACTGTGGCTAGCTGGTGGGGTTACCTTCCACATGTGTGCAAAACTCTCCCAACAAGTTCTTCCTTGTTTCCAGGTTAAATCTTTCTTTGAAAGATTTGATTTCACCTAATTTGACCTTGATTCTCTCAAACAATTGTCAGCCTTCTACTTGAATGTTTACCAATAGAGGAGAACATTTGTTGTCAAGGTTGAATTGTGTCCTTCGTAATCTCTGATTTTGGTTGGAACAGGGTTGTAGCATTGATTTCGTTACCTAGTTGGGTAACGAAACAACTAAGCTCAGAGAGCCCCAAGGATCAATATTCCCCAACCTTGGCAACTTTAAGATGGATGGACTTTTAATTCCCAGTCAGGAGGGGGAATCAGAGAACACTTGGAACTGATTTGGTCCAAAATTGAACACTAGCCAACTCATTCTTGTTGGCTTTATTATTTCATTTAAGCTCCTCTTATTGCTAACATTTCAAAATGAATCAGGTGGTTGGCACAGTCTATTTGAAATAATGCAATGTAAGGACACATTTTATGGTTTTGCAAAGTGAGCTCTGTCTAAGAGAAAGGCCTGAGAGGTCAAGAGTTTTCAGAATGATTGTCATATATGTGGGTTAGAGGTGGATTTCATCAGGTTCTGACCAGTTCTGGAGAACCGGTAGCAGAAATTTTAAGTAGTTTGGAGAACCAGAAAATACCATCTCTGACTGGCCCCACCCTATTTATTATCTGCCTTCCGAGCCCCAGCTGATCGGGAGGAAATAGGGATTTTGCAGTAAACTTCTCCTGGAATGGGGAAGAAATAGAGATTTTGCAGTATCCTTCACTTGCCATGTCCACCAAGCCACATTCACCAAGCCATGCCCACAGAACTGGTAGTAAAAAAATACTGGTGTGTGAGTTTGTATGTGTGTGTGAGAGAGAGAGAGAGACAGAGAGAGGGAGAGACAGAGACAGAGAGACTAGTCAAAATGGCATTACACAGGATAATAAAGCCATGATACATCTTCATGATACATTGACTCCACTGACTTTGATCCCATTGCAGACACCTCTGCTATTATTCAAACCCTCCCCTCTTTTTTCCTTAGTATTGACATGTATTTTCTTTTAAAACTTTGATTTCTATTTGATTTTTTCCATGATTACTCCCGCACGTTCCTATCATAGCTGTACATTTTCCTGGGATATTTATTTCACATGTTGCATTATTGTTCTCTACTAATTCATATTCTTGGCTGAAATATAGCTACACACACACACACACACACATATATACATATACATATACATATACATATACATATACATATACATATACATATATATATACGGTATATATATATATATATATATATATATATATATATATATATATATATATATATATATGTTTTCGTAGATTTTCACGGGTACAGGTATGATGGTCTTGGTATATTCGGGTTTCTTCCCGTGTAGGATTTGGAAATTTCTGGCTTAGTATTCAGAGATTTCTGATTTCTGGCGTTTCGATGAGGTCCCACTCATCATCTTCAGGCTGGTGTTTCTCTCCTTGATCTCAAGTGAGCACTGCGAGACCTGAGCTGCATTCCTTCTATAAATACTGGTGGCTGGGTGTGGTTTGATGGCTCAGCAATTGCCTGCTGTGTAGAAACTTCCTGGTGAGTCAGAGGGGTAACAATTGGGGTCGTTGATGTAGCTGAGGTATGCTGATTAGTTAATGGTTGTAGATTAGGCGTGATGTCCTGAGTAGTTGGGACTTGCAGGTTACTTGATTGCTTTACAATGTGTGTCCTGAGTCTGGTTTCTGTGGCTGGGATACGTTTGAGGGCTGGTTTCCAAATGTCTGGTAAGCGAGAGGTATCATCTCGCTTGTTCATATTTTGGGGATGTTTTTCTATCTCGATGGCTTCCATGATTATTCTTTTGCTGTAGTGTTCTGTTTTGGAAATTAATTTGGTACTGTCAAAATCAATTTCATGTCCTGTGGTTTTGAAGTGTTGGAAAAGGGAGGAGGTTTTTTTCTTTTTTCTTTAATGCATTCTTATGTTCTGCAACACGTGCATTTACTCAAGTAACCTGCAAGTCCCAACTACTCAGGACATCACGCCTAATCTACAACCATTAACTAATCAGCATACCTCAGCTACATCAACGACCCCAATTGTTACCCCTCTGACTCACCAGGAAGTTTCTACACAGCAGGCAATTGCTGAGCCATCAAACCACACCCAGCCACCAGTATTTATAGAAGGAATGCAGCTCAGGTCTCGCAGTGCTCACTTGAGATCAAGGAGAGAAACACCAGCCTGAAGATGATGAGTGGGACCTCATCGAAACGCCAGAAATCAGAAATCTCTGAATACTAAGCCAGAAATTTCCAAATCCTACACGGGAAGAAACCCGAATATACCAAGACCATCATATATATATATATATATATATATATATATATATATATATATATATATATATATATATATATATATATATATTTCTCCTTCTTGTAGGTTTGCGTTCAGTTGACATACATCTTCCTTGCTCAAGGCTTTTTCTTTACATCTTTCTTTAGCTATCATGATAATTTATTCTGAAATATTCTTAGATCCTTTTCTTCTTAATGAGTCCACCTCTCACTTCAGTTTTTATAACATCTTTTATCTGTGTCTATAATTTCTTATATATGGAATTGGTTTTTTTAAAAAAAATTACCTTGTATCCCGACTGTGCATCTTTTAAATCAAATCTTTATGCCAGAGTTTTTCTTTTTAATTTTACAAATTTAGCCAAATTATTTTATGCCATGAACTGTTCTATAATCTGCACCTGGAAGCAGTGGTGGCATTCAATTTTTTTTACTACCAGCTATAGGCGTGGCTTTGTGGGCGTGGCAAGGAAGGATACTGTACAATCTCCATTCCCTCCCTACTCCAGGGGAAGCTTACTGCAAAACTCCCTTTTCCTCCCAATCGGATGGGACTTAGGAGGCAGAGAATAGAATGGAATCCAGGAAGTGATCACTTTCGCATCCTTAGTTACCAGCCGGTATACGTGATGTCAAAGCTCCGCCCCTGAAATCTCTTCGTAGGAGGGATTCCCCAGCTCCTTCAAAGGGAGGTCTTTTCATGTAATTTTTTTTTATTTTTACGAAAAAGAACGCCGCAGCGGCGCTGCAAGAAAAGGGAGGTCTTTTCATGTAAAAATAAAAGTTTTTATTTTCATGTGAAAGGACCTCCCTTTGCTTGTGGCACTGCTGCGGCATCCTTTTTCGTAAAAATAAAAATAAATAAAAATAAAAAATCCGTAAAAATAAAAAACGATGGGATTCCGGGGGGTGGAGCTTTGGCGCCACAAACCATTCAGGTTCGGGTTCAGCCGAATTTTGCACGAAGTTCGTCCGAACTTGCCGAACCCGAACACCGTTGGGTTCGCCCATCACTACTGATCAGTTACTTAGATATACCATTTTTCAGAATCCTTATCACTCCGTTCCCTTACATGGTGTCATGCCCTGAATAATTGCTTTAAAAGGTTTTCATTTATTTAAATTCTCCAGTTTAGTATGGTTCATTTCTTCTTCAACAATTTCAGGTTTCCTCTGGTTCATTCTTCCCAAATTGCATGTTCCAATTATATGTGTGCATGTAAAATTCTCTAAGCACCATTAGTAACCAGTTCTCCTGGTTAATGTGATTTGAGTATTCCAAGTTTGAAGGGAAAAAATGCATCCTTCTGGTTCTAGCTTGCAGGTATTATCAGAGAGGTTCAGACAGCTGTGGGTTGCTACTGGTTTGGACCACTTTGTTTGTTTATTTATTTATTTTATTTTATTTGTCATACGATAGTATAGTATTGTAGTATGTTTAACATAATATAAGTATAAAGTAGAGATAGAAAAGATAAAAAGACATTAGGACAGGAACGGTAGAAACAAAGGTGTACTTATGCACGCCCCTTACAGACCTCTTAGAAAAGGGGAGAAGTCTACTGTAGATAATGTAAGATTGAAGATTTTGGGATTGGGGGAAGAAACAACAGAGTCCAGTACTGAATTCCAGGTGTTGACCACTCTATTGCTGAAATCGTATTTTCTGCAGTCTAGTTTGGAGCAATTTACATTTAGTTTGTATCTATTGCATGCTCTTGGGTTGTTGTTGTTAAAGCTGAAGTAGTCGCCAACAGGGTTCTAGAGAAAGGTTCTGGAGAACCGTTAGTGAAAATTTGGCATGGTTCCCCAGTAGTGATCCTTGGCTGGCCACACCCCCAAACCGGTCCCTGATCCCATCTCTCAGCCCTTGCACACAGGGAAATACTTTGGCAAAGTAAAGAAAAATTTCTCATGAGTACGAGAAGTTGTATGACAAGAAGTTTTTCTTTACTTTGCAAAGTTTTCCCTGCACACAACAGTTGAGAGATGACCCAGAGCTGCCAGTCTCCACTAAAATGGATATCTCATGACCCTCCTGCCCAGTGAAGAGCGGCTCTTCTTTGGCACGACCAGTGCGCTCTCTGAGGCTCGCAAAATCTCTCATAAGGATGCTCACGCGTGAAAGATTTCACCTATTTTCAGCAGTTTTTTTTACTTCTGCGCATGCACCATGTGGCCCCATACTGGGTGCAGCCCACCACTGCTCCTGCCCCATCTGCTACCCCCAAATTGCACCCCACTGTGAGATGCGCATCTTACTGGAGACTAACAGCTCCATTGTGTCTCTCGGCCATTGCATGCAGGGAAAAAACCTTGCAAAGTAAAGAAAAAACATACCATGAGAAGTTTTTTTTTAACTTTGCAAGTTGTCCCCTACACACAACAGCTGAGAGATGCAACGGAGATGCCAGTCTCCTCACATCTTGCAGTGGGGTACAATTTGGGGGTGGTAGATGGGGCACCGGATGGGGCAGGGCCGCTAAAAGAAGGGAAATTTTCCTACATTTTCTTGTGGGTGTGGCTTGGAGGGGGTCATGTGACTGGGCGTGGGCATGAGTGACATCAGGTTAACCATGCCCATTCAGTCACATGACCATCAAAGCACATCCACAAAATAAGCCACGCCCACAGAACTGGTAGTGAAAAATTCAGAAACCACCCCTGGGTTCAGACATGGTCCTATCATTTTCATGGCCTTCTGTTTGACTTTAGAACTGTTCTCTTAGGCAATCGATTCAAACTTTTATTGTGGTCAAAGACCAGCATAATTCTCTTAGGAAGAACTCCATCAAACCTACAGACTCTATATATTGTGGAACATGATAGCTTCTGGCTTCCCTTTTTACTTTACCAAAAAAGATGAACTAACCTAGAGGTCACTGCTTGTAAGATTCTTGAAGTTATTCAGATCTTATAGTATGTCGAGATGGAAATTCTATCAATGATATATATGATTTGTCTCTGTAGCTTCAACACACGGTTATGCTCAGCTTGTTGAAAGAACATACGGTATCATAAGGATGTGTAGAATTTATAGAGAGAGTGTAGATTTTCAACACAGAATTCTTATCTCTGAATTTACTCCTTGTCCAATTAATCTTCTGTAATATAATAATGGATTATTTTTCTGCCCTTCCTGCCATTTTAATTTGATGAAGAACATGTTTTGATGATTCCTGAAAGAAGAAAAATACTTTAGTGAAATTCTTATGATGGGCTATAGAGTTCGTGTACTATTATTATTTGATGAAGTGTTTAATAGTGTATAAGTGAAGGCCCTATTCTTCCAACGTTTCAGCCTTCATTTGATCATAAAGAAAGACTTCATGAGGGATGTTCATAATTGGATTTTAGCAGGGCAGTTGGGAAGCCTGCAGAATAATAGGGAAAATGAAACAAAAGCACACAATATTGTTTTGGCAACAAGACACTAAAAAAAATAAACCAGACAAGATTGGGCAATTCTCTCTGAAATTGAGGTTAGGAAAAGAGATATCTCTTCTGATAAGTTGAAGGATAGACTTTGGCACAATTTTAATCTATTTGGCATTGTCTGCTAAGAAGAAGTAACAAAATAGTGCAGCCAAATTCTTCTTTGTGCAATTTGAGTGAATTTACTTTGTTTGAATTCCAAGACTCCAAGGTTTATAATCTGCTTATTGAATTAATTGAGAAACTGGAATAAGTTCATAAAAAGCCAGTGATGATGATTGGGGAACTGGAAACATCATCTTATGAAAAACGATGAAAGAAGCTAGACACTGTTGGAAGAAATGTCCGCCTAGGTTCAGTTCCAAGTGGGGAGAAAGACACTGATAACATGGAGGCTGTTTGGAAATATGGTTTAATGGTGGACAGGAGGATCACATGGGGTTTTTTGGGTTCTAAGAAAATGAGCACATGACGAGGAGGAGGTGGAGGGGAGAGAGAGAGAGAGAGAGAGAGAGAGAGAGAGAGTTGATGGTCTAGATGACTTCTTCCAACAATTCTGTGAGTCAGTTGCTATTGTTATTGCAATGTCTGTTTCAACTTTCTGCAGATGCCTCTATTGGTGTAGTTATTTACGTATGGACAAAATTATTGCACCTATGAGCCATTTTGAATACTAGGGCAAATGGTAAAAAAAGAAAATACCCTGTGCCTATTTCTCACTTGACCTAATGTTAGTTCTCTCTGTCCCTCCCTCCCACTGAGTCCCTCACTCAGAGGATGAGGGGGAAGGGAGGGAGGGAGGGAGAGGGGGAAGGGGAGGGGGAGAGAGAGATGATAAAGAGAAAGGGAGGGGGAAAGAGATGACAGAGAGGGCGAAAGAAAGAGGGAGGGAGAGAAGGAGGGAGATGGAGAGAGAGATGAGAGAGGGTGGGTGGGAGAGAGAGGGAGGGAGGGAAGGAGAGAGGAAGGGAGAGGGGAGGGGGAGAGAGATGAGAGATAGAGAGATGAAAGAGAGAGGGATGCAGAGAGGGAGGGAGGGGGAAAGAGATGACAAAGAGGGCGGGAGAAAGAGGGAGGGCAGGAGAGAAGGAGGGAGGGGAGAGAGAGAGATGAGAGATAGATAGAGAGAGATGAGAGAGAGGGGTGGCGGGAGGGATATAGGGGGAGAGAGAGAGGGGAGGGAGACAAGAGAGAGAGGGAGAGAGAGAGACAAGGTCTTACTATCTTCATATATTTCTTCTAAAAATCTAGCTTTTACTTCAAATATAATGAATTTCTGTTAGCATTCCTTCATAGGGTCTGCATACTCTGCATTCAGGATAGTTATGTTACCGGTAATTTTTACTTATAAAGTATTTTTTCTATGCTCAGCTTATGTTCAGGAGCATACAGGTAATACTCAACTTATAACAGTTCACTTAGTGACTGTTTAAAGTTACAACGGCTCTGAAAAATGTCCCTTACGACCATTTTACACACTTACAACCTATGCAGCATCCCCATGATCATGTGATCAAAATTCAGATGCTTGGAAACTGGTTCATACTTATGACAGTTGCTAGGTCCCAAGGTCATGTCATCATCTTTTGCGACCTTCTGACAAGCAAAGTCGATGGGGAAGCCAGATTCACTTAACAACCATGTTGATAACTTGTCAGCTGCAGCGATTCATTTTACAACTGTGACAAGAAAGGTTGTAAAATGGGGCAAAACTCAAAACTGGCCAACTGATATTTGGGGTTCAATAAGTTGAGGACCACCATTATTGTCTTACAAAGAACCTTTGTTGAAGTCAATCAGATAATTTAAACATAAACTAATATAAGCCTCAAAATGCACCTGTTGGAAGATCGCGCCTCCAGGATATCAGCCTCCAGAATATATTCATTTAACATAATCAAGATAAATAAATTCCTCTTTTGTCAGTAATAAATTTGATTGCTAATAATATATCCTTATGTCTTTGCAGCACTTTTACAGTCAGTAATAGCTGGCGATTTTCTAAGAGTAAGTAAAATAAGTTATACTCTATGTCTCTTTTGTAGTTTGTGTTGAGTTACTGACAATTTGTTTTTATGTACCATATTGTGACATTCAGGATTACCTCCATATCACTATTTTGCCCTACATTGGAATCAATCCCGGTTCTCTTTCAATGCTTAATATTGTACATTTTGGTTAGCATAGTTAATTTATTTTGGACTTTACTCCATTTATTAACTGACCCTTAGCTGTTTCATTTTATGTATGGTTTAATTGGATGGTATGACTGTTTTATAATGGGTTTTTATAATTGTTTTTAATATTAGATTTGTGCTTTGTATTTTGTTGTGAGCCGCTCCGAGTCTTTGAAGAGGGGGGGGCATACAACTCTAATAAATTATTATTATTATTATTATTATTATTATTATTATTATTATTATTATTATTATTATTATTTCAATACAACTCAGCAAATGAGATCACTATGCTGGATTTTTACTAATTTATAATTTTTATCCTATATTTATATAAGTATAATTTTAATGTTTTAGTGTTTTAAATTTTTTATCAATTGTTATTTTATACTGTTATAAATTTAATTGTTTTTTAATATAATTGGGGTGCTAAGTAATGGATGACTGGGATAAGTATACTTGTGGGTATGAATGGAATGATTGGTATAATTGGGTTGGTTGGTGGGTGGGTGGGGGGTTATGGTATGGATGAGTGGTTTGATAGTAGTGTGAATG
The DNA here is from genome assembly GCF_031021105.1 of Erythrolamprus reginae. Taxonomy (NCBI): domain Eukaryota; kingdom Metazoa; phylum Chordata; class Lepidosauria; order Squamata; family Dipsadidae; genus Erythrolamprus; species Erythrolamprus reginae. The sequence goes on from NC_091955.1 coordinate 78,665,171, forward strand.
ATAGATTTGGCCCACCTGACGCTCGGGAGGCGGGAGAGGAAGGGGCACCGATCTCTGGGGCGGCAGAGGGTCGGAATATCCCTGTGTTGCTGGGGAGAGGCAGATATGGCGGGGGCCACAGAGCTAGCCGTTCCAGGGGAACGAGGGACCGTTGCTTAATAACGGTCCCTTGTTCTGGCTCTGTGAGCCCAATCTTGGGTACTGGTGATGAGTGTAACTCTGGCCCTGGACTCAGGTTGCTGCTGCTTAACGCCAGGTCGGTGGTAAATAAAGCTCTCCTCATCCGGGATTTGATCCTGGATGAGGAGGCCGACCTGGCGTGTATTACCGAAACCTGGCTGGGCCCGGAGGGAGGTGTTCCTCTCTCTGAAATTTGCCCAGCCGGGTTTCAGATATGGCATCAACCTCGACCCCAGGGAAGGGGGGGAGGAGTGGCTATTATAGCCAGGGAGAGCCTTTGCCTGCGTAGACTCATTGCTCCGGAAATTGCGGGTTGCGAGTCTCTCTTGTTGAAGTTGGACTTAGGGGTCCAGGTGGGCTTATTTCTCACGTACCTGCCTCCCAGCTGCGTGTCAAAAGCCCTGCCTGTGCTACTCGAGGAGGTAGCCAGGTTGGCGGTGGAGTTCCCCGGACTCATTGTCCTGGGGGACTTCAACCTGCCGTCACTCGGCGAAACCTCTGGGTTGGCACAGGAGTTCATGGCCACCATGACAGCCATGGACCTGACTCAAGTAGTACAGGGTCCGACTCACGAGGGAGGGCACGCGCCTGACATGGTATTCCTTTCCGAGCAATTGAGAAATGGTCTGAGACTAAGGGGCTTAGAAGCATTGCCTTTGTCATGGTCAGACCATTTTCTACTACGGCTTGACTTCCTGGCTCCAATCCTTCCCCGCAGGGAGGCGGAACCAATTAAGATGTTCCGCCCCAGACGCCTGATGGACCCAGAGGGCTTTCAGACGGCGCTTGGGGTTATTCCAGAGGCACTCATCCACAGTTCGGCGGAGTCTCTTGCGGAGGCCTGGAATACGGCTGCTGCGGAGGCTCTTGACCGGATTGTGCCTTTGCGACCTCTCCTTGGCGCTAGACCCCGTAGAGCCCCATGGTTCAACAAGGAGCTCCGGGAGTTGAAACGCCAAAAGAGACGTCTAGAGAAGCGATGGAGGAAGAGTAAGTCTGAATCTGATCAAACACTTGTAAGAGCTTTTATTAAGACTTACAAAGTGGCGCTCAAGGCGGCAAGATGCGCGTACCATGCCGCCTTGATTGCATCAGCGGAATCCCGCCCGGCCGCTCTGTTTAGGGTGACCCGCTCCCTTCTTAATCAGGAGGGAGTTGGGGAGCCCTTGCAGAGTAGCGCCAAGGAGTTTAACACGTTTTTCGCTGATAAAGTCGCTCAGATCCGGGCTGACCTCGACTCCAATTGTAAAACAGAGTCGACTGACAATGAGTCAGTCGAGGTGACTGGGGCACGTACTTGTCCACCTGTCTGGGAAGAGTTTGATCTGGTGACACCTGATGAAGTGGACAAGGTCATTGGAGCTGTGAGTTCCGCCACCTGTCTACTGGATCCGTGTCCCTCCTGGTTGGTCTCGGCCAGCAGGGAGGTGACACGGAGCTGGGCCCAGGAGATCACCAACGCTTCCTTGGGGAGGGGAGTTTTTCCAACACTCTATAAAGAAGCGCTTGTGCGCCCCCTCCTCAAGAAGCCTTCCCTGGACCCAGCCGTACTTAACAACTATCGTCCAGTCTCCAACCTTCCCTTTATGGGGAAGGTTGTTGAGAAGGTGGTGGCACTCCAGCTCCAGCGGTCCTTGGAAGAAGCCGATTATCTAGGTCCCCAGCAGTCGGGTTTCAGGCCCGGTTACAGCACAGAAACCGCTTTGGTCGCATTGATGGATGATCTCTGGCGGGCCCGGGACAGGGGTTTATCCTCTGTCCTGGTGCTCCTCGATCTCTCAGCGGCTTTCGATACCATCGACCATGGTATCCTTCTGCACCGGTTGGAGGGGTTGGGGGTGGGAAGCACTGTGCTTCAGTGGTTCTCCTCCTACCTCTCTGGCCGGTCGCAGTCGGTGTTAGTGGGGGGTCAGAGGTCGGCTCCGAGGTCTCTCCCTTGTGGAGTGCCTCAGGGGTCAGTCCTCTCCCCCTTGCTATTTAACATCTACATGAAACCGCTGGGTGAGATCATCCAAGGACATGGGGTGAGGTATCATCAATATGCCGATGATACCCAGCTTTACATCTCCACCCCATGCCCAGTCAACGAAGCGGTGGAAGTGATGTGCCGGTGCCTGGAGGCTGTTGGGGCCTGGATGGGTGTCAACAGACTCAAACTCAACCCGGATAAGACGGAGTGGCTGTGGGTTCTGCCTCCCAAGGACAATCTCATCTGTCCATCCATTACCCTGGGGGAGGAATTACTGACCCCCTCAGAGAGGGTCCGCAACTTGGGCGTCCTCCTCGATCCACAGCTCACATTAGAAAACCATCTCTCAGCTGTGGCGAGGGGGGCATTTGCCCAGGTTTGCCTGGTGCACCAGTTGCGGCCCTATCTGGACCGGGACTCATTGCTCACAGTCACTCATGCCCTCATCACCTCGAGGTTCGACTACTGTAATGCTCTCTACATGGGGCTACCTTTGAAAAGTGTTCGGAAACTTCAGATCGTGCAGAATGCAGCTGCGAGAGCAGTCATGGGCTTACCCAGGTATGCCCATGTTTCACCATCACTCCGCAGTCTGCATTGGCTGCCGATCAGTTTCCGGTCACAATTCAAAGTGTTGGTTATGACCTCTAAAGTCCTTCATGGCATCGGACCAGAATATCTCCGAGACCGCCTTCTGCCACACGAATCCCAGCGACCGATTAGGTCCCACAGAGTGGGCCTCCTCCGGGTCCCGTCAACTAAACAATGTCGGTTGGCGGGCCCCAGGGGAGAGCCTTCTCTGTGGCGGCACCGACTCTCTGGAACCAACTCCCCCCGGAGATCAGAACTGCCCCTACTCTTCCTGCCTTCCGTAAACTCCTCAAAACCCACCTTTGCCGTCAGGCATGGGGGAACTAAACATCTCCCCCTGGGCACATTTAATTTATACATGGTATGCCTGTGTGTGTGTCTGTTAGTATATGGTTTTTTAAAAAATCTTTAAATATTTTAATTAATTGAATTATTTATGATTTGTTTTACACTTGTTGTGAGCTGCCCCGAGTCTTCGGAGAGGGGCGGCATACAAATCCAAATAATAAATAAAATAATAATAATAAATAAATTTCGTATTTCATCACCAGTCGGGCGCTTCCCAAGCACCTAGGACTGCGTGATGTAGCGGCGAATTATGTGTGCAGATCCCAGTAAAGCGGCCTTTTGCAATTGACAGATGGAGATTTTGTCAATTCCGATGGTTTTCAAATGTCCACTGAGATCCTTTGGCACTGCGCCTAGGGTGCCAAGTACCACTGGGACCACATTCACTGGCTTATGCCAGAGTCGTTGCATTATTATTATTATTAGTTATTTTATTTATTTATTAGATTTGTATGCCGCCCCTCTCTGAAGATGACTTATTATTATTATTATTATTATTATTATTATTATTATTATTATTATTATTATTATATTTTATGTGTTTATGTATGTATTTATTTATTGTTTCGTTTCATTTCATTTCATTTTACTTTAGACTCTGAGCGTCCATAAAGAGTCCGTAAAGAGATGAGCGGCTTATACATTTAATAAATTAAATTAATTAGAAACCATAGCAAGTGCGGTATTTTCCTTTTGTTGCAATTCTAAAATCCTTATGGGAACATTTGGTGGGAATGCTCTCCTTGTGCTGTCTCCTGGCAGTCCTTCGCTTTTCTCATCCACCCTGCCCTCACCCAACAGAAATTCAGCATCTTGTTCCTGGATCTCCTCCAATTTCGGGATATAACTTCAGAGACATGGATTGCTTAGGTCTTTTAGCCCGTGACCACTGGTGGGCTTTAGAATAGGGATAATAAGCAAAATACGCCCTTCTTTGTTCGATTCCTTTACTTTGCTCTGCTTTGGTTTCCCCTGTCTGGAAGAAGAATAATTTTAGGATTTTGGGGTGCTTGAAAAAGGACGAAGCAGTTTCTTCTACCTATTTTTCTTCCCATCGTGAGGGCAGCTCAGAATTACAGCCTGTATTTTTTATAAAATTGACTCAACCTTACGCCTCTTAAACAAATTGTATTTTCCAGATGTTCTTGATTTCAGATACGCGTCTGAACTGCTAGATATAAATTCAATAAACAACCAGGAACACGCTAACTGGGGTTACCTCAATTTCTGTCCCTCTCTAGAGCCTTCTTGTCTGAGCCAGTTAGAAATTGTCTCCACCCTCTCCCCGTTCAGTCACCATAGCAACATACAGCCACATCTATTAGGAAAAGCACTTGGCAGCAAACAGGAAGCCTCCCTTTAAAAAACATCCAGGGCTTTGATAAAGATGGTTAACAAATGCAAATGAACTTCAGTTTTGCAAGGACACATTGTGTGCTGTTCATGCACCTGATTGGAATGAAAGGTCCTGTGATGAGTGGGATCCTAAAGTTAGTAATACATTTCCTATAAGACTTGTGCTTTGTTACTTTTTTAATTCCTCTCATTTTTTGTTGTTGCCATGCTATACATGAGAAATACACACACCGAGGCCTCAGGGCTGCATGGTATCTAATAAACTTATTAGGTTGTACCTTCAGAGTCTTTTCAATTATTATTATTATTATTGTTGTTGTTGTTGTTGTTGTTGTTATGTCAATACAACACAGCAAACGAGATCACTATGCTGGATTTCGTATTTCATCACCAGTCGGGCACTTTTATTATTATTATTATTATTATTATTATTATTATTATTATTATTATTATCATCATATTAAATTTATATGCCGCCCTTCTCTGAAGATATGGGGTGGCTTACAACATATAAAAATAGTATACATTGAGATATGATTAATTAAAATTAAAAATTAAGAATTACATCTAAAAAGCTAAAAAAAAGCCTATTAGCATACATACATGTCCATTCAAACAAGCCCACTATATATTCATTGGCCAGGGGGTAGAATCTAATGACCCCAAGCTGGGCAGCATAAATGAGTCTTTAGACTCTTACGGAAGGCAGGGAGGGGGTGGGCAACACAAATCTCCGGGGGGAGCTGATTCCAGAGGGCTGGGGCTCCCACAGAGAAGGCTCTTCCCCTGGATCCCGCCAAGTGACATTGTCTAGTTGACGGAACTTGGAGAAGGCCAACTCTGTGGGACCTAACCGGTCGCTGGGATTCATGCGGCAGGAGGTGGTCCTGTAAGTAATCTGGTCCCATGCCATTATTATTATTTTTTACTATAATAACCAAGTCGAACTATATTTGTTGTTGTTGTTGAGTTTTGAAACAATCTTATAGGGTGGGCTTCAGATCCTTTAGCAAAGGGTTCGCTGCCCCGTTGCTGGGTGGGCGTGAGCATAGTGGGCATAGCCTGCAGCACGAGGGGGGGGGGGAGGGAATTTTTCACTCTCCCCAAGCTCCAGAGGCTTTCCTCAAGCCTCCAGGAGGGCAAAAACTGCTTCCCCCAGGCTCTGGAGGCAGGAAACAGACCCATTTTCAGAACTTCTGGGAGGCCCATTGTTCGCTGCCCCATTGCTGGGTGGGGCTTTCTTAGAGCCTCTGGGAGGGTGAAAACAACCTCCCCTGGGTTCGGATGCCCTCAGGAGGCCAGAAAGAGACCTGTTTCTGGTCTTTTGGAACCTCTGGTAGGCCCATTTCCCCCCCCCCCTCTCAGACCCTCCACCCAGCCCCTGGAATGATGAACGGGCTTCATGGATAATCATAAGAGGAGTGAGATGAAGTGAGTGTGGCCAGCTAAGAATGACATTTGGGGGTTCGCTGAACTCCAGCGATTCTTGGCTAGAGGAGCATCCAAATCTTGCCTAACCCCCAGGAGCCCAGCCCTGATCTTATCTTCTGGCAACTTCTTCAACAAATTCCTGTATTGGCACTATTTTAGGAAGTGGTTTGCCATTGCTCCTTCCTAGGATAGAGAGTATGAGATTAGCTCACGCACCCCAAGTGGCTTCATGCCTAAGGCTAAACTTACAGTTTCCTGATTTCCATCTTGGTATCTTAAACATTACACCCAAGTTGCTCTTAGTCACTAGATCGAGTATAATAATAATAATGCCTTCAATGTGATTAAAAAGCAACATACAATTTAGGTTTTTTGCTTTTGTTTTTTGTCTCCTAACATTGCTCATTTATTTGGGCTGTCCCATTGAAGTGCCAACCTCTCTTTGAAAGGATTTCATTTTTTTATTCTGAAATACCTTTCTAATCTTAAAAAAAAGACCTAATGCTTAGCGAACAATCACAAATGCCTTGGAATTTTAGTAACGTTGCAACTTCAAAGAGCATCATTAGCATAAGAATTTAGGTTAGATTCAAGTAGCTGCCAGAATAAGCAAAGTGCACCACAGTCTGTTCTCTCATGACTTGATATATGACCAAAGTAATGGTACATTATCTGCTTCCCTTTGCAGTTCACTGTAATTTCAGTATTTGCTACGAATGCAGTTGAGTTATTAAACAGGTTCCAGGAATACTACTAATGCCAGAGTCAAAAAGGGAGAGGATTCCATCCTTCCACCCGACCCCAATTATTATTCTTTGTTTTGTAGCAGTTAAAAGCTCAATTCAAAGGATATATATTTCTGGTAGATTAATTTAATTTAATTTATTAAATTTATAGGCTGCCCAACTCCTGACCGACTCGGGCCAGCCTGTAAATAAAGATTACATTCATTTCAGATGGTTTTTTCCCAATATAAATTTTTGCATTGCTTTTTTTTATTTCAGGCAAGTTGTGGAGTGCTTTGGTTAGCAATAGTGTTGGGCATGCCAAACCCGAACCCGAACTTTTTTAAAAGTTCGGCGTTCAGCGTTCAGCGTTCGTTCGAACACCACAAAGCGCCACTGCCCGGGAGGAGAGTGGGGAATCCCATCGTGGGATTCCCTACTTCCTTTTGCTTGCGGCGCTGCAAGCAAAAGGCGGTGGGGAATCCCACGATGGGATTCCGGGGGCGGGGCTTTGACATCACGGAGATTCCTTCCTGGCTGGCCAAAACAGGGAGGAAGGAGTCTCCATGACATCAAAACCTCGCCCCTGGAATCCCATCGTGGGATTCCCCACCTCCTTTTGCTCGCAGCGCTGCTGCGGCATCCTTTTCCATAAAAATAAAAGGAAGCAAAAGGAGATGGGGAATTCCCCACCTCCTTGTTTACTTTTACAGAAAAGGATGCCACAGAGGCGCTGCTGCTGTTCGGGTTCGGGTTTGGGTTCGGCAAACTCACCCGAATTTCACAGCAAAGTTCAGCCGAACTCGCCGAACCCGAACTTTGTTGGGTTCACCCAACACTAGTTAGGAATATTCTTATTTCTTCTCAGCTCTACAGTCTTGCTAATTCTTGAAAGAAGCCTATCTATAACTCCTGAGTGAGCATTCTTTGCAATCAACAGACCGTCACCTTACAAAATCTATCCAAACCATAATTCACAGATTTCCCCGACCTACAACTTTTGAGATATGTCGAAATAGTTGCATCCAACATTCTCACCTTGAGTGGCCATCTTCTCAAGACCGAGTTGGAAAAGGCTGCCATATGCACTGTAAAGCCATAAGCATTTTGATCTTGGATTTTAAAAAAAGAAGTATCCAGTTAGGGCAGGGGTAGGCAAAGTTGGCTCTTCTATGACTTATAGACTTCAACTCCCAAAATTCCTGAGTCAATCATACTAGCTCAGGAATTCTGGGAGCTGAAGTCCACATGTCAGAGAAGATCCAACTTTGCCTACCTCTGAGTTAGGGGATTGTACCTTTGACCTTGACTGACCTCAGCAAATAAAAACAGAACAACGGCCAACCAAATAAAAGTAAACTTAAAATGCTCTTTCATTCCAACCTGCACCAGCAACTTGTTTTTCCTCTATCTCTAAGAACCTGTAGACAGGCAGCTGAGTACATTCATTAGGCCATCATTGATGATGCTACCTAGTTGGGTGATGAAAATCTGTAGGAAGCAGCAACTAGGGTCAGAGAGCACCAAGGACCCCGTAGTCCAACCCTGAGCTACAAGTATTCTCTTCAATCAGTACTCATTTATGACCACTATTGAAATGAAGTAACGATTTTGAATAATTACACTTTCTCTCTCTCTATTCCAGTTCGTAGAATGCTGTGAAAAAGGAGCTAATTTATTAATCTGGGGACCTGACCACTGTTCCATGCTTCATCATGCAGCAAAGACTGGGCATGGTGAGATGATAAAATACATTCTAGAACATGGTGAGTGAATTTTTCATCCTGTTTCTTATATGGGTGCACTTAAGGGAGTGGATAATCATCTTGTTCGAATCTATTGCTTATTTCTCTCTCACTCTGAGCCTATGAATTAGCCCTCTGAAGAGTTGTATATAAATAAGAGAAAACTGCCTCGCGTTTCTCAGATAGATCAGATTACTGAGGCTGGAAGTAAAGAAGAAATTCTGTTTTTTCCCCTCTTCCTTTCTAATATGGCTACTATAGAAATAGTTTTAAGAGACTTTTACAGTGTGATTGAAAAAAAAGCTGAGTTGACCTGAGTTGATGCTGAGTTTTTCAGCATACCTATATTCCCTTTCATTTGAAATTGTGGAACAAAAAAATGGAACAATAATCATGGTAAATGGTGGATGATAAAGCTTACATTTGATATTTTCCTGTTACATCCAGAAGATTTTCCAAGTGCTTAATAATGACTAGAACCATGTCCTCAATGTCAGTCTCAATCTAAATCTCTCTCTTGTCATCCCTATGGAATGAATGGTATGTCTCTTTCTCAACCTCAGTCTTAACTTCTACCATTATTTACATGCTTTGATAGTACAGTGATACCTTGTCTTACAAACTTAATTGGTTCTGGGATGAGGTTCTTAAGGTGAAAAGTTTGTAAGACGAAACAATGTTTCCCATAGGAATCAATGGAAAAGCAATTAATGCGTGCAAGCCCAAAATTCACCCCTTTTGCCAGCTGAAGCGCCTGTTTTTGCGCTGCTGGGATTCCCCTGAGGTTCCCCTCCATGGGAAATCCTACCTCCAGACTTCTATGTTTTTGCGATGCTGCAGGGGAATCCCAGCATCGCAAAAACAAGTGCTTTGCTGGCAACGGAAGTCCGGAGGTGGGGTTTCCCATGAAGGGGAGCCTCAGGAGAATCCCAGCAGCACAAAAATGGGCGCTTTTCTGGCAACGGAAGTCTGGAGGCGGGGCATCCCAGTGGCGGCTGTGAGTTTGTAAGGTGAAAATAGTGTGTAAGAAGAGGCAAAAAAATCTTAAACCCCGGGTTTGTATCTCAAAAAGTTTGTATGACGAGGCGTTTGTAAGATGAGGTATCACTGTACTGAGATTTTCTTTAGCCATAGTGGTTTCTAAATATGAAATATACAGGGTGCGTTCGGAAAGTAATGCAATTATTTTTTTAAAAAAGTAATTTATTGAACAGATTTAAGATTAAGATTAAGATTTAAGATTTATTAGATTTGTCACATCTCTAGTCACTATACAGTTGAGAAAAGCCTCGCCTTCAATCTCAAAACGGTCAAGAAATTCTCGGGTGGCACTGACTGTTGATTTTGTGTGCTTCAGTAAGCATCTTGGGCGTCCATAGCCTTGTTCATGCCCTTAGCATTCAGGTAGCGTATTATACAGCATGCACTTTGCACTTGGAGGGAAACGGAAAGAGGACGCTCATCTCTAACCTTCACCACAACACCAGTCGATGATCTACTGACCACTGGGCATTGCTCGTTCTCTTCTGCTGGCCTCCCGCTACACGATAGTAATACCAACTTCCCCCACGAACATTCCCTGTGAGAGCTACATGCCTTTTAACCTTATTTTCCAGATAATCCTTGTAGTACAGGAGTTGGGATTGTTTGGGAAGGAGAGAATGGCAATCATGGAGTCCTTTAGTTGGAAGATTCCACCAAGATTTGATATTTTTGCTGTCTCTATTCTCTTATTAGAAACATAGAAACATAGAAGACTGACGGCAGAAAAAGACCTCATTGTCCATCTAGTCTGCCCGTATACTATTTCCTGTATTTTATCTTACAATGGATATATGTTTATCCCAGGCATGTTTAAATTCAGTTACTGTGGATTTACCAACCACGTCTGCTGGAAGTTTGTTCCAAGGATCTACTACTCTTTCAGTAAAATAATATTTTCTCATGTTGCTTTTGATCTTTCTCCCAACTAACTTCAGATTGTGTCCCCTTGTTCTTTTGTTCACTTTCCTATTAAAAACACTTCCCTCCTGGACCTTATTTAACCCTTTAACATATTTAAATGTTTCGATCATGTCCCCCCTTTTCCTTCTGTCCTCCAGACTATACAGATTGAGTTCATTAAGTCTTTCTTGATACGTTTTATGCTTAAGACCTTCCACCATTCTTGTAGCCCGTCTTTGGACCCGTTCAATTTTGTCAATATCTTTTTGTAGGTGAAGTCTCCAGAACTGAACACAGTATTCCAAATGTGGTCTCACCAGCACTCTATTATAAGGGGATCACAATCTCCCTCTTCCTGTTTGTTATACCTCTAGCTATGCAGCCAAGCATCCTACTTGCTTTTCCTACTGCCCTACCACACTGCTCACCCATTTTGAGACTGTCAGAAATCACTACCCCTAAATCCTTCTCTTCTGAAGTTTTTGCTAACACAGAACTGCCCATCTTTCCCCCATCCTCTACATTCTCACATGTAGAAGCAAGGGTATAGAAATTCAAGCTCATTTGCATCCTGGGAAACCACCAGTCCATGTATTGGCTTGAGCAACTGAAGGCAGAGGGAAGAGAAAGGAGTTAATAATTGGAAAGAGATGGATGATTAGAGACATTAAGGGAAGACCGTGGTTCCCATGGGGCACCCTCTCCAATACTACTCACATTTTGGTTCTTTTCAAGAGAGAGTGCCCCCCATTATTTCCTCTTGATTTCCCAGAGCCCTTTGTGTATTTCTTTGCCTCCTTGCATCCCCTTCCTTCCTTCCCACCCTCTCTCTTGTTTTATTTTACTTTCCCTCCCTGCTGTTTTGCTTGATGGAAATCTCACTGATGCGTTTCCCTGTTGGACTTGCCTTGGGTTGGTTGGCGCTCTCTCTCTCTCTCCCTCTACCAGGCCCCTTTCTTTTTCTTTCTGTCCCTTGCTAAGGCAGCCAGCTCCCTGCTGTGGCAGAAGGACAGTAGCGTTTGCTTTCCCTGTGCCAACCTTTCTCACATCTGTGTAGCTATTGTTCTGCACTGGAGGGGGATCTGGAATCATTAGCTGGCAGCAAACAGTAGCTCCCAGAGACAGAAAGCTAGAAGTGGAGGGGGGGGGTATTTGGAAGCCCATAATGTTGAATAAGTCTCACAGTTCACAATTAACCTCTCCCTTCTTTACTTTCTGTTTGGCTCCCCTCTTATTTTCTCTTAATCTTCAGATGGCCCCCCTCTTGGTTTGGGCCTATTCATTCTTTACTACCTCCAGGAGTTTATAAAGAATATAGCAATGTTCATTTATTAATTGTTATTGTTATAAATTATTTGCTGCTTCCTTATTACCAAACTCAGAGATCTTAAGACATAAAATATTTTTTTGCTATTGTTGATCAATTTTGACTGATTATGTGCTATTAAGTCAGGGTTGACAGTTAAGAAACATATAAATATGTACAGTATATGTCTATTTTAGCTGGATTTAAATCTACCAGGTCTCAGGCAGTAGGTTGTCCTTTAACCTGTTCTCCAACTGGAAATTTTGGACCAAGAACTGCATCATGCAAAGCACTATCCCACCCATAGGTTATCTCCTCCCTGTCAACTCATATTACATTCTTTCTACAAGGGTATCAGTTCTTTCTTCAAGAATACTTTTTTAAAATTACCAGCTCTGTGGCTTTGGTGGGTGTGGTATGGCTTGGTGAACATGGCTTGGTGGATGTAATACTGCAAAATTTCCATTCCCACCCCACTCCAGGAGAAGGTTACTGCAATATCCCCATTCCCACCCCACTCTGGGGCCAGCCAGAGGTGCTATTGGTCAGTTCTCCGAATTACTCAAAATTCCCACCACCAGTTCTCTAAACTACTCAAAATTTCCATTACCGGTTCTCCAGAACCTGCCAGAACCTGCTTTTCACCGCAAAAAATATGTTGGAAAGGGGCCTGTTCACCTTCATTCTCTCAATAATCTAAGGCAAAGATCCCCCATACCTGTATGAAGATTTATTATATGAAACAATTTAATAAATAGTACTTTAGTAATAATACTGTTGTTGCTGCTACTGCTACTACTAATAATAACATTAACAATGATGGATACTCCCATTAACCCTTGGGAGTTGGTGGTGACCATTTTGGGGAACCTTGGCCCAAAGCAAGATTGAGACAGAACTTTTACTGGGTGAGGAAGGGCATGAGATTCTTCCTTTCTTCTCTGAAGTTGAATCTAGAATTTAGTTCAGGGTGATGGAGTAAAAATATCTTATGCACTTTATAAATTCATTCAGCTTGGAGAAATTGTTTGTGCCCCCCCAACACCCATTCCCGAAGGAGAAGAAAAATCACTTTGTTGCTAAGAGCAGTATAGCTTATAGTGAGTGAATATCCTGTTTTGTTGTATCAGCATCTCGTCATAATTCTGCTGCCTCCCATAATTCAATTCAATCTCAAGAGGGCTTTTCGAGATAGCGAAATATGGGTAACAAACAATGATTACAGAAAAATATTAACTATTGCATCCTCAGCCATCTCCAGCAATAAGAGAGAGAGAGACTCAAAAAAAGAAGAAAACAAAAGTGTCTTTCACACAGGAAGAAAATTTCTGCAGGACCAGATTTTAACATCTAGTAGGAAACAAGAACATCATATCTTGTACTTTCTTTTGTAGGTCCTTCTGAGTTACTGGATATGACAGATAGCGAAACGTAAGTCTTGCTCACTCAGCTCTTTTTCTCATATGTTCATTCCAGCTTACATTTTGTTGCATAGAAAATCAAAGCAATGTCATGTAATGTTAAGCATAAAATAACAATTTAATGTATTGAGGTATACAACTTCAGGCTGTCCTTTCCCATTTAAAGACTATGTTGTATTCCTTTTAAAACTCACAGAGTTCCCCTCCCCACCCACAGCAAGTGCTGTCTACCAAATCCAAAATGATTACTTTGAGGACATTAGATTAGAACTGCCCCTACTCTTCCTGCCTTCCGTAAACTCCTTAAAACCCACCTTTGCCGTCAGGCATGGGGGAACTGAAACATCTTCCCCTGGGCATGTTTAATTTATATATGGTATGCTTGTGTGTATGTCTGTTAGTATATGGGGTCTTTTAAATCTTTTAATTTTAAATTTGTTAGATTATTTATGATTTGTTTCCACGTGTTGTGAGCCGCCCCGAGTCTTCGGAGAGGGGCAGCATACAAATCTAAGTAATAAATAATAAATAAATAAATTATTAGGTACATGAAAGTTCACCATGTGCTTCTTCCTATTCCCACATAGGGACTAAAAGCAATTTTGTAGAAATTACTGTGGACATTATGTTGAGAAAAAAAGACCTACATTTAAATTTCAGTTTAATTATTGTTCTATTTTGTATACTTCTTTGTAAGAGTCTATTTGGTCTCTTCCGTTCAACATATTGTCCCTCAAAATGATCTGCCTTGTTGACTCTGCCTTGTTGATCGTTTAACAATATGGCGCTATCAGGTGATTGTTGCCCAAAAGAAGCTAAGGGAAAAAGGCTTAAACACTACAGTGAAGCAGTATATGAGCTGGGGGCTACCATTAAGTAAAAAGTCATCCCCAAACCCCCAACACTTTACCCTTAGATTATCTACGGTTGACCTATCCAAATTCCTAAGAGGTCAGTAAGGGGCGAGTACAAGTGCACTAGAGCAGGGGTCCCCAACCACCGGGCCGCGGACCAGTACCGGGCCGCGGGGCATGTTGCACCGGTCCGTGGAGTCAGCAGCTGCCAGTCCTCCTGCCGCCGCCCCCTCCCTCCAGTGCTTCATCTCCCGCTGGGAAAGAGGCCTCGGGAGGCAGGTTCTGCCGGCCACAGGGCGATGGACGGGACAGAGGGGCGGGAAGGACCGGGAGGCTCAAGCCTCTTTTGGCTTCTGCCGTGGCACGCCTTTGCATTTTTGGCTGGGGGGGAGGCAGGAGGGCCGGCCTGACCCCCTCCCTCCAGCGCTTCACCTGCCACCGGGCAAGAGGGTTTGGGAGGCAGGTTCTGCCGGCCACAGGGCGATGGCGGGAAAGAGGGGCGGGAAGGACCAGCACCCCCAGGCTTAATCCCGCCCCCAACCACACCCCTTTCCGCCCCCACCGGGCCATAGAAAAATTGCCTTGCTGAAACTGGTCCCTGGTGGAAAAAACGTTGGGGACCACTGCACTAGAGTGTCTTCCGTCCCCTGTCCTATTGCTCTCCTATATCTCCTATACCTTTCTTCTATTCCTATATCTCTTCTTCTATTCTTTCATTGATATGTTATATTACTATATCTTCTTTTCTATTATTTCTTAGATATATTTTACTATGAGTATCTCCTCTATAACCTTCATCATGTATTTTACTATGTGTATATAGATATATACCCACTTTGTGTATTGGACAAAATAAATAAATAAATAAATAAATAAATAAATAAATAAATAAATAAATAAATAAATAAATAAATAAATAAAATAATAAATAAAATAATAAATAAAATAATAAATAAAATAAAATAAAATAAAATAAAATAATAAAATAAAATAAAATAAATAAAGCCAAAAAATTTACACAAAGCTTTATAGTCATATCTAAGCTTTCACTTTGCGCTAGTATTTCTTAATTTCAAATTGATGGAACAGATTAGCATAATGCTAATCTAAAAGCGATCTGAAAGGAATAACCAGATTAGTGAAAATTTAATGATGCTGCAAGAAAAAGGGAAAAAAATCCTTAAGATCTCTAGAGATCTCTAAAAAATCCTTAAGATCTCTAGCTGTTGTTGGAATCTAGCTAATCTATACCTGAATCTTTTAGCTTTTGAATAGAATTAATTTCTTTCTGGTGTTCCTGGTGTAGTTATCACAATAGGAACATAAAGACTCCCGAATGGACAACTTGTGAGAATCACAGCTCCTACTTTTAATCTTTGCTGAACATTTTTGCTTTTAAGCCCTCCCCCCCAAAAAAAAGAAGAAAAAGGAAAAAATAAAACTTCTCTGTATTTGTTTAAAGGTTAACACCCAGCTTTTATAGTGTATATATTTTCAGAGCTGACATAATATCCAGTTCCAAAATCTAAGGAATTATACAACATAAATATTGATGTCTGTAAAACACACACATATGTAAGCATACTCCACTATTTGAAGCCAAAGAATTTTATTGTTCAGATTCTGGGAATGAAAGAGAAGGAAATTTACTCTTCGAGGGAATTCATCCAAATGGGCAGAGATGTAGGGGGAAAAAAACCCATCATGTAAGTGATTTAAAATTGGACCTCAGTGTGGGTAACAACTTAATATTCAGTACGTTGCTTTAAGCATGGCAATAAAACAAAACAAAACTAAAATGAAAGCTTGGAGCACTCTTAAGACCATATTCTGCTGTACCAAAAATCCAGAGGACAAGTTAAGAAAATGTGCCTGTGTCAGCAACCCTCAAAATTATGTCCTGTTGAATGTAATTCATTATATTGATAGGGTTTTTTTCCTATTAAACACCCAGGGGTGAGACAGCATTACACAAGGCGGCTTGCCAATGTCACCGTGGCATCTGTCAGCTACTGGTAGAAGCAGGGGCATCGTTGATGAAAATGGACTCCAAGGTAACCAAACCAAACAAATCCATTTTAATAGTTCTGTGTGCAAGTGAAATCAATATGTAGCCAACTCAGGTGATGCCTTTGCAAATATGCTGAAAGCCTCTGTGCTTGCTTGTTTTTCAGCACAGAACTTTCACTGTGTTCGCTTGAACAGAAGCCCTGCTGATTTTATTTACCTATCATTTGTCATTTGCTATCAGCAATTCCAGGTTGGCTTTTGACAGTAGTAAAAACCATGGAATCCACAAGCATACAAGTAATGTAAAACCACACCTATGGTAAATCAGCACTTTAAAGGGTTATATGATCTTGAAATGCCACTTAAAAATTGAAATGATGGGATTTCATGTAGTGCCTATACCGGTGAAGATGTTTTTAATTTTAATTTGGAGGCCACTGCATGATTCTTGGTAACTAATCAGTTTAAGACTCCAAGAAAATATGTTAGGTTGTAGCATTCAAAGATTTGGTGGCTTAAGTGTTGGTTTAAAACAGGACTTCACACTTAGAACCCACCAAAACAAAGCTCATTGGAGCTTTATATAGGGTGGCCCATCGAAACCAGTCAACAGAATTGTCAGAGGAACCAAACCCTGTTTCCCTGAAAATAAGTCACCCCCGAAAGTAAGACATAGGAGAGGTTTCGTAGAATTGCCTAATATAAAGCATCCCCTAAAAGTAAGATGAAGGAATTTCGCAGCATTCCTGAACAGAACATATATAACACTGCTGTCCATAAATTGCATCACTCAGATTTAAAACATATCCAACATGCATCCAACATGCGGCTGCATGTTTGGATGTGTTTTTGCTGCAGCAGGATACAGGATACAATTCATTGAAAAAAAAAATAAGACATCCCCTGAAAATAAGACATAGCACATCTTTGGGAGCAAAAATTAATATAAGACGCTGTCTTATTTTCGGGGAAACAGGGTACTAAATGTGTTTTCTACTTTCACTTTAAAAAGTGAGTTCATATTCAGTCAAATAAAGGACTAAGGCATGGGTGTCAAACTCACCACATCAAGTTGCTGTCACGTGACGTTTTGCGATGTTTCTGCAGCTGGGGTGGGCGTGGCCTGCACATGACATATTCGTCTCACAAGCTGCCATTTTGAAAACCTGGACAAAGGGAATGAATCTGTTTGTTCAACATGCTGTACATGTTGGTTCCCCCTTTCTGTTGCTGAGGGTTTCTCTCTCTCTCTTTCTCTCTTTCTTTCTGCCTTATCATTATAGGGTAAGACACCTCGAGACAGGGCCCAGCAGGCTGGGGATCCAGATTTAGCCTCCTACTTGGAGAGTCATCAGAATCATCCAGTAGTGCCCCATGAGGATCTAGAGACTGCCGTGTGATCTCTGTGGTGTGGAAGAGAAAACTCTAGGAAATGACAAAGCTGCACCTGAGGTACCCTTGAGGTGTCGTGTGAGGAAGAAGCAAATGGAACCACCATTCTCGCGCTCTCCTGCAAACTCTGAGAAGAAGTCACATGTTTCTAAGGGCTACGGAGACTTGCCACGGAACTGTTCCCACATGTCATCTTGTAGGGATAAAGAAGGAGACTCAAAGGCCCAGAGAATCCGTTGGCCAAGGAAATGTATTCTCACTGCTCTTCCTAAGTAGCATGAATGTCTCCCACGTTCTTCTTGTAGAATCTATTTGAATAAACAACAGCAACGCAAAATGTGGGGGAAGAAAGAAACACAACCCAAGCATTCATAATCCAGGCAAACATTTATCTTCTTCCAACATATGCCATGAAAATCATGTGTTTCCCATCCTCCATTTCTATCACTTTCATACTTTATATTCTTGTTTCAGATGCTATGTTGCACATCAGTGAACCAGCACCTGTGTCTTTGTGCTACCATTCTTGATTAAATCAACTCTGTCAAAGGGGATCTGGAATGCTCATTGCAAATCCATAGAATGAATTCTCGCTTCATATTCTCCCCGAGATTGCATTATTACATCATTGCTTCTTCTGAACCCATTTCCTCCCTGTTTGCTTTGGATATATATCAAGTCTGTGACAGAAAGAATCATGCAGAGGAAGAATGGCTTTACTATTTGTTCATACATAGAAAGGTGAAAATGCAGGGCAGAAATAAACAGGTCAGATTTATCAAAGTGATAAATATATCTTAGAATATACGAGGGTTTTACTTCTGGTGTGACTGCATACATAGATCCATTTCAGACCTTAGGTTTGGTGGTAACTTATGAGTGTCTGAAATTCACAGAATAAAATGTGGACCTCCTAGTCACTTTAGTGATCAATCTAGTGTAATGAGATATCTTGGTTCTTTTTTTAGTGACTTCCTGATCACAACTGATTACAGTACACTAGCTATTTTTGGTCTACTACTGACAAACTTTGGTACAAAAATGATTCAAGATGTCAGATCATGATCATGGGAAATATATCCATAACATTTTCTGCTTGTTTACGTAACTTAATATGTAGCTTTTCACATTGGCTAAAAGGTGGATTTGGCTAAGTTTCCTTCAAGTTAAGTTTGACTTAAAATTCAATGAATAAATTCCTTTAATTTTCTTGGCGAAAGTAAGCAAAATAGTTTGTCACTGTCATCCTTCTGCAATATTTTTTTCAATTTCTCTGTCTAAATTATAGCCAGGTACTCTCTGCAGCTGCCTGATTCAAATCCTGAATAAGGCTTGGCCCAGTTTTATTTCCAAGCTTGGAAGAGATAAACCAGATGCTGTCACATATTGAGACTTAGCTTGGCTAAAAGATACTAAACAGAATCTATGAGTAGACAGAAAGTCAACATACATCAAATGATAACATATACATCCTAAGCTTATCTAGCATAGCCTTCTCCATGTATCTTAATCTGTGAGGTACACATTGGAGGTTATTGACTTGAATAGACTGTTCAGAAATTTGCTTAGAATTTTATCTTGAATGCTGCCTTTAGGAAGAGTTGCTGGATTGAAGGATACCTTGGTAAACCTTCTCTATGTTGATTTCTTCTAGACCTTTGGGGAATGCAAATCCCAGGACTCATGGCCAGCATCTAGCTAATCATAATTATGTATTGCACAAGGAACCATCAAATCTTAGACTGTAGAAGCTACAGCTGATCCAATTTGGTAGACTTGGAAGTCATTCTCCAAGTCTTAGTAGACCTAATCCAATGCAGAGAGGAACCTGCAGTAAACTTGAAGGTCTATCAAAATAAATGTACCTTGATGTAATCTCTGCCCCTTATATAACTTTTGTCCTTTGTTCCTGCAGTTGCCTATACCAATCTGAATTAACTTTTGCATGGAAAGCATAAGGGCAAACCCGAATTACAGTGGTACCTCTGCTTACGAATTTAATTCATTCCATGACCAGGTTCTTAAGTAGAAAAGTTTGTAAGAAGAAGCAATTTTTCCCTGAGGAATCAATGTAAAAGCAAATAATGTGTGCGATTGGGGAAACCACAGGGAAGGTGGAGGTCCTGTTTCCTCCCAGGAGATTCCTAGAGAGGCCCCAGGGAGGCTTCTCCTCACCTTTTCTGGCCCTGTTTCTTTCCAGGAGATTCCTAGAGAGGCCCCACAGAGGCTTCTCCCTGCCTTTTCCAATAATAGTTTTGGAGGCTCAGGTTGTATGTGGAAAATGGTTCTTGAGAAGAGGAAAAAAAACCTTGAACACCCAGTTCTTATCTAGGAAAGTTCTTAAGTTTGTAGGTAGAGGTACCACTGTATTTCCATATTGTGGACTGTTCCCTGAGCTATGTGGGCATTGCAGGACCTGTTACATATGGAAGAATTAGGGTGGAGAATGTTAAATTTGGTTGTCATAATGCCAGCTATAGAGAGTCGATATGATCCAATGTCTGTGTCCCTGGTGCACGCATGCGTATATCTGAGGGAGATTTTGCTTCCTGGGTATGCAGAGAAGCAAAATCTTGCTTGGACATGCGTATACGTATGCTGGGGATGTGGAGCTGCAGCACAGCTCCTCTTTCGCTACCAGAGCTATGGTGTGGCCCATACTGGTATCAACCCGCTACTGGTTATAAGAGATAATAGAATTTCAAAATTTGTCAATCTTACTAAAGCTTTTATTTTGTGATGAGGCAGAAGCATGCAACTCAATATTAAGGGTGTGTGCAGGCAAATACTTTCCCAATCCTGGAATTTTCATTATATAGTTAGAGAGAAATGGGCTCCTCCCCACCTTTTCTGCCTCTTTCTCTTCTTGTCCCCCATCTCCAAGCTGTGAATCGCTACAAAAGCTTGAAAAGATTCAAATTCAGATTCAGTCTGTTTTGGAGAAGCTCTGCTATAATTTGAGCAACTCCTGATCCTGTGTGAAATCCTAATTCATCTTGGGATTCATAATTGATTTAAATCCAAAGCAAATTCATAGTACCTACAATGTAATATCAAGATGGAGGTTAAGCATACAATAAGAAGGATCTCAAACTGTGACTCATGGATCACTGGTGCGATTGTGAGCAACATGGGCAAGGGTCACAACAGTTTTTACTTAAACATAGCCCGAGTTGCCTCCATAAACCCACAGTAAGGTTACACAGGGAAGCCAAGGAGCAAAACTGAGAGCAAAGCTTGTGCCAACTTAGAGCAAAGCCTGGAGCAAGTTTTGAGAGTACTCCCATTTTATGGTGGGCAGGTCTGCTGGCCTGGCTAGGAAAAACAGAGTATAAAGCCAGGAGTTAGTTTTGAGAGGTGGTTAAACACAGGGATCTAGCATAGGTCAAGTCTTTCACCCATTGACGCACTTATGATTGGCCGATGGTTTCCTACTGGAAATCACGATGTGTCAATATATCTATTGCCTTTGGTGTGTTTGCAGAACCATGCATGCCAACAAAGTTCACTATTTCTATCATCTACATTCAATTCTTAAGCTTTCAAAGTGGGGAAAAATGGTCAGGTGTTGAGAGAAAAGCTATAGATAACCATTCAACCATCAGGGCTAATAACCATTTAAGCCAAGAAAGTATGATGAAAGATAACTATCTTTTAGTATATTTATAATATTATAGTAGTATATTTATTTCCTGCTGCTCCCTGTCCCTAGGTAAAGTAATTAGCTTTATATGTTGGGGAGACTATAGTCTTCATCTAAGTTCATTATGCTGCTTTAGTAAAGACTTTGACAGGGAGGCACTTGTCCTTCCCGTTTTTGAGAGCTTTGTCGCAGTCAGTCATTGTGTAATGTAAACATGGAGCCTGGAAGAGAAATTAACACTTAACTGCACCTGTTACTATTCAAAGTGTCAGGAAACTTTTGTAAAAAAATTAAATAAATACAGTACGCAAGTAATTAGCACCTGGGGATAGACTTGTGAATATATAAAAAATATAAAGAAAATCTAGAGCAGTGATGGCGAACCTATGGCATGGGTGCCACAGGTGGCACATGGAGCCATATCTGCTGGCATGTGAGCCGTTGCCCTAGCTCAGCTCCAACGTGCATGGGTGTGCCAGCCAGCTGATTTTTGGCTCACACAGAGGCTCTTGGAGGGAATTTTTGACTTCCAGAGAGCCTCCGGGGGGATGGCGTTTTTAGGAGAACCTTTGGAGCCTGGGAATGGTGAATGACAAGCCTATTGGGCCCACCAGAAATTGGGAAACAGGCCATTTTCAGCTTCCAGAGGATCTCCGGGCCGTGGGGGAAGCTGTTTTTGCCCTCCCTAGGCATTGAATTATGGATGTGAGCACTCACACATGCGTGATAGTGCATGCATACGGTCTTTTGGCAACCGAGGAAAAAATGGTTCGCCATCACGGATCTAGAGTATTAGAACTTGTCTTTTTGCCAAGAAGAGGCATATGTCAAAGGTTCCCTCCCCCTCAAACTACTAAAAGTACAAATTAGATATGGAAATCTGAAATAGTTCTACTAAGCAATATGACATTCTGTCTTCAGTAGTCTTCCATTTAAGCCTGAAGTTCAGCTGGGTTCCCTCCCTTGATGCCATTCATTTGTATTGGGAATACAATTCCCGGAACTCCAAATGGCCATGCCAATACAGCTAAAGCTACCAGATTAGGTAAAACTGGCTAATATAAAGCACTGAATCAACATGCAGAATTAGTAACGGGTCTCAACCTCTGTGATAAGACCATTTGACTAGCCATAGTCTACTCAAGCAGAAATTCAAGAAGACAAAAATCATTTTGTTCATGACAGATGAGAGACAGTTTGCAAATGTTTGTGCACATATTGGTGGGATCAAATGGGAATGAGAAATGAGAGGCGTATTCCGATAATTCAGTTGCAGTCTAAGGACAATGCTTACCTACAGCAACATAAATACAAGTAGTGTATTAATGTTTATTAATGTTTGCTAGGTGAGTTTTGCCCCATTTTAGGACTTTTCTTGCCACATTTATTAAATGAATCACTGCAGTTGTTAAATTAGTAATATGGTGGTTAAGTGAATCTGGTTTCCCCATTGACTTTGCTTGCCAGAAGGTCACAAAAAATGATCACATGACTTGCGGACACTGCAACTACCTTAAATATGAGCCAATTGCAAAGTGTTTGAATTTTGATCATGTGATCATAGGGATACTGCTATGGTTGTAACTTTGAAAGATGCCCATACTGTAAGTCAATGTTTCAGTGCCAATGTATCTTCAAATGAATCATTAAGTGAATTGTTGTAAGTCAAGGACTCCCTGTAATAATGATAACATTGGCAAAACAGATTTGGTAAATTTCTCCTGTCTGTTAGAATAGCTGTCACAGACAATAGATGTGCATTGCTTGCACATTGCCATTTCTGTTGATCTAGTTTCCCATTGCAGTCTTACCTTTCTTCTAGTAAATCAAAGTCAGCACACGTGAACTTATTTTCCATAGGTGTGCGCAAAATACAAGCCCAATAGTTTGTCAAGAAAGTTTGTTTAATAGGCAAAATTTGCTTCTGTTGCATTCATTATATGATAATGTATCCCTTTGTTTCATGGAGATGTTTTGAAAGGGTAATTCTCAATTCATTATTAAAAATGGCTTATTGGAAGCAGCCAATGGCCAAATATTTCTCAATCAAATACATTAAAAATATAATCTGAGAAAAAAATGTGTAAACAAATAAAATAATAAAGTACAAAATGAAAATGTATCATTTAGGTAGCCACATGGTGATCATACAAAAATGCAAACAATATTAACTAAAGTAAAATTAAAGGCCAATTTTAAAAGCCTGAGAAAAATCATGTGAATGAAGCAGCTCTTCAACAAAATATTCATAGTTCTTATTTATTAATTAAAATCCATCTACTCACCCAACTTCAACAGTGAAATTCTGGGTGACTGATGTACAAAAATATAACAATTAACAAGTATAGGCATAATCTCTAATGCCTACATGATTTAGTAAGTTTATTTATTTGACTTATGTTACTGGTCATTTCAAATGTGAATCTAGGCTTACAATAAAACAGACAACAATAAATACAAGATGTACCATTAAATAAAATATGTAATATGAATATTTTTTACACGTTATTTATCAGACAAGCCCAGAATGTAGGTGATTAAGCAGTGAACAGTGACGCTCCATATCTGGATGTGGTTAATGTTCTCATTTCAAGTTAAGTACCCGATAGTTCGGCTTCTCCAAAGATTTGGAGAACTATCAATAAATACAATAAATATGTGGCAGCTTCAAACCCTTTCCTTTGTTGAGGAAAGGTTTTGAAGCAGCCACATGTTCCTTGTATTAGGTACATTTTACAAAATTGTTGCTCTTTGATGGACACTCCTTTGTTGAGCGTGTCCATCAAAGAGCAACAATTTTTGCAGGACTGCCAATTAAGAAAAATGGCTGTGTGTGCTCTCACAAATGGAGCCATTCTAGGAAAGCATTTGAAGCAGTAATACCAAACTGTTTGGAAGATGTGTCTGCCTCCATGAGCCACATAGACATTCCAGAGATATGCACATACCTACAATAGGGGTGGGTGAAAGCATCAAGAATTAGTCTGGGATTCCTTACATACCTTTGTTTTTCTTTTTGGGATGGAGAGATGTGACTTGAAAGTGCGCACCACATCCATTCTTTGGTATTCAGTTTGTCTCCTGCAATGCTCATTCACTTCCTAATAGTGGTTTTAATGCCTCCTTGTCCTTTTCTGAAACACTAGAAGCTTTTGGTGTGCTTTTTTGTACAATTACACTAAGCAGTCTATGGGCCAATTCCAAAGAACACTTGCTAATAAATAGCTATTGGCATTGCATGCACTGTGGTCCTTTGGACAGTAAATCTGCCTCCTAGTACAACCTTTTATTATTAAAAGCCAACTTTACAACAATACAATATCCAGAAAGTGACAATTGTATGTAGGAATTTACATGCTACACTTGCGTAGCCCAACAACCGGAAGGGAGCATACCCAGGGATGCTTTGTGGTTCGCTGCATGGAGATAAGCCAGTAAACAAAGCCATGAATGATTGTAGCTTTTCAGTGTTATTGCGAATACAATATTGTTACAGTTATTGTTCCACACAGAAATAGATATGTCTATAGACATAACCACAGATTTTTATAATTACAGTCAAAGATTATATCATACATATGTCATGCTCATTTATACTTGATGACATCATTTTTGTGTTTCTTTTTATTAATATGTAATGTAATATTAAAGAACCATAGGAGACAGGACTAAGTGTAAACTGATCACATGGCGGATTTTAGTATCCAATGGATAGTTTGGGCATGTTTTACAGTTTACAGAGCGATTAAAGGGAGACATAATAGGAGGTATGTCTTCTTTCCTAGTAATACTTAATTCACTCCAATTCATGATGCAACATCAACTTGCACATCTTGTTTGTTTTCCACAAAATTGGTGACATTTGCAAAGTCTTGGAAGTTCACAATAAGGGTGTGTAATACAAAGCACTTTAAGATACTTAAAATGGGAGACACAGAATAAGAAACTTAGCTATTTGCTTAGTCATGTAGTTCCCATAATACCTGTTTGTAGCTAACTAATGATGATGTCCATAAAATCTATTGGATATATAACCCCCTTCAGAAAACTACAGTATGTGAATTCTTGGGGGTCTCTCTCTCTCCCCCTTCCTCTTCCCCCTCTCTCTCCCTCCTTCCCTCCCTCCCTCCTCAGGACAGCCCTGAAGACAGGCCCTTATTAATTTTCCCAAATGATACTAAACTGCATTAAATGAAAGATGGCTAAAATCTTTGTAAGCTTGGGAAAGTCTTGTCATGTGATGCCATTTCTGGCATGCCGATCTTGTGTGGGGCAGGAAACCCACTCAAAATAAATATGAGCAATTTGAATTTAATTCAATAATATATTTGCTTTCATTTGTTTTTATAAGGTTGGTGCATCTGAGTAAGAATGCACATAGAAGAGGAATGCGTTTCCCGAAAATGTAAGATCTAGATTTAGCCAGGCCTCATTAGGACCTGACAATGTAAAACATGGCTAATCCTAGATCGCGTTTGTTGCATTTTGGTTCCATTGTAACTCTTGAAATGACTGTCCCAGTCTGTATTATAATTGGGACAACAATATTTCATGTTATCAATAATCACAATAAATGTGATTCTTTTTTTGGAAAAAAAAGTGTCTGTTGTTGCATATTTCTGTTCTAAAACACTTCTTAAATTAATGTGCATAACTGGGATACCTAAAGATGCCAAAACATCAGAAGATGTTCACCACTTTTGGTTACATCAAAATTTCACATTTTATGCATTATTACTGGCCTTTGAAGATCTTTTATGGTCTTTTTCACCAGATTGTTGTCATTCCATAGGAAGCCAAGAGAAATGGATTCCAGACGGAAAGCAATCATGATAATTTATGAAGTCTTGACTCTCCCAGGGACATGATTTATGCCTTGCCAAAAATGAGAGGAGAGGAAATGAATGCATACCTGTTAGTGGTGATTCCTCCGTCTGGTAGTGATGATGTCTGCAGGGGTAGGAGAAGTGAAAACAAAAGACAAAATGGTGTTCCTTTCTAGACACTTCACCAGAAGAGCCCTTCACTCCTCCACTCGAAACAGAATGCCCTACGAAAGCAGACTATCAATCCTAGGTCTAGAAAGCTTAGAACTACGGCGCCTAAAACACGATCTAAGTATTGCCCACAAGATCATATGCTGCAACGTTCTACCTGTCAATGACTACTTCAGCTTCAATCGCAACAACACAAGAGCACGCAACAGATTCAAACTTAATATTAACTGCTCCAACCTTGACTGTAAAAAATATGACTTCAGCAACCGAGTTGTTGAAGCGTGGAACTCATTACCTGACTCAGTAGTGTCAACCCCTAACCCCCAACATTTTTCCCTTAGACTATCCACAATTGACCCCTCCAGGTTCTTTAGAGTTCAGTAAGGGGCGTGCATAAGTGCACCAGTGTGCTTTCCGTCCCCTGTCCAATTGTCTCTCCTTATCTCATTTATCTTTTTTTCCTTTCAAATATGTTCACCTATACTTTAATATCTTTTCTTCTATTCTTTTCTTTATTTATATTATTACATATCTATTCTCTTCAATGTGTATTATGTATTGGACAAAACAAACAAACAAACAAACAAACAAATAAATAAATAAATAAATAAAATCTGGACCAAGGGTGGGCCAGATCTAAACACCCCTGTGGGCTGGATCTGGCCCTGGAGCTCAAGTTTGAGACCTCTGCTCTAAATGGCTTGCCGTTGTTTTTAAATTCCTAGACTAAAAGGAAAAGCCATTCAAAATCAAAGGTATTCCTCTTTTATTTCCCACATTAATAATTCACTGGGGGATTATTTTGGGGAAGAAATAAAGAAAAAAAGGTGACGACTCCATTGGAATGAAGAGGTAGCAAGTGCACTTCAATGCTTCAATGGTATGACAGCATTTCCTGCACACATAACAGCTTCTTCATGACATGTACAAGGTAAGCACAAAGCACACTGAACACACTGAAGTTGCGAGCAGACAGTTTTGTATTTCTATGTCAGCTAAACTGAAATGTGTCTATCTGGTTTGTGAAGTGAGTTAGGCAAACTCGGCCACTGGATTTAATTCTTTTGAATAATGGTTAGAACAGGGGTAGGGGTAGGCAAAGTTGGCTCTTCTATGACTTGTGGACTTCAACTCCCAGAATTCTTGAGCCAGTCATACTAGCTCAGAAATTCTGGGAATTGAAGTCCACATGTCATAGAAGAGCCAACCTTGCCTACCCCTGGGTTAGAATAACCATGGCTTTAAGCATAGGATGGACCAAGTCAATTAGTCCAAGACCTTTATCCTCTGTTTATACTACCTATTTCTCAAAATGTGTTCTCACCATGCATTTTAAGAAATTGGCCAATGCTGTTGGCATTGAAACAGAATTGTGTAAAAATAAAATGGAATTTACTACATTTGGGAATGGATTGGAGATTGACTCGAACTGCCCACTGAAATGTTGATATTGTGAATTCTCCATAGCACACATTTAGTTAGATGAGTAGTGCTTTGAGTAACCAATCATTGCTTAATTTTGCTTAATTTTCTTGGCCTTCTGTTGTTCCATGAGAGTGTGCTTTCTTTGCCACACCATTGCTACTGCTGTGACTTCACTGCTTGAAATGCAATAAAAATAATTATGAACATCTCTAATATGGGCACATATAACTTATCAATATTATCTTTCTGCATAACAATATTATATGGATACCAGTAGCGTTTATGAAGCTGTCATTACAATCAGTTCAAAGGGAATGGTCTGCAATCAGTAACAAAAGACAGATTTATGGATTTGAGTCATTTTTTTATTACTCACTACCCACTACTTTTATTATCGAAAATAAAGTTTAGCAAGTTATTGTTCATCTATCTTGTTAATTATAAAGTTTTGCCTCCAAGCTGCTTTCAAATCTAGATTGTCATAATTTAATTGTTGGGAAAGCATTCAAATAACATCATGATAAATCCTAAAGGGTTCAGCAGAGTTTCCAAATGATACGAACAAAACAAAATAGATCTGCACACAAAATAACTTCCCTATTCAGTCCACTGCCCACAGGAAGGAAATAATTATTGTCCTAAATATGTCCTTATATCAATAAATGGAAAAAAATATGCAGAAATGGGAATGGCATAGGTACACTGTAGTTGTTGCTTGGTCCAGTCCATGAATTCCTATTCATATGGATTGTATTATATCAAATCCACTCTAATATTTCATTGAAATTCCCCCTCTGTTATTAAAGTGAAGATGCACCTAAGATGTAGTAAGAAGATGTCAAAAATTGGGGGGGGGGGGAACCATGCATGAATATGAAATGGAGGGGTTTCACCATCCATCCATCTGTATCAGATCTCTTGCTACCAGCCTTGAGGAACAGGGATATTCTATGGCTATCAGGTTGTTCTTAGGGGATGACCGGAAGCATTTGGTCCACCACTGTAAAAACAAAATGCTGGTTTAAAGAATATTCTGATCTAATGAGCAAATATCCTTTTGTGATGTGCTGATCTGATGATGACCTTTTTCCATATCAATAGAAGTTGAGGAAAAATTACTGTATGTGAAAAGAGGTTAGCCTTTGTTCATCCACCTGTCTGCCTACCAGCAGGATAATACTTCAAACATTAAACAGAAAAGGTCCAAAGGGAACAACAATAAACAAGGTTGAATGTGAAAATGGATCACATCAGGTGTCAACCCTGAAGTTGGCCTGACTGAGGCCATTTTGAGACTTCCACGCTGACACAAGAGGGACAGGGAGGGAGGAATGGGGTGTTGTAGTCAAAACAAAATACTTTCTCTTGGGAACCAAGGACATTCCTACAGATGCTCGGAAGAAGGGGACTGGAATCACCTACTATCCTGATTGGACCATGGGACTGATTGTTTTGAGAAAGTGAGAATATGAGCTGGGGTGGAGCAGCAGGTAGAGTGCTGTTCTGCAGGCCACTGAAGCTGACTTGTAGATCTGAAGGTCAGCGGTTCA
Organism: Erythrolamprus reginae; assembly: GCF_031021105.1. Taxonomy (NCBI): domain Eukaryota; kingdom Metazoa; phylum Chordata; class Lepidosauria; order Squamata; family Dipsadidae; genus Erythrolamprus; species Erythrolamprus reginae. Next base: position 78,694,058 of record NC_091955.1, read on the forward strand.
AATCTCATCACCGGCTCATGGTTGACTCAGCCTTCCATCCTTCCGAGGTGGGTAAAATGAGGACCTGGATTGTGGGGGCAATAGCCTAGTTCTGTTAAAAAAGTGCTATTGCTAACATGTTGTAAGCCGCCCTGAGTTTAAGGAGAAGGGCGGCATAAAAAATCAAACAAACAAACAAACACACACACACACACACACACACACACACATACATACATACATACATACATAAAGTGAAAAACTTTTTATTAGGTGAAAACTGCGGGAATAGTCAGAGTCGGTTTTCACCGGCCTGTGCCAATATGACATATCCAATAAAATTATTCTTTGAGAACTTACCTATCTCACAGTTTTTTTTGCGATAGGTATGGGGATTGCCCCAGATTCTCACATTGGTTCTCTATGGGGGAAGGATTCAGACAGTTCCAAACAGGAAAGGGTTCTAACTTATCTCCCCGCCAGTTTGCTTCCTCCCACGTCATTTGGGCCTGTGTTCATTGTATGCCACATGGCTGTGGCACTCGGGTGCGTGCATGCACATGTGCAGTGCCAAAAACCAAGCTTTTGCACATGCACAGAAACAAAAAATAACTACAGATGCACAGAAGCCAAAAACAAGATGGTGGCACCCAATGTTCCCTCTATTTTTTTTCAATGTGTGCAGAAAAGTATAGTGTTTGAGTGGCACATTTTCATGCCTGAGCGCCTGAATTTTTTTCACAGATGTCACCAGTGAAGAGTTGCCACCCCCTGTTGCTACCTGCATGCCCCTCTGTGTCTCCAGCGGGGTTGTATGCACATCCAAGCAAGATTTTGCTTCTGTGCATGCACAGGGAGAAAAATCTTGCAAGGGAACGTGCACATTTGTGAGATTTTGGCATTCACGGAAGCAAAAAATTGCCAAAAATTGCCAAACTCTCACACAGAGGTGTGTCCTCTCGCAAAATTTTGCTTCCTACACATGCTCAGAATTCAAATCTCACTCCGACATGCAAACATGCATGCTGGTCTCTTGGAGCTGCATGCACACCATCCCCCCAGGAACCCAATACAACAACAAAAGTGCTGCAAATAAGTTTCTTGTTGCTTGCGCAGCCGTGTGGCCGTGAAGTTTAGAGGGAACAGTGGTGGTGCCCAGAGATCGGCACCAACAGAACTGGCTCTGTGACGTCATCACCAGTTTACTAACAGTTCTAAAAAACTGGTTAGAACTGGAAGGAACCCACCTTTTGTTCTGAACCCTCATTCCTACCTGTTTACATGGTCCTTACAGAGATTAGCATCCAATCCTGGGCTTCCTACCCCATACATACTTGTGTAATGATTGTGAGCTGTTGAGAAACTTAGAATGGAAGGAAAGGATGCCTGTAACCCATAATTGCAAATTACACATACTTTTCTCCTTAGTCCCATAACGACAAGGTCTGGCATAATCCCTAGTGGGATCAATTGCCAACCTACCTTGTTAAAAACAGAGTTCTGAACCCGGTTCACTGTTTGTTTGTTTTCTAGAGATTTTCATTCCCACGGTAGAGTATGCATATTTTCAATGATTCCAGCTCACATTTTATGAACACCAACCAATGGCCCAGTATTTGTAGATATCATATTGTTCAACTCTACATCTGTTCCAAGAATTGCAGTAATCTCACAAAGAGCTCATTCATCACTATATGACCACACTCTATACTGTCCCTGAGTTGTGTGTCAAGAAGCTGCCAGCTGGCAGAGAAAGACCATGGAGGGTGGGTGGGTGAGTGGGTGGGGGTTAGGGAAATAGCAAAACTGTTCTTAAATCGAGAACTGGGGAAAGACAGCAAAGGTTTGAGAATGAATGAAGAAGACAGAAGGTTTACTCTGTATCGAGAGTAGCCAAGTGTTTTTCTTCCTTATTTCCCCCCCCATTTTGAATGCTTAAAAATACTCCTTGACTGCTTAAATAAATAGTTTTTTTATATTAAAAAAAGTTAGAAGCACATTGTTGTTATTGTGTTGAAAGGCAAAAAATGTGAAGAAGCACAAACTTTTGAAGAGTTCAATTTCTTCTTTCAAGAAAGAAAATTATTTTTTTCTTTGAGGCAGATATGATTTTAAAAAAATGAACATGTGAAGTCAATGGTTGGCCTGACACCAGATTAGGAATGTTAAAAAGTTAGTAAACCCATCACTCCAGTCAACCAAAAACAACCCGTGATTTTTGTATACAGCATGTGGTTTCCATGGAAGAAGGTGAGCGTTAACCTTTTAATGTAAATGTATCTCTCTGTGCTCCTCATGCTCCCAGGGAAATAGAAATGTCTTGGTCAATCGGTTATTTACACTGAGCAATGTTTTGTGTTTGTTTTAGAATATCAGTCATATTAGCTAGTGAAGCCATGTTACCAAGAAAACTGTTGAACAGATGGCTTATTTTTACAAGCTTCATAAGGTTTGAGACAATAATATCTGACAGAAGGTTACAGTTGCTTAAGCAATTGTTTGGCCAAAAATGCTATAAAGGCCAACTTTCCTAGGCTCATTTTATTGACTCCCAAAAGTGGTTGAAGTAAATTTTCATAGCATTCACTTGAAAGCCTAATAGAGATATATGTTCACTGCCATCAAAGCTGACACCAGCCTGAAAACAGAAAAAACAGAAGTAGTGCAAGGTCAGGAGATGTGGAGATTAGCACATAGAATTGCTAATCTTCAAGCATCATAGTTGGTGCCTTCAAGGATATGGAAATCAATGCAATGTAGGACTCATTTTGCTTTGCTAAAGCTTCCAAAATTATCAACCTTTTGCTAAAGAATGAGGAATAAACTGGTGCTATCCTCTTTATAAATCTGTGCCTGTTGTGCCTCTTTTTGGGTTTTGACCAAATTTGTTATTGTGAGATCTTGGAGGAGCAATACATTTAATCTTCAATCTGCAACACATTCAACCTTATTCTACCATATTTATCTTTATTATGGTTGCTTCCTAACTTTAACAACTTTCCTAAGTGAGGCCAGGAAGAATGGCTCTTGCTGTTTGCATTCAAGGTAAACTGAAATTTCAATTCATTTTTATCCAATTAAATTTAAATTGAATTTAGAGAAAGGTGTATTCATGGGACCTACCAGTTTTTCATGATTTCTTTTTTTAACCTCAAGGGTAATATTGTGTAATCCTGTGCTTTCTCCATCCTTACGATCCAACAGGTCAATGTCTGTTTTGAAGGGCATAAAGTGTATGTTTTTCCTTTTCTCTGTGAGAGATTTTTTACTTTTAAATAATATTATAATTAATACAATTATTTTAAATTTCATGAGACACTTCCTTCTGGAAGCTGAGAAAATGGGAAATGACTTTATTTGAATATTATACAAAATGTTTTGTATTCAGGGTTATTGCGCAGTCAAACATTATGAACACGCTGTTAAATTTGCAAAATTCATTTCACACCATGATCACACAGTCATTAGACAACAGGGCCAACTGGTACGAACAGCTCCTACACCTTCAGAGACACTTGAACAAACAGAAGCCATCACATTCTTACAGTTCATTTTGCATAAATACCAATTTATAAAGATCTGGTAATTAATTAAGATTGAATCTAAAACATGGTGTTGCAACAAGTAACAGAGCTATAACTGACTAGGCTTCTTTCATAAACCCACTTTTTCCCATAAAGCTGTTGCTGTCTGCTTCTAAACCTTCTGACCTTGGCATCTAATAGGGGCTCCTGATCCTTAATGTCCTTCTCCCCCTCTGAGTCAGACATTACCATCCTTGGGGTTTCTACAGTCTCTGGAGGTTCCTCAGTTTCCAGCTCTCTCTCATGCTCACTCTCGGATTCAGCTAGCTTAGAGTACCAAGATGGGCCTGGTTCATCTTCCTCAGAATTTGTCACTAACTGACCCGTTCATGGAGCACTCACAACAGTCTGTGGACTAGAATGATGAACACATATGGGAAAAGGGAAAAAGTAGCTTGAAGTATGAATTAAAGGCCTAAAGTATGAATTGTTGACATTCAGGTTGCTGAGAAAATGTATAGACATTAATCTATGTTCTGTCGAGCTCTCTGGTAGAATCCTCCCGAAAATTCACAGATACAAATTTCAGACACACACACGTTTGAAAATTCAAAACAATGTGCTTTATACCGAAAATTCAAATAAACTAAGCACTCTTTTTGTATAGCAAAGAACACTCGTCTCCAAACAAACTGGTAATTTGTACAAGTCCCTTATCAGTTCTATGATACTTAGCTTGCAGCTGTGAGGTAATTCACAGTCCTTCTTCTTTCACAAAGTGAAACACACTTTGCTCTGGTTTAGTTTCAAAGTGGGGGGAAATCAGCACACAAAGGTCGAAGTCAGCAAGACAGGCACGAAACAGAACGATTAGATAATCCTCCACAATGGCCAAACCCACAGGCTGCTATTTAAAGCAGCCTCATTAATTACCACAGCCCCACCCAACCACAGGTGGCCTCATTTTCTTTGATAATAATCTCTCAGTTGTTGCTGCCTATGCATCGCTCTCCGCATGCGTGGCTGTATCATTAACTCTTGTTCTGAATCCAAGGAGAAGCTAGATAAGTGATCTCCTTCTGAGCTGTCTGCCACACTCTCCTCTTCCCTGTCACTCATGTCTTCTTGGTCAGAGGAGCCTTCATCAGCAGATTCCACCGGGAGCAAAACAGGCCTGCGGCATGTGTTGCAGCCTAGCAAATTATGTTAGAATAGGATTGTATTAAAAATCTGGACCTCTAGCATAAAAAATACTCTGCTTGACCTTGATTCTATAAAACCAGGACAGGAGGACACTAACCCGCCTAATCTGCATTCCTGGCAATCACAACAGGGAAACAAAAGGGCTCATATAGAACATCTCACAATAAACATCTCACAAAGTTTTCACCACTCCGGACAGGATAGGATCAAAAGGGGGAATTTACATTGCCTAAGGCATACAACAGCACAACAGGGTGATTAAGGAAGATTAGCAAGATAAGGAAGAAGACTTCAGAGAAATTAGGTGTGAAAAACATCTGCTCTTAAGAAGTTTCTAGGAAATTGGTTCTTGATATCTATGGGAAAGGAAGAACTCAAAAGATACATTTGAAGTTGTATTGTTGGATGTATCATTTGACATGTATATGCAATTATACCCCATTTCCTTATGTTCCTAAATAAAAAGGGGTACATGGCTCTACACCATGTCACTTCACCCAGAGAGAGAATGTGTCCAGGTTCTTCTTTCTAGGATTAGCGTTCGTGGGTGACCCCACACGGCTGAGTTGCACTTAGCCCCTTTTGAAGACATTTTCTTCACTAGGGACTTTGACAGCATCCACAGGCATGTGGATGTCTCCCCCACATCCACAGTCCTTGGGGCAGGAGCTGGGCCAGAGCTAACCACAACAATCTACAGACTGATGGTAGTTCTATGTTATGTTCTAGTAAACAACAAAATAAAAAAATCAAGTCTGGGTTTAGAAAAAAATATTGTCTAAGATGAACTACATAAATATATTATTAATCAAGCATTCTTTCCTCCCCACAATTTCTCCTATGAATTGTTGTGTTAATTGACCCTCTGAATATGAATCATCAATACTCAATAGACCTTTTATCTAAAGCCATCTGCTTTCTAAGTGTAACTGTAGCTATTTGTGAATGTTAAATTCTGGTATCCGTGCAGCATTGATTGATCACTACTAAATAATTAAATGACAAAGTTGGCCATTTGGAATATAAACAGATATTCTTTGATCTTGAAGCCTTTTTTTAATGAGACATTTACTGCAAAACACTGAACTTCATGTTTAAAAAGCCAGTTTAAAACAAAAATAAAATGTGTGATGCAACCATTGTCATTCTTCATCAAAACCCAATTATTTCTGGTTCCCTGAAGGTTTTGTCTGGAATGATGCTGAATTTCTGGGTATCAGTTTGAATTAGGAGGTGTTATGGAACTTAAACGCCAAAGGTGAAATAAAGCTACAATTTTTAGAAAACAATATGTTAATACAAGGAAAGATAGCATTATTCTCAATTGGAAAATAATTATGAACTTTCAACAAGTATGCTGACAGAGGCTCAGGCAATTTTCAATTGCATAAAAAGAATCCACTCAGCATTATCTATAATGTATAACAATTATGTTTGAGACAATAGAGAGATAATAGAAAGTTCTGTTAGCATTGAAGTTATATCCTATATGTAGATTTTATTCCTGTTTAAGAATGGATTTTGAGTATTGCAGTAGCATTATAGTGTCTGGGTTATTAACATTAATTTGCTTGTTTAGTTTCATTTTGGTCTCATTTCTTCTAAACGCTGATCAAACATTGGATAAAAAAAGACATAGATAGACAAAGAGATGACCTTGGAGAAAATATGAAGAAATAGTTACAAACACAAAAGCATATTTTATACTCGGGAAACAGAAAAGCATGAAAATGACCCTGATGCTGGTTCAACCTTAATTCACTGGATTATAAGAAGGAGAAAAGGAAAAACACAGATTTTCAAGATTCCATTATTGTAACCTACATCAATAAAATATAGTTCCAGCAAAACTTGTACAATCTGCCGCACAAATCTCACGTCCGGTGACGTCCCAGAGAGTTGGTCTCCTTAGGGTCCCATCGACCAAACAATGCTGGCTGGTGGGACCTAGGGGAAGAGCCTTCTCTGGGGGGGGGGGGGGCTCTGGAATCAGCTCCACCGGAGATTCACACTGCCCCCACCCTCTTCAGCTTCCGAAAGAGTTTAAAAACTCATCTTTGCCGCCAGGCCTGGGGTTTTTAGATCTCCCCCCCGACCAATGAATGTTTTTAGTATGATTGTCGAATGAATTGTAATGATAGCTTTTTAAATTAGAATTTTAAAGATTGTTTTAATGTATTATTAATTGGTTTGTTTATTACTGTTCTCTGTTTTTTGTATATGCTGTGAGCCGCCTCCGAGTACTCAGAGACGGGAGACATACAAATCCAATTAAATCTAAATCTGTTTCTTTACCTAGCTGACATAGAAGAGCTTATAGGCAGGGGTCGTTTCTTACCAGTGTGATCTGGTGCAGGCACTATAGTACAGTGGTACCTCGTGATACGAACCCCTCGCCATATGAACAATCCGAGATACGAACCTGGGGTTCGGAAATTTTTTGCCTCTTCTTCCGAACTTTTTCCATCTTATGAACCTGCCGCCCGAATGCTGAACCCGGAAATTCGGCAAACGTTCGGGTTAGGGTGGCCGTCGAGAAGCCCCGCCGCCCTGCTGTCACCTTTTGAAACAGCCGGGGGGCTTCTCGGTGTCCTCCCGAACCCGAACGCCAAACCCAAACTTTTGCCAAACTTCCAGGTTTGATGTTCGGGAGGCCGCCGAGAAGCCCCGCCCCCGGCTGTTGCCTTTTGAAACAGCTGGGGGGCTTCTTGGCGTTCGGGTTCAGGGGGACGCTGAGAAGCCCTGCCGCCCGGCTGTTAGCTTTTCAAAAGGATGTCTTTGTGACAACAAAGCTCCGCCCATGGAATTCCCTATTGGGATTCCCCACCTCCTTTCCAGCCTCCCGACCGGCCCGACAGCTCCGCAGCTGTTTTGAAAAGCTAACAGACGGGCGGCAGGGCTTCTCAGCGTCCTCCTGAACCCGAACGCTGACCCTGAACTTTTGCCAAACTTCTGGGTTTGGCATTCGGGAGAACGCCGAGAATCCGCCCGGCTGTTTCAAAAGGCGACAGCCAGGCGGCGGGGCTTCTTGGCGGCCTCCCGAACGCCGAACCTGGAAGTTCGGCAAAAGTTCGGGTTTGGCATTCGGGTTCGGGAGGACACCGAGAAGCCCCTCGGCTGTTTCAAAAGGTGACAGCCAGGCGGCGGGGCTTCTTGGCAACCACCCGAACCCAAACTTTTGCCGAACTTCCGGGTTCGGCATTGGGAGAACGCTGAGAAGCGCCCGGCTGTTTCAAAAGGTGACAGCCGGGCGGCGGTGTTTTTTTGCATTTTTTTCTTGCACGCATTAATTCATTTTACGTTATTTCCTATGGGAAACAATGTTTCGTCTTACAAACTTTTCACCTTACGAACCTCCTCCGGGAACCAATTAGGTTCATAAGATGAGGTATTACTGTACTGGTCTGCCGATGATGCAATTTTGATGTGCCTGTCCATGCATGCTGCCATTTTTTGGTTATTTTTGGTGATTTTTCAGCTCTCTGAGCATGCACGGAAGTGAAATTGTGCAAGGGGACGGCATGCGTGAAAAGGTAAAAGGGAACCACCACTGCTGATAGGGAAGGGAAAAAAGTCTACATCAGCCGTGTCCAACGTTGACAAATTTATGACCTATGAATTCTCAATTCCTGGTTATGTGTAAAGTGAAGCAAAAAACAAACTATCCCCAGTCTATAGATTAATGTCAATACATTTTTTCAACAACCTGAATGTCAACAGTTCATACTTTAGGTCTTTAGATGCTTTAGACAAAAGGTCTATTGAGTATTGATGATTCATATTCAGAGTGTCAGTTAACACAACAATCCATAGGAGAAATTGTTGGGGGGAAAGAATGCTTGATTAATAATATATTTATGTAGTTCATCTTAGACAATATTTTTTTCTAAACCCAGACTTCATTTTTTTTCTAGAATATAACACAGAACTATCACCAGTCTATAGATTAATGTCTATACATTTTCTCTACAACCTGAATGTCAACAATTCATACTTTGGGCCTTTAATTCATACTTCAAGCTACTTTTTCCTTTTCCCATATGTGTTCATCATTCTAGTCCACAGACTGTAGTGAGTAGTGATGGGTAACCCAACGGTGTTCGGGTTCGGCAAGTTCGGACGAACTTTACGCAAAATTTGGCTGAACCCGAACCGAACCCAAACCCAAACGGGGAATCCCACCAAGAGATTCCGGGGGCGGAGCTTTGACGTCACGTATACCGGCAGGTTGCTAAGGACGCCAAGGTGATCACTTCCTAGATTCCATGGAATCCAGGAAGGGATCACCTTGGCATCCTTAGCAACCTGCCGGTGATGTCAAGGCTCCGCCCACGGAATCTCTTTGTGGGAGGAATTCCCCAGCTCCTTCAAAGGGAGGTCTTCACATAAAAATAAACATTTATTGTGGCGCTGCAAGCAAAGGGCGGTCCTTTCACGTAAAAATAAACACTTATTTTTACGTGAAAGAACCGCCCTTTGCTTGCAGCGCCGCTGCGGTGCCCTTTCATGTAAAAATAACAATGTTTATTTTTGCATGAAGACCTCCCTTTGAAGGAGCTGGGGAATCCCTCCCACGAAGAGATTCCGGGGGCGGAGCCCTGATGTCACTGGCAGGTTGCTAAGGACCCAAATTGTGCGGGTTCGGTTCGCCCATCACTAGTTGTGAGTGGTCCATGGCAGGGTCAGTTAGTGACAAATTCTGAGGAAGATGAACCAGGCCCATCTTGTTACCCTAGGCCAGCATTCAAACAAACATAATGCATTTTGTACTTTTAGCTCTTATATAACTATCAAAATGGGGTGAGCATCGTGGAGGCCTAGGTGCGGAGCTAATCGCTCCCCGTTCCGAAGGTAGCAGCAGATGTTTCTCTCTCCCTGGGCACAAAGAAAAAGATATGCTTTGAACTCCACATGGCATCAGGAAGGGCATCCAGTCAGTAAACACTTATCTCCATCCAGTCGCCCCAACGTACTCCAAATTAGGGATGAGAGTCATTAAAAGGTTCAGACTCCACTCTACAAGGGATTATGGGGTTGTTAAAAGATGATGGTGGCTATTGAAATATGATGTGAATTTGCCTTGTGATAAATAATAATACAACAGCATTTTAAGACACTCAATATTTTTTTAGGGGGGGGGCAGCTCTCTTATGGAAATATCTCCATGGATAAGTGTCAATACCAGCAATGCTGTATGTACTTTGACTGTTCTGCTCAAAAAGGAGGCTTTGCAAGATTTGATGCAGAATCTCCATTCAATGGAGAGTTTTGCTAAATAAGCAGCTAGAGTTCTCAAAGACATGTCCCCCCCCACCTCTCTCTCACACACACACCTATATTTGAAGTCATGTACTGTTTGCTTTGAATTTGTGGTGCTTTCCAGGTTATGGACTTTCTGATGGGCTGAATTCTCTTTCTTTCCTATGCAGCTTCTTCTCTAGAAACGCCGATCTATTAACCAGAGCATACAAACCATTTCTCGGACCAATTCTTGAATACAGCTCACCTGTATGGAATCCACACTGCATAACAGACATTAATACAATTGAAGGAGTCCAGAAATACTTCACAAGAATGTTCTCCACTCCTCACACAACAAATTACCTTACTCCTCCAGACTTCGATTACTACATTTAGGAAATTTATAGCTACGCCTCCTCCAAACTGATTAAACTGTTGTTCATAAAATCATACATCATAACATCCTCCCTTTTAGCGACTACTTCACATTTAACAACACAAGAGCATGAAATAGATACAAATTAAATGTAAATCGCTCCAAACTATGCAGAAAATATGATTTCAGCAATAGTCAACACATGAAATTCACTACCAGACTCTGTTGTTTCTTCCCCTAATCCCATAATCTTCAACCTTACACTATCTACAATAGACCTCTCCCCTTTTCTAAGAGGTCTGTAAGGGGTGTGCATAAGTGTACCTTCGTGCCTACCATCCCTGTCCTACTGTCTTTTTGTCTTTTCTATATCTACTTTATACTTAGGTTATGTTACTTGTATGACAAATAGATAGATAGATAGATAGATAGATAGATAGATAGATAGATAGATAGATAGATAGATAGATAGATAGATGTTGTGGTTAGCTCTGGCCCAGATCCTGCCCCAAGGAATGTGCAGGTGGATGTGGGGGAGACATCCACATGCCCCAGGATTGTTTTGCTCCCCCTGGAATCTGCTGATGAAGCCTACTCTGACCAAGGCAGCATGAGTGACAGGGAAGAGGGGAGTTTGGCAGACAGCCCAGGAGGAGTTCAATCATCTGTATCATCTTTGGATTCTGAACAAGAATTAATGACACATCCACGCATGCGTAGAGTGACGCATAGGAGACAACAACTAAAGGATTATTACAAGAAAAAATGAGGCCACCTGTGTTTGGGTAGGGCTCCAGTAATTAGGGCTGCTGTGGGTTTGGCCGTTGTGAAAGAGTATCTGATCGCAGTTTTTCAGGAATCCTGGGTTGCTGTTTTCTGGACTTTGCTTGTTGAAAACAAAGCAGAGCAATGTGTGTGTGTGTCTCACTTCGTTGGAAGAAGAAGGGGTGTGAAGTTTCTTCACAGCTGCTAGCTAAGTACTTAATGACTGCTTAAGGTTAATTGTACAGACTACCTGGTTGTTTTGGGATGAGTGCTCTTTGCAATACAAAAAGAGTGCTTAGTTTATTTTGACTTTTGGGATAAAGAATATTGTGTTGAATTTTCAAATGTGTGTGTGTCTGAAATTTGTACCCTTGAATTTTCGGGAAGCTCCTACCAGAGAGCCCGGCAGAACAATAGATAGATAGGTAGGTAGGTAGGTAGGTAGATAGGTAGATAGATAGATAGATAGATAGATAGATAGATAGATAGATAGATAGATAGATAGATATTGGGTATTCTTTGCTAACATGCAGTGTATCCTATGACTGTATGCACTACCAAAGTCTCCATAGACCATCTCCATCCATGCTCGCATCTCAAATTACAGGAGAATTAATTTCTAGGAAGCTATGCCTGTCATGACCAAGGCGTGATATAAAAGGTAGTCTGAGAAACAGTAGAAGCTCCGTGTTCAATACTTATGCTAAATAATTCAAGATCGCTAATGGGAATCTGATCATGGTGGATGAAATTGCCAGCTGTGGGCACTCACAGATGACACTTAGCAGCTCAATAGGCTTGAAAACAGCAGTGGAGTTAAGAGGTGAAAAAAGCCTTTAAAAGTCTCGCATGTCTCCTTCCTTTTTCTTTCTTTTGTTTTCCTGGAATTGAATCACTGTCCCCACCACTGCCTGGCTTCCGTTCTATGGCTAGTGGCTGGAGAGGAGGAAAGAAAGAAATTGACATTTCTAGACCATCAGAAACAGTGGTTCTCGACCTTCCTTATACTGCGACCCTTTAATACAGTTCCTCATGTTGTGGTGACCCCTAACCATAAAATAATAAAATTATTAGGAAATTCCGGGGTGGGTTCTAACTTTATCTCACTGCCAGTTCGCTTCCTCCTGCAATGAATGGCCAGGCTTCGCTGGTAAATAAGTATGATTAATTGTTGTGTAAATGTTGTCAACCTCTCCAGGTTCCTAAGAGGCCAGTAAGGGGCATACATAAGTGCACTGGTGTGCCTTTCGTCCCCTGTCCAATTGTCTTTCCTTTTTTTAACCTATCTTATATATTCTCTTCCTTTCATATATCCTCTCCTCTAAGTTCACCTTCACCCTCTTTTTATATTATCACATGTCTATTTTCTTCCTATGTATTTATGTATTGGACAAATGAATGAATGAATAAATAAATAAATAAATAAATAGATAAATGTAGAATTTGGCTAACATTAGTCAGCTGAACCCATATAGATTTTAACCAATATTAGATGGTACTGTTCTAGAATGATATATACTGCTCAAAAAAATAAAGGGAACACTCAGATAACACATCCTAGATCTGAATGAATGAAATATCCTCATTGAATACTTTGTTCTGTACAAAGTTGAATGTGCACAACAGCAGGTGAAACTGATTGTCAATCAGTGTTGCTTCTTAAGTGGACAGTTTGATTGCACAGAAGTTTGATTTACTTGGAGATATATATATATATATATATATATATATATATATATATATATATATATATATATATAAAATACTTAAGTGTTCCCTTTTTTTTTTTGAGCAGTGTATATAGATGAGGAATTGATTTTTAGGTTAATGATGCTATATCTGTGAGGCTACTAACTGATTTGACTTCAGTTTTTTTTAAATTCCTTTCTTTTTTAATTCCTTCCTTTTTTAGTTCCTTCCTTCCTTCCTTCCTTCCTTCCTTCCTTCCTTCCTTCCTTCCTTCCTTCCTTCCTTCCTTCCTGTCAGAATTCACAAGTTTGGCCTCTGGAGGGATAAAATACACATACATGCCTTTCTCTCTGCTGGTTCTTTTCACATGCTATGAGTAGAATCTGACAGCATAGAATATACTCCTGCATGAGATGAAAGCAAGGGAAGAATTTGAAGCATCGAGAGAAAAGACAAGGTTTTCCCAGAAAACGTTGGAAAAAAATAGAGATAATTTGTCCAAGTGTAGATGTTAAATGTCTCACTATCAATATTTTCTGATGCAGAAGAGTACCCATTAAGAAAGATTGGGCCAGCCTATTCAGAAACCAGACCCAGTTTCCCTGTTCCAAGCAGAAACTAAGGGAAGCCAGCTTTCAGAAATGCAGATTTGGTAATCCATTCAGAAAGACTGGGTTTAGGCCAAAACTCAGATAAGCAACAAACAAAAAGTTAACAAAATTAGCTCAGGCAAGGATCTGGGATTTGCATTTCCCATTTTGCCTATAGAGCCAGCTATGACCCCTACATAATCCCTACATGACCCCATAGGAATCTGACAACAGCCAATAGAATACACGTTCTTGCACAGGAACAGGAAGCTCAAGTGCAACGCCCAAAATAATGTAAAAATCCACCACTAGTGATGGGCGAACCGAACCAGCACAATTCGGGTCTGTTCCGAATTTTGCGGTGTTCGGTATACTGAACACGAACCCGAAATTTTTTCAAACTTCAGGCAAAGTTTGGGGTCGTGTTCAGCATTCGGAGCTTTGACATCACCGGCAGGTTGCTAAGGACGCCAAAGTGATCACTTCCTGGATTCCATGGAATCCAGGAAGTGATCACCTTGGCGTCCTTAGCAACCTGCCGGTGACGTCAAAGCTCTGCCCCCGGAATCTCTTCATGGGAGGGATTCCCCAGCTCCTTCAAAGGGAGGTCTTCACGTAAAAATAAACATTGTTATTTTTACGAAAAAGAATGCTGCAGCGGCACTGCAAGCAAAGGGCGGTCCTTTCATGTAAAAATAAACATGAATTTTGCGTAAAGTTCAGCTGAACTTGCCAAACCCAAACACCGTTGGGTTCACCCATCACTACCCACCTCTCTCAACTCCATTTTGTCAGCTGCACCAGAATCAGAAACACTGGTGGTCTTGTTAATGAAGAAACCATCTTTCTAATCAGGCTCCATGATTCTAGTGTTTTTCTCACAGCTTGGAAATGAACCAGATGGATATTTCTTCCCACACTACCATTATACAGACTTTATTTGCCTATGTTCTCATTTCAGAAATTTATACTAGTGCTTCTTTTAAAAATCACAAACATGTAGCAGACCTGGAATTCATTTACATGGGTTCAGAAACCACAGCTAAGCCTTCACCTGGCAGTCCTGGGAATCGGGGCTATCTCCAGCACCATAGTTCAAAGGCCTCAATTCTTTGGCGCTCAGACTTTCTTATGGTCCAACTTTTCACAGTCATACGTTGCAACTGGGAAAACCATAACCTTGACTATACACACTTTTGTTGGCAGGGTGATATCTCTGCTTTTTAGTATACTGTCTAGATTCATCATAGTTGGGTAACAGATAAGTTATAACATAGTAAGGCTACATTGCTTCTATAGAAATAGTAGAAGTTCCAGAGAGATTGTGCAAATATTTGTTAATTTAAAAACAAAAACAAAAACTCCAAAAATTTGTAAGCATTCATTGCACTGGTTTGCCCGAACTGGTAGTGACCCGCTGGTGATGTCACAATGATTTTTTTAAATGATTTTTTTTAAAAAAATCCTTCTGAGCATGCGCAGAAACCATGTTCTGGCACTGTGCATATGGCCACCATCTTTTTGGGGGGGCTTTGGGTTTTTTTCCTGGATTTTTCATTACTGCGCATGTGCATGCCCATGAGGCGCCCCCTTGAGGCATGGGAGGGAACGAACTGACAGCAAGTTAGCTGGAACCTGCTCCTGGTTCATTTAACAAAATATGGGATATGCATAGAAAAAGTATCATTCCAGATCTCTTGCCTTGATATGAAATATTTATTTTCATGAAAGAGAAATTTGATCAGTGGAAGGATAATTTGTATAGAGTGCAAGAGTGAATTATTAATAAGGCAAGAAGGAAATCCTTCAAGGGTCTCTCTCTTCTGTAAGGCCATAATCACTTCACTTGATTCAGTATCTACGAATAATAATGTAGTCCAAAAGAAATTAGAAAAGCAAGGTAGAATACTAAAATAGGTCTTACACCAAAGTTAGATCATTGCTTGGAGCGTACCTATAAATTGCTTCATGAAGTTTAATTCTTTTTTTTAATTAAATTTTTTACTTATTTTAAAATATTAAATATAAAACACACACACGACATACAACGAGTGCTCAGTGATTGGTGCCCACCACCAGACAAACATTCACACCCCACCACCAAATTGGGGGTGTTTCTTATATATACCATCTTAACTCAAGAGCAATATATCTATTTATGTATACTTCAGCTTCAACTGCAATAACACAAGAGCACGCAACAGGTTCAAACTTAATATCAACCACTCCAAACTTGACTGTAAAAAATATGACTTTAGCAATCGAGTTGTTGAAGCATGGAACTCATTACCAGACTCCATGGTGTCAACCCCCAACATTTTTCCCTTAGACTTTCCACGGTTGACTTCTCCAGATTCCTTAGAAGTCAGTAAGGGGCGAGCATAAGTGCACTAGTGTGCCTTCCGTCCCCTGTCCAATTGTCTCTCCTATATTTTATATATCTTTTCTCCCATCCATATATCCTTCCTCTACTCTTCATTGATGTATTCTATTCTCATATCTCTTCTTCTATCCCTTCCCTGATATTTACTACTACACATTTTTATTCTCCTTAACTTTCAATTTGTATTGGACTAACTAACTAACTAACTAACTAACTAAATAAATAAATAAATAAATAAATAAATGTTATAAAGTGATTTATGAAGTTTAATTCAGAAAGGGAACAAGTCAAAGGCAATATGATTGATTGTAACAGTGGTGGGTTTCAAAAATTTTTACTACTGGTTCTGTGGATGTGACTAGTGAGTGTGGCAGGAGAAAGATACTGCAAACCCCCCATTTCCTCCCAATCAGCTGGGACTCAGAAGGCAGAGAATAGATGAGGGCAGTGCCAGTCAGAGGTAATATTTATTGCTTCTCAAAACTACTCAAAATTTCTGCTATCGGTTATCTAAAACAGATCAGAATCTGCTGAAACCCACCTCTGGATTGTATGCAGAATTTAAATAGAACAATCTGTATGAAACAATGAGAATATCAATCAAAGAAAAATATCAAATTTACACTTAATAGTACTTGCTGAGAAAATTGATACATTTTACTGATCAAAATCTTCCACGTTGACTGCCAAAATAGGCAATTTTTTAATCAATTGGATTATTTTTGCTTTCTTGTTTTTATTTTCACTGGCACTGTTGCAAAGCACATTAATTCTGGAAAATAATTTATAATAATCAAATTTTAAAGGTGAATTTTTTTCCTTCCAGGCCATTTATACTTATGCATTATAAAATCTCATATCCCATAAAATACACCGGTTTGATTTGTTTTTATAGCTACTGGAGTTCTCTATGTTCTCATTGGATATTACAAACAAGAAGAATGGGAAAGTAAGTTATAGGAGTATGTTTTCATGTCAAAATTAACTTTATATCCATCGATTAATTTATTACAGTCTTAGACCAGAGACCAGAACAAATAAAAACACTCAGTATATATGCAATTAAAATTTTTAGTATAAAATAATAAATAACAACTAAAATCCATAATAAAGTCCAGCCTGTCAATTATACATGGTCTCACTATAGTACACTGGCAATCCATAAACTGTGTGGCCTGGTTTAAATTCAACGCTAAAAGGGAAAGGACTAAGCCGTGCAACAATTGCACGGCTTTGCCACAATTGTTATATAATATCACTATGGTGGAACTTTATATCAAAAAAGTAAACCTGATACAAACTGTAATGCAATAGGCAATCTTAGTTTTGGATTGTAATCTTGTAAATGGGTTTGTACCACACCTGTGGTTTGATTTCTCCTTAAGATAAGATTGTAATTTTATTATCATTTGCTAAATTTGCCAAGCTTTTTAGACAGGAATAATTGCAATTGCTTTGCCTAAGTTTATACTGTAATTTATAATTTCAGCTATATGCCTGAGGTTCACAATTATTGCATAACAACCTAATATCAAACTGGCCAAGGAGCTGCTAATACAGTTCTACAGAGGTATCATTGAGTCTGTCAACTGCACCTCTATCACTGTCTGGTTTGGTTCTGCAACTCAACAAGACCGACACAGACTTCAGAGGAGAATCAGAACTGCAGAAAAAACAGTTGCTGCCAATCTGCCTTCCATTGAGGACCTGTATAATGAACGAGTCAAAAACAGGGCGGTGAAAATATTTACTGACCCCTCGCATCCTGGACACAAACTATTTCAACTCCTATCCTCAAAATGTTGCTACAGAGCACTGCACACCAAGACAACTAGACACAAGAACAGTTTTTCCCCAAACGCCATCACTCTGCTAAATAGATAATTCCCTCAACACTGCAAAACTATTTACTAAGTCTACACTACTATTACTACTAGTTTTTTCTCATCATTTCCATCTCCTCCTCCTCCTCCTCTTCCTCCTCCTCCTTCTTCTTCATTTCACTAATTTTAACAGTGACATAAATTTTCAAAATGATACTTGAGGTTGGCCAGAGCAGGAAACTGAATCTACAAAAATGAATACAACTTTATTGATATAAACTATAGTAACACATTTTTGAAAGCTTGGCAGGATTTTTCCTCTCTCCAAGTTACACCCAAAAGTTTGAGTTTCTTTCTAATGTTTTCTTCTTTTCCTGGACTTAAATCATGCTTTTCCAACTGCTATGATATAATTTCTTCCAAGGTCATCTCTTTGGATTTCTATACAACAAGATGCTGTTTTTGTATTTGAAAAATACAAAAAAACTTAATTCCATTTAAAATGTTTATTAAAATATCTCTTTGATATTTTTTCTGGGCTTTCTTTATTCTGTTCTTGGTTTTTTTCCATTATAACTATTCTTATTATTTTCGTGTTATTCTTTTTTTATTCTTTTCTAGTTCCATATAGCTGTGTACACAAGTACAAAATGTTGCTTTGCAAAGGATGAAGCCTTGCAGGAGAAGAGCTTGTTAAAGAACAATATAGGTCATGGCAGTATTGATTGAGAATAGATGTGGTCCATTATAAGCAAGAAAGCTTGAATCATGATCAGAAATCTGAACAATGACGAAGAAAGCTGGAGCAGCATTACAATCTGGCAGTTAGGTAAGTAATGCAGCAATTGATCCTAAGTGGCAGTTCTCCAAACAATTTGCACAAAAAGAAAATGGAATTACAGGGATATCAAGAGAATGAGGGCTTTAAAGACCCTCTTATAATTGTGGAGCTGGAAAATGCCACTGAAGAAATAAAACCTGGCAAAGTTGTTTCTGCGAACACTTGAATGAACAAATAAAATAGGGCATCAGGAAATGGTTTTTGAAACTATTCAACCAATGTATAAAGATGGTGAAACTTATAAGACATGGAGATAAGTGAGAGAGCATTGATGGCTTTGAACAAAAATCTTAAAACCCAAAGAATCTTAGCTCAATTTCCCTCCAATGACTTTTAACAATATTTTATAAATGACTTACAATACATGAATTTTAAACTTCCAAAAATCACATACTGTGATGGGTCAAATCAGGGATGGAGTCCATTTGTTTTTACTACTGATTCTATGGGTAAGGTTATTTTGTGGGTGTGGCTTGGAGGCCAGGTGGGTGGGGCTTCAGATGAGTATGTCTTGGTGGTCAGGTGACCGAGTGGGCATGGCCAACTTGTAAAATGTGGTGAAACTCACTTATGAATGCTCTTGATTAGCAACCAAAATTTTGAGCTCAACTGTGATCATAAGCCTTTCTTTCTTTCTTTCTTTCTTTCTTTCTTTCTTTCTTTCTTTCTCTCTTCCTTCCTCTCTCTGTCCCTTCCTCCCTTCCTTTCTTCCTTCCTTCCTTCCTTTCTTTCCTTCTTTTATTTTCCCCTTCCTCCTTTCCTTTCCTTTCCTCTCCTCTCCTCTCCCCTTCCTTCCTTCCTTCCTTCCTTCCTCCTTCCCTCCCCCACTCCCTTCCTCCCCCTCCCCCCTCTCTCTAACTTCCTCTCTTCTCAGTGGCAGGAGAAGGGAAAAAAGTGCTCTGGGACTGGGAGAGAAGGCATCCTGGCCTGGCAGTGATACATCGCCTGTCATGTGCCATCCTGGAGCACTCTTCCTACAACTCTCACCCCTCTCGCCTTCACCCCTCTCACCTTTCTGGCTTTTGCTCCAAGACCAGCAAAGAAACACAGTTGAGTAGGGCCAGGGCATTAGTGCAGGAGCAGTAAGGAGTTCAGGACAGGCAGTGATTCATCTTCATGCATGGAGGGCAGGTGAGGGGAGGACAGGAGGTCCCCTGCTGTCCCTCCTCCATGAAACCTGCTGCCGCCAAGTGGTCTCCTTCACATCACACGCTTCACTCGTGGGGCTGATGAGTTGGAACTTCCATGCTTCTTTGCTGGTGCAATTGAACAGGGCTGGGGCCATTTCATCCCGCTTCACCTTGCCTGAACATACATCTGCCATGCTCACCTTGTTCTGTCTTGGCCGAAACAAAGAAGCAAATGCACACTCAGGGAATCCAAACTACCGCCCAATTTCCATACTGCTCCCACCTTACTGGCCTTCTGAAAAGCCATGAAGACTTGGCTCTGCCGGTAGGCCTGTGGGGTGCAAACATTAACACCTAGTCATGGCTGAACGGTGAGTGACTTGGTATGTATGTGTGCTTCATTGGATAGTTTGCTAGACTTTTTATAATGGAGATTTTGCTGTTTTTTATATTTGACTTTTGTATCTTTGTATAGCGGTACCTCTACTTAAGAACGCCTCTACTTAAGAACTTTTCTAGATAAGAATTGGGTGTTCAAGATTTTTTTGCCTCTACTTAAGAACGTTTTCTACTTAAGAACCTGAGTCCGGAAAAATTTCCCAGGAAATTTGAGAGCGACACAAAGGCCCCGCCAGTTTCCTGCCATTCCCCCTTTAATCTCGGACAACTGGACTGCCAGAAGAGCCTTTTGGTGGTGCTTAAAGCGGCTTTCGCAGTCCAGAGCGAACAAAGCATTTTCCTTTCTCTGGGCGCTTGGAGAGGGAATAAACCTCTGCCAGCACCCAGAGAAAAGAAACGCTCCCTTTGCTCTGGGCAGCTGAGCAGTCACCACAGCGAAGGAAAGGCGCCGGCTACAAAGCGAGTGAGCAAGAGGAGAGGAGAGCCCTCCAGCAAGGGAAGGAAGAGGCATCAGGTAGCAACAGCAGCCGCCAGTGTATGTTTTATTCTTTCCTAATGGGTTTGCACCCATTATTTGCTTTTACATTGATTCCTATGGGGAAAATTGCTTCAACTTAAGAATGTTTCTACTTAAGAACCTGGTCACAGAACGAATTAAGTTCATAAGCAGAGGGACCACTGTATTGTATTACTCATTGTTGTAAGTTGCCCTGAGTCCCATGGGATTGGACGGCATAGAAGTCAATTAAATCAAGTTAAGTTAAGTTAAGTTTAAGTTTAAGTTTAAGTTAAGTTAAGTTAAGTTAAGTTAAGTTAAGTTAAGTTAAGTTAAGTTAAGTTAAGTTAAGTTAAGTTAAGTTAAGTTAAGTTAAATTAAATTAAATTAAATTAAATTAAACTAAACTAAACTAAACTAAACTAAACTAAATTAAATTAAATTAAATTAAATTAAATTATTAAATTAAATTAAATTAAATCTCTGCTTCCTTTTTAACAAACAGTGCAGAATTGACAAGGGCTGTGTCAAAATCTGTCTTCAGAGTGACCACCATTTTCTCTCCTTTCAGTTTTCTTTGTTCTCCTGTCCTATTTTTCCCAAAGTGCCCAATCATTTCATTCCACCTTCTGTTTTCAAAGTTTCTTCATTTTGGGGCTTGCCAGAAGTGATATTACGGTAGTTTTTATTACATGCACATATCCCCATCCTTTCTGAAATGGTCTGATTTCCTACATTTCCCAGTCTGGGATGGGTGGAGGGTACCATGGGAATAGTCTCCTACTGAGGTCTCCCTTTAAGAGTTATGGAGAGGAGGTGTGGGAGGGATGATTTTAGAATGTCCTTTGTGTTGCTTGCAATTAAAGAGCAACAATCCACAAAGACAATATTCCCAAATCTTTCTTGTCGTCGAAATGCCATTTCAACAAAGATCATTTTTATAAACAATAGATTGAACAGATCTTAATAATAATAATAATAATAATAATAATAATAATAATAATAATAATTAATATTATTCTTATTACTATTATTATTATTATTTAACAACAACAATGGAACAATACAGATACAAATCTAATAATTAACAACTGTAACTAAAATCCATTACTTTAAAAGCCATCGATACTACAAAATCATAACCACACATAACTTTCAATGGTCAGAGGGTGGATCTTTCTTGTTAACAATTTGGATTTTCAGCTGACTTTGAGGGAGCTCCTTAGTTTTGTTAATGCTGTACGCTAGTCAGCCCCTTGCGAAAATCAAGCGTCCAATTGTAGACTCCACTACTGTAGTATTTTTGTGAATGGACTCCTCCCATCACTGTTACAAGGATCACACGAGTTGACCATTTGCTTAGGCACAATAGGACAAAAATATCTTAACGAGCTGTTTAAAGAAGATGGAGTAACTCCCCCCCCCTTCCCTCAGCTTCATCTCCTCAGCTTGAGCTGAGATTCCCTGGTGTGGAGAAAAGCTCAGAAATTGATTGGATGCTGCTTACAGCCTCTGAAGTTTTTAAACCCTGAGGTGTTAACTCTTACCGTACATTTCCCTGCCTTAAACTCTAGGAAAACCAGCTTAACAGAAAATAAGGGCGATACACTCATGACTGAGGAAAGTTTTTGCCATTTCTCTCTTCACGGGTTTTTTTTTTGTATCAGATTGTGATGGGAGCGTCTAACCCTTGAGTGACCTGCTTTTAATGAGCTTCCTCAATCAGTACCCGTGACTGAATTGTGCTTTCTCCCTCCCTTTCTTTCCTCCTCCCCTCCCTCCCTTCCTCCCTCCCTCCCTCTCTCTCACACACACTAACTACACTTGCTCATTCACAGCCTGCTCTATCCATAGTCAAAGGAAAGATCAGTTTCCCTGCCTCGAGTAGCACAGTCGTCCGTAGTGAGAACATTCAAAGAGGGGAAAGTGAACTGCGAGGAAGTGGGACAGAGGAACCGTCAGAAACGGTCAGGGAGTGTAGAGGAGTCTATAGTTTTTAGAGCAGGGGGGTGCCAAAGGAAATCCAGAAGACCCCTTGCTTTTCCTGAGCAAAGGTGAAGCCAACCCTGACAACTCATCACTTCATCTGAAGACCCTGTTAACAGAGGCAACTCAAAGTAAGGTGGTTTTTATTTTCTTCTTCTTTTGCTTAACTTGTTTCTGACTGTAGTGTAGTACAGTAAACCCGTCACCCACACATAATTTCATGTAAAAATGCAACTTGGAGGAAAGGCAATGAGTCAAAGGAAGCTATGTAGTTCATTTATCTGTTTCCAGGGCTGAAGAAAGTTGATGATAAGACCTGAGGTGATTCAGAATATGTGTTTTACTGGGGAGGGGGATGATATATCTTCCTTTTTGTGAGGATGGGTCCACTATCCCCTTCATAAATTTCAAAGTGCTGGGTGCTTTATTTCAAATATGAACTATCAAAATAATATGAGCAGCAGTCATCAACTCATGAGGAGAATCTTCCTGGTGACCCCATTCTTTCTGTTGCCCTTACTGAGGGAATCACCAGGAATAAAATATATGGAGTTGTGTCATTGTTTATCTCCTTCTTAAAGGATTCAGGAGACCGTTCCAAAGTAGAAAAGAGGACTCAAATTCCCCTCAGGATTGCCTCTTGAACCCCACTGGAAAAGGAAAGGGGAACTGGGGATGATGTGGAAGAGCCCGATTTTAACCATCCTTTCTTTCAGGAGTGAATGTCCTTGTGTCAGCACTAAACAGAGCTTTGCTTACTTCTCCCCTCCTCCCCACAAAGTACCAGCTAGTGTTAGTCACTTTTGCTTCAGCTTCACTGGATATGCTGACGTTTATAAGATGACAGGGACATGGCTGAAGATTGCTAGGGCCAAAATGAGCTTTTCTAGCATGAAAAGTGTGCAAATGCACATTGTTCTGTTTCTTTGACTCTACTTTTGGGGATTTAATTAAATCTAGATTTTTTTTTTTAGAAGAAGAAGGTTTATTTGGTATCGTCCTTTGACTTACGTGATAGTGACCAACAATTTAACGTAACAGAAAATTATGCTTTCTAAAAAAAATTTTTTAAAAAGAAAGTTGCCAAGTTTACTTGGAGGGACTTAAAAGTAGCCTGCATGATGCTTGTGTTGTGTTTAGATGGATGTTTCTCTTCCCACAATCTTGCTTTTGCTTTTGTTTTTATTTCACTTTTTAACAACTGTGATATTGTTGATGGAACGCTGTCCATAGTCAAGTTCAGTGAAGTGGGTGACCATATATCTTTGTTAAATAAATAGTATATGCATACATATGTTTGCCATTTGCTATGGAACTGCACAAATAGTATAGAACAGTGGTTCTCAACCTTTCTAATGCTGCAACCTCTTAATACAGTTCCTCATGTTGTGGTGACCCCAACCATAAGTCTAGCACCAATTCTCCCAACAGAGCTTTAAGCTGATTGGCAGGAAGGTCAGAGGGACACCCCCACTGTAAACGCTTGATTGGTTGAATTGTAAAAATACATTCCAAGGTGCCAGAATAGAAGCTTTAGTTCCTAACATCATGGGAAATTTGTCTTTTGCCATGGTCTTAGGCGACCCCTGTGAAACAGTCATTTGGCCCCCAAAGGGTCCTGACCCCCAGGTTGAGAACCACTGGTATAGAGGCATAATGGCAGACTATACAGAGTTTCAATATGGTTGCTGCATCACGTGCCTTCAGACAACATCCTGGGATTTTATGATATGGAAAACTTTAAAGTTCCATTTTTAATTGTTAGGAAACCATATGAATATGGCATACAAATCCAATAAAATAAATAAAATAAATATGTCACTCTATCTCTGGCCGTCCTTTTCCTTTTCCTGTTTTAGGAAATTGAACATTTGTCTTGATACAGAATGGGATGAAAAGAGAGACTGGGGAACAGAAATACAACCTAACCACTCAGTTTCCATTGCTTGCATCAAAGGCAAAGTTGAGTTCCCTGGATTCCAATTTGTCAGTTCCAATTTGTGTGATGGAACGATCTCATGTTTGTTGAAGTTGATGTTAATGTCAGAAACATTGACTAATGAAGGCTGGACATTGAGTTGAATGCTTAAATAAAAAACCTGTGTTAAAATTTAAACAAAACCATGGAATTGATGATAGCTAAAATGCATTATTGCTCACAATGATCAAATACCTGTGGGTTGAATAACAGATGAGGATTCAACATCCTGGCTGGAAATCCAGCTGTCCTAGCTGTGAATGGCCTGCATCAAACTTCAGATCAGTTTCGAATCCATTTCCTTCCTTCCTTCCTTCCTTCCTTCCTTCCTTCCTTCCTTCCTTCCTTCCTTCCTTCCTTCCTTCCTTCCTTCCTTCCTTCCTTGAACAGCAAATATAAATTAAGAATCTGATCTGACTTTCAATCACAATTAGAGTTGACCTATTTTATAAATGTCTGGCATTGTTATCTCTTCATTATTTTACTTAAGATGCACCTCCATGTACTGGTACCTGCATTTAATATCCTTTTACAAGATATGTCCCCCTGGAAGTATGGCTGAAGGCTCATCATTGCAAGGACAGGGAAACTTTGTGAACAGGGCCAGGGGTCATATCTTTACTTTCTCTTCCCTGTTTTCTCTTATCCTACCTTTTTGGGCTCAGTTCATAAACAATAAAATAACATGTGACAAAAGTTGTACTTTCTCATTTGCATGCTTCTATGAGTCTCATGGGAGATAGTACTAAAATCCAGAGATTTCATCTCTTTGCTTTTAATTAAATTTTAATCAAAGATCCAGGGAATAAACATGGTTTGTCAGCTGGCCAGAGATTTAAAGTTTATTGTTATAAAAGATGTAAATCCCTGTTTCATTTGGAGAGAACACACTTATTTCTCTAGGATAGCCTCAAATCTTTCTCTCCTGTCATCAAAAAATGAAATATGTTTAATAATAAAGACAGAACCATCATCTGGCATGGTGTTTCACAATGCAGTGAAAGTGCTTGAAAGTTTATGTACCACAAGTTCACTGTTTTTATTTTGATTGAGGGAGGATTTAGTCAGGCTCCAGGTCTGGATATGGAACAGAAACAACCCTGGTTACACTTTTAGATAATCTGAGCAGAGATGGGTTCCACTTACCTTCACCACTGGTTCGCATTGTAATGTTTTGTGCATGTGTAAATGCTCCTTTCGTGCACGTGAATTGCCTCATGCAATTTGGCTTCCGCACATGCTCAGTAGCCAGTGGGCGTGGCTTACGCAGGACGCCCTGCATTTTCTTTCAACATCTTTCAGTGCAAATTTGGAGCTCCATTTTTGCTACCCCACTGCATTTCCAAGCCCCCCCCCCCCCCCCGGTCCGGGCAGCAACCAACCCCGTCAGTAGCTGGAATGGGCCTGAAACACAGCTGAGGAACTGATCAGCTCTGCTTTGGATGAAGAAATAAAAGTCACTTTAAACCCAGAAGGGCCTTTTTTCAAGCAGCAGCAGAAGAAACAGCATCCAAACACTAAAAAAAAATGTCAAAAATTCTGAGAAAAAGATGGCAGCACCCACGGACCAGCACTGACCAAACTGGATCTGTGACACCATCCTGATGTCACCAGTGAGTTACTAGTGGTTTGAGCAATCTGGTCTGAACCGGGAAGAATTCACCCCTGAATCTGAGGTAAGAGTGGGATGCTTTTTTTGACCCTCTCATCAGCTTTTGATACCCTTTGTCATGGAATCGTTTTGGCCTGACTTAGGGAGCAGATAGTGGGAGGCACAGTTTTAGGTTGGTTCATCTCCTTTCTCTGAGGCTGATTCCAATGGGTGTTGATAGGAGTGAGAAGTCCAGCCCACAACCTCTTTGGGTCCTACGGAACTCAATGCTTACTCCATTCTTTTTTAATATCCACAAGAAACCACTGGGTGAGATCATCCATCACTATGGGTTGAGGTGTCATCAGTATGTTGATGAGACATAATTAGAGAAGTTATGAATGCTCCAACACTGGAAGTTTTTAAGAAGATGTTGGATAACCATTTGTCTGTAGTAGTGTAGGGTCTCCTGCCCAAGCAGGAGGTTGGACTAGAAGACCTCCAAGGTCCCTTCCAACGCTGTTATTATTATTATATACTATGTCCTGGGTGAACTAAGTGATACTTCAAATGTTCTTTCATGGTGTTTGAGAGTTTCAGTAAAGAACAGCTTCAGCTGATTCTGGCTAAGACAGAATGGCTGTGGATGGGGGCGGGGGACTCATCTTTTTATTAATTTTGACGGGGTCCCAGAGTCCCAGACAGAACTGATGACTCATCTGATCCTTCTGGACTCACAACTCCTGCTTGAAGATCAGGTGGCAATCATGCTTAGAAGGTTCTTTGGTCAACTGTGTTGTACATCAGTGTAGCCCTTCCTGCTTAGTTCTTCTCTTAGTCACTCACATGCAGTTCATCTACTGCTTGAACTATTGCAACATGCTTTACAGGGGAATTAGCCAATTGTACCCATAGCTACTCTGAGACTGAGATGGGCAGTCTTTAAAATCTGGAAACTTCAGCTGGTACAGAAGGTGGCTGCATAATTTATTTATTTATTTATTTATTTATTTACTTATTTATTTAGATTTGTATGCCGCCCCTCTCCGCAAACTCGGGGCGGCTCACAACAAGTGAAAAAACACAGTTTGCGACAAATCTAAATTCCTACTAAAAAAACATTTAAAAAAACCCCATTTTCTAACACACATATATACACACATACCATTCATAAATTGTACGCCCAGGGGAGATGCCTCAGTTCCCCCATGCCTGACGACACAGGTGGGTCTTAAGGAGCTTACAAAAGGCAAGGAGAGTAGGGGCAGTTCTAATCTCCGGGGGGAGTTGGTTCCAGAGGGCCGGGGCCACCACAGAGAAGGCTCTTCCCCTGGGGCCCGTCAACCGACATTGTTTAGTTGACGGGACCCGGAAAAGCTCTGTGGGACCTAATTGGTCGCTGGGATTCGTGCGGCAGAAGGCGGTCTCGGAGATATTCTGGTCCAGTGCCATGGAGGGCTTTAAAGGTCATAACCAACACTTTGAATTGTGACCGGAAGTTGATCGGCAACCAATGCAGACTGCGGAGTGTTGGCGAAACATGGGCATACCTAGGTAGGCCCATGACTGCTCTCGCAGCTGCATTCTGCACGATCTGAAGTTTCCGAACACTTTTCAAAGGTAGACCCATGTAGAGAGCATTACAGTAGTCGATTTGGGGCACCCCAAAGTTTGTGCCCAATGAAATAGTTGGAATATTTGGTAATTTTATTTCTTTTTCACACTCCCTCTATCCTCAAATCAGAATTTATGATTCAAAGCATGATAGATGTCAGATAGACAATTGGGTGATGGGGAAGACCCTTTGCACAGGTTATTCTTGTTTTGCAGCACTTCGTGGAATGATCTTGAGATCATCCATCTCACCCTCCAACTCTACAAATGTTGCACACACACACACACACAAACGAAACACACACACATGGAGGCACACTTTTTAATGTAGACATACAACTGCCATAGTAGAATTCTTCCCTTCAAAATGAGCAAGAAGAAGCGACCTAGAACTTAGGAGGAATTTCCTGACAGTTAGGACAATTAACCAGTGGAACAACTTGCCTCCAGAAATTGTGAATGCTCCAACACTGAAAGTTTTAAAGAAGGGATTTACAATCATTCATTTCTAATGCTATAAGGACTTCCTGCATGAGCAGGGGGCTGGACTAGAAGACCTCCAAGGTCCCTTCCAACTCTGTTATTGTGTTATTCAATAAAAAATATACCCACCTAGATTTACATATATGCAGGGGTGGGCTACTACCCGGATGGGGAGAACACAGTGGGGCAGCAAAAATGGAGTTCCACTCCAGAGCACCCAATTTGCACTGAAAGATGTTGAAAGAAAGTGCATAAGCCACACCTACAGTGTGGTACTAAAATTTTTGGTAGACTTTCACTGCATATACTGTTGGTTATGACCTATAAAGCCCTTCATGACATCGGACCAGAATATCTCCCGGACTGCCTTCTGCCGCACGAATCCCAGCGACTGATTAGGTCCCACCGAGTTGGCCTTCTCCAGGTCCCGGCGACTAAACAATGTCGTCTGGCGGGTCCCAGGGGAAGAGCCTTCTCTGTGGTGGCCCCGACTCTCTGGAACCAGCTCCCCCGGAGATTAGAACTGCCTCCACCCTCCTTGCCTTCCGTAAACTCCTTAAAACTCACCTCTGCCGTCAGGCATAGGGGAATTGAGGCATTCCCCCTCCCTCCCCCGGGCCTATATAATTTATGTATGGTGTGTCTGTGTGTATGTCTGGTTTAATAATGGTTTTTTAAAAATGTTTTTTAAATTGTATTAGATTTGTTATGAATTGTCTTATTGTATGCTGTGAGCTGCCCCGAGTCTACGGAGAGGGGCGGCATACAAATCTAATTAATAATAATAATAATAATAATAATAATAATAATAATAATAATACTGTATATTTAATAGAAAAAAATGGCATCAGTATTCTCACGAATATTTATTTTATTTATTCGATTTTTATGCCGCCCTTCTCCTTAGACTCAGGGCGGCTTACAACATGTTAGCAATAGCACTTTTTTAACAGAGCTAGGCTATTGCCCCCACAATCTGGGTCCTCATTTTACCCACCTCGGAAGGATGGAAGGCTGAGTCAACCTTGAAAATAGAAACATAGAAACATAGAAGTCTGACGGCAGAAAAAGACCTCATGGTCCATCTAGTCTGCCCTTATACTATTTTCTGTATTTTATCTTAGAATGGATATATGTTTATCCCAGGCATGTTTAAATTCAGTTACTGTGGATTTATCTACCACGTCTGCTGGAAGTTTGTTCCAAGGATCTACTACTCTTTCAGTAAAATAATATTTTCTCATGTTGCTTTTGATCTTTCCCCCAACTAACTTCAGATTGTGTCCCCTTGTTCTTGTGTTCACTTTCCTATTAAAAACACTTCCCTCCTGAACCTTATTTAACCCTTTAATATATTTAAATGTTTCGATCATGTCCCCCCTTTTCCTTCTGTCCTCCAGACTATACAGATTGAGTTCATTAAGTCTTTCCTGATACGTTTTATGCTTAAGACCTTCCACCATTCTTGTAGCCCGTCTTTGGACCCGTTCAATTTTGTCAATATCTTTTTGTAGGTGAGGTCTCCAGAACTGAACACAGTATTCCAAATGTGGTCTCACCAGCATTCTATATAGCGGGATCATAATCTCCCTCTTCCTGCTTGTTATACCTCTAGCTATGCAGCCAAGCATCCTACTTGCTTTCCCTACCGCCTGACTGCACTGTTCACCTATTTTGAGACTGTCAGAAATCATTACCCCTAAATCCTTTTCTTTTGAAGTATTTGCTAAAACAGAACTGCCAATACAATACTCAGATTGAGGATTCCTTTTCCCCAAGTGCATTATTTTACATTTGGAAACAAAATGCACGTGTTGTGCCTTTTCCTTAGTGAAGGGCTACTAAAATTTGTACTGCCACACTGTGGCTTATGCAGGATGCCCTGAATTTTCTTTCAACATCTTTCAGTGCAATTGGTGTGGAGCTCCATTTTTGCTACCCCACTGCGTTCCACCCCCATCCGGGTAGTAGCCCACCCCTGCCTTTCCTCCTCAATATAGGTATGTAGTGTACATTTCTGTAGTCCAAATGTCTATGAGAAAATGCCTTTTGTTCCTGCTTTCATTTCTAGCTGGGTCTACACATTTTTCTTTCCTTTGCCAGGCATAGAAGGAGTGAAAAGTAGGCAGCGAATCTCACCCAGGAGATTACTTTTGAAAGCTAATAGGATAATGGATCAGGTTCCATGATCTCAGCTGAGTGTGGATTTGATGAAACAGCAGAGTACTCCATTTAGTTATTGGCTAATAGCATTACTTGGAAATGATGTCAAATCAATATGGATAAATATTACAAAAGTTTAAGGAAGCCGGGTGGAATGGAAAGGTAGTATTAGGTTTCTGCCTGGATCATTGTGTGGATGGAGAGGAGAAGGAAGGGCAAAAGAAGGCCAATCACTTGCATTTCAAAGGCACAGAGTCCAGAAACAATGGTAGAATTAAGAAATACCCCAATCACCAGGACAAGTGATTAGCATCAAAATCCCATCTGCTAAGAATGTTAACCTTGAAATATCCTTTGCTTGATCCAAGTAGAATTTTTTTCCTTCCTTCTATAAACTCAGTTATCAAGTAGTTAAGTAATTGTTTATAAATCATTTGCTTCATAGCATTAAAAAAATAAATAAAGGGGATTTTTATATATAGGGGTAAAAATATCATAAGTAAGAAGTGTACTTTTGATATATTTATAGAAAACACCCTATGCTTTTATTAAAGGTTTTCTGAACCACATCTTCCTCCACAAATATTATTTCTGATCCTTAGCAAATCAGCCATGTGTTATTAATGTTGAGTGTATGCATTAAATAAATTTTCCATGCATTAACAACCATCGTCTTTGCCAACAGTGCTAAAAGATGCAGAATTATGATAGGAGGTGCTGAATTACTTATGGATCTGACCGCAGATTTATTCTGTGTTATCCACACTATTTTACACTTTCTGTATAATTTTTTTGGAATCTTGGCTCGGAAAGATCTCAAAAGTCATGTTGGGGTAAAGTGAACAAATATAAACATGAGGAATGCCAGACATACAAATTCTGCTGGAAACTTAAGGAATCAAAAATAGTTTGATTTCATGAATTGATTTGAATGATGAGAGATACATTTGACTAATAAAATTGTAATCTGTTTGGACTGGACTGTAAATTATAATTGCAAATATCATGGCTGTTCGCAAATATTTGACCTGCTTATATGGAGGAAGTCAGGATTTGCACCGAGAGCCCACAAATGCACAATTTCAGAATATACAAGGCTATCAAAAGTCATGAGTGAGTCATGAGTGCTCCACAGCATCAAAACAATTTTGCCAATGGCAAGAGCTGGTACCCTATAAATTAGCATTACTCATGACATACTTTTCAGTCCTTGTTAAAGAAAACAGCTGAGATCTCTATTCTCTTTTAAGTGATTTGATACATAGGAGGTGATATTATTCGTCACATGTCTTGTTGCTATCATTCTTAATAATTTGAGATGCATTCTTGTTTTGCTATTCTACTGATTTGCAATTTAATTATTTTGTTCTAGAGTTTAAACACTTTGTAAGAAAAAAAAGAGGAAAGTTTTTTCCCAGTAATGTCAGATTTTTGCTCATGTTATCTACAAGGTCAAAATGAGCTTAGCAACTGGTGTTTTCACAGAGACAACAATGTCATTTTTCTTGGCAACACATGAAGCAATTTACCGTTTACCCTGGAATGTTGCTTTGATCTCCCAGTCTAGATTATAGCTCTTTCTTTCTTTCTTTCTTTCTTTCTTCCATCCATCCATCCATTTTTATTTATTAAATTTATATGCTATCCATCTCCCTGATAAGGTGACTCTCAAATGCTATCCTTTCATTGAATTTATTCCATACAAGTGTTAACTCCATCTGACCCTGCTTAGCTTCTTTTGAGATTAGTGATGGATCAGCCAAGGTTATCTAGTTGTTTTATTTATAAGCAAGTGATTATCCAGGGTGGAATCTCATGTAACTTGTGAAAACTGTGCATCTGTATATTAGTTAATGTTTCAAAAGGCCCTCTACAATTGTCCTCTGCAAAATTGCATGATGAAATTGTGGCAATAATGTCACCATGTTTCCAAATTTCTTCCTCAAAGAGAGAAGAAAAGAAGGTCTCTGTTTCTTTTATAATGGTCAAAGTATTCTGGTTGGCATACATTTCATTGCAAGAATTGCTTGGCATCCCAGCTTTTGCTTTTATTTTGCTTTCTTGATAATGTCTGGAAATCAGCCCATTTTTGAAGCCTTTGTGTATGTCACTGTGTATTTGTGTGTGAGTCTCTCTGTGTGTATGTGTGTGTAAGAGTGAGAGAGAGAGAAAGAAGTTAAGTAATACGGTAAGAAAATTTTACAAAATGGACTCTTTGGGGGAAAAAAACCCCTATTTTTCCAGAAAAATGTATTCTAAGAAATGTATATTCAGCTGTCAAAATAAGTTTCTTGGATGAGATTCAGTTTAAGCCTCCTTCTTACCTTTCAAAAAAAGTACACAGAAGTCAGTGTGTAGCTGAATATGAAACCAGGTCACATACTTTCTCTTGGGACTTCCCAGCCTCGCTTTGCTTGACCCAGATCTTTTGTGTAATTGCCTTTGATCTTATCGTCCTTGCTCACAGGGAACAGAGGATTTAACAGCATCCTCGCAGTCATTCACCTTTCCGGCTTTCTCCTAGCCACCTATTTAAGCAGGGCAAATACAGTGATACCTTGTCTTATAAACTTAATTGGTTCCTGGACGAGGTTCTTAAGGTGAAAAGTTTGTAAGGCGAAACAATGTTTCCCATAGGAATCAATGGAAAAGCGATTAATACGTGCAAGCCCAAAATTCACCCCTTTTGCCAGCTGAAACGCCCGTTTTTGCGATGCTGGGATTCCCCTGAGGCTCCCCTCCATGGGAAACCCCACCTCCGGTCTTCCGTTGCCAGCGAAGCACCTGATTTTGCGCTGCTGGGATTCCCCTGCTGCAGCATCACAAAAACACGGAAGTCCGGAGGTGGGGTTTCCCATGGAGGGGAGCCTCAGGGGAATCCCAGCAGCGCAAAAACGGGCACTTCACTGGCAACAGAAGTCCGGAGGCGGGGAATCCCAGCAGCGGCAGTGGGTTTGTAAGGTGAAAATAGTTTGGCAAGCCCCCCAGGCCGGCTGTGACCTTTTAAAACAGCCGCGCCGCTTCCCAGCTGTCTCCCGAAGCCGAACACGGAAGTTCGGCTTTAGCGTTCGGCTTCAGGAGACAGCTGGGAAGCGGCACGGCTGTTTTAAAAGGTTGCAGCCTGCCTGGGGGGCTTCTCAGCAGCCCCCCGAACCCCGAACCCGGGTTCGGGGGGGGGTGCTGGCAAGCCCCCCAGGCCGGCTGCGACCTTTTAAAACAGCCGCGCCGCTTCCCAGCTGTCTCCTGAAGCCGAACGCTAAAGCCGAACTTCCGCGTTCGGCTTCGGGAGACAGCCCCAGCACCCCCCCCCAGCGCCCCCCCGAACCCAGGTTCGGGGGGTGCTGGGAAGCCCCCCAGGCCGGCTGTCACCTTTTAAAACAGCCGCGCGGCTTCCCAGCAGTCGCCGAAAGCCGTTTTTTTGCGGGGGGTTTTTTGGTTGCATGGATTAATTGACTTTACATTGTTTCCTATGGGAAACAATGTTTCATCTTACGAACCTTTCGTCTTACGAACCTCCTCCTTGCACCAATTAAGTTCGTATCATGAGGTATTACTGTATTTTTAAAATATTTTATCAAATATTCATTTCACATTTGGAGGATCATTAGTAGGCCACATATGTATTTAATACGTTCATATACTCTCTTATCAGTAACATTTTCGGGATTCTTTGCTTCAGTACATAGAAAAGGACCCAGTTAAATTAATTGAATTAAAAGGGCATGAGATAAATGGGTAACAGCTTAAAATAAAAATTACGAAGCAGTTGAACAGCGATATTGAAACAACTAAAACACGATCTAAGTATTGCCCACAAGATCATATCCTGCAACGTTCTACCTGTCAATGACTATTTCAGCTTCAATCGCAACAACACAAGAGCACGCAACAGATTCAAACTTAATATTAACCACTCGAAACTTGACTGTAAAAAATATGACTTCAGCAACCGAGTTGTCGAAGCGTGGAACTCATTACCTGACTCAGTAGTGTCAACCCTTAACCCCCAACATTTTTCCCTTAGACTATCCACGATTGACCTCTCCAGGTTCCTTAGAGGTCAGTAAGGGGCGTACATAAGTGCACCAGTGTGCCTTCCATCCCCTGTCCAATTGTCTCTCCTTATCTCATTTATCTTTGCTTCCTTTCAAATATGTTCACCTATACTTTTATATCTTTTCTTCTATTCTTTTCTTTACTTATATTATTACATATCTTTCTCTTCAATGTGTGTTATGTATTGGACAAAATAAATAAATAAAATAAATAAATAAACTAGTTTGAGAGTAAATGATCCTTGATTGTCCTTGTGTCAGGTTCCAAAAAGGGAGAAAATACTCCAAATTTAAATCTGGCTTGTTACTTCTTTTTTTCATTACCCTTCTGGCACAAACTGACAATCACAAAATCAAGGAATATCTTGAAGGAAGACTGGTATTCATCTGAATGGCCAGTCCTCCACAGAGGTCCAAGATGACACAGGAGAGCAACAGCTGACTCCCGGCTGCAGTTACACCTCCTTGCTGATGTCATTGCTGTGCAACAGCCTCTCAGCTGTTCTGTGGCTGCATGGCCTGCTCCCTGGAGCTCCTATATATGGCCATTTGCAGCATCCCACAGTCACATGACTGTCATTTTCACCATTTTTGTTTTGCGATTTGCCTGTAGAGTGGTACCTCTACTTAAGAACTTAATTCGTTCCGTGACCAGGTTCTTAAGGAGAAAAGTTTGCAAGTAGAAGCAATTTTTCCCATAGGAATCAATGTAAAAGCAAATAATTCACGCCAACCCATTAGGAAAGAAATAAAAGCTTGGAATTTGGGTGGGAGGAGGAGGAGGAGGAAGAGGAGGAGGACAGTCACTGCTGAAGGAAGAAGGTGAAGTGAGGGGAATAAAAAAAAACAACCAAAATTTTAAGGCTTTAAAAAAAAAAGAGGGACTCTGAGGCAGCGAGGAGGACCATGCACCGACCATGCACCCAGCGTGAGGCTGCCTTCCATACACTGCGCCAGAGAGAGAAACCCAGGCAGGCGAGAGGGGGAGTGCAACTGAAAGGCTCCTCTGGCAGCCCAAAAAAGCCAGAGATGGCCAGGATTAAAGGGAGAATGGTAGGAAACTGGCCAGGCCTTTGTGCCGCTCTCAAATTTCCTGGGAAATTTTTCCAGGCTCAGGTTCTTAAGTAGAAAATGGTTCTTAAGTAGAGACAAAAAAATCTTGAACACCCGGTTCTTATCTAGAAAAGTTCTTAAGTAGAGGTGTTCTTAAGTAGAGGTACCACTATATTTATTTCCAATTTCCGGCAATCAACACCCATTGGGGAAAACTTTGATTGTTTATCAGTCGCAGTGTTAGCTTAATGATTACCACAACAGGGGTCATAACACTGGGGTCAGTCATGTGGTGACCTGCATAATAACCACCATGACCTATAACCATAATTCCTGAATTAATGGTGGACATAAATTAAGGACTACTTGTATAGACTCTATTAGGATTAATGCCTTACATTCAAGGTTATAGAACTGGGATCCCTTGGCTGTTGCAGACAGGTGTTGTTAGCAGGAATTTCCTGATGGCTCTGAAGTACCATTTTGGTTTGGAATATAGCCTGCTACACATTCCTACTATGTGTTTGTTGAGAGAGAAAGTCCATTAAATCCAGTGTGGATTCCTTTCTCCTCAGTAGGGACTGAATCCAATTCTAGGCAATAAGAGTCTTTTGACCCAGCATCACCAGAGCTGTGATGGTACAGTAGTTAGAATTCAGTATTGCAGACTAACTCTGATGACTCTCAGCAGTTCGATTCTGACAGGCTCAAGATTGACTCACTTATGTGGAGAAAAATATTCATCTCCTGTATGACATTATGTGTGTTCTGACTTCCTCCCACTCTGCGATCACTCTATGGTCAATTTCTCTAGGTTCTTCCCCCATTAATGGGAAATTGCAAAAAAAAATAGACATAAATATTTTAAAAACATATTTTTAAAGAAGCGATTAACTATCTTGCGAATGATTACAATAAAATGGAAATTTTTACTGATCTGCGAAAACCTAATCTGAACCAGAGCATTAAAAAATGCCAATATTGTTGCCACAGCTAAGAATAAATACTTCCATTACTACATCCAACGAATGTTAAAAATGCCCAGAAAATGGCATCACTTTTAAACATATTTATTTCTCAAACTTTGCTCTGATATACACATTTAACCTGTTCTGTCGGGCTCTCTGGTAGAATCCTCCCAAAAATTCACAGGTACAAATTTCAGACACACACACGTTTGAAAATTCAAAACAATGTTCTTTATAATGAAAATTCACTTAAACCAAGCCCTCTTTTGGTATAGCAAAGAGCACTCGTTTCCAAACAAACTGGTAATTTGTACAAGTCCCTTATCAGTTCTGTGATACTTAGCTTGCAGTTGTGAGGTAATTCACAGTCCTTCTTCTTTCACAAAGTGAAACACACTTTGCTCTGGTTTAGTTTCAAAGCGGGGAAAAATCAGCACACAAAAGGTCAAAGTCAGTAAAGCAGTCACGAAACACAACGATCAGATAATCCTCCACAATGGCCAAACCCACAGGCTGCTATTTATAGCAGCCTCACTAATTACCACAGCCCCACCCAACCA
Source organism: Erythrolamprus reginae (assembly GCF_031021105.1). Lineage (NCBI taxonomy): Eukaryota > Metazoa > Chordata > Lepidosauria > Squamata > Dipsadidae > Erythrolamprus > Erythrolamprus reginae. The sequence goes on from NC_091955.1 coordinate 78,730,948, forward strand.
CAGGTGGCCTCATTTTCTTTGATAATAATCTCTCACGTTGTTGCCTATGCATCGCTCTCCACATGCGTGGCTGTATCATTAACTCTTGTTCTGAATCCAAGGAGGAGCTAGATAATTGATCTCCTTCTGAGCTGTCTGCCACACTCTCCTCCTCCCTGTCACTCATGTCTTCTTGGTCAGAGGAGCCTTCATCAGCAGATTCCACCGGGGGCAAAACAGGCCTGCAGCATGTGGATGTCTCCCCCACATCCACAGTCCTTGGGGCAGGAGCTGGGCCAGAACTAACCACAACATAACCTAAGGGGCAAAGTTGTACATGTCACAAAATGAATGTGCAATTGCTGAGATATCCCAATATTCAGATAAGTGGAAAAGGAAGTTATTAAAGTTTCATGAAAAATTCAGAAAAGACCAGATAAATCCCTCTGTGGTAGATTCATTTGTCTCCATTTTGGATTGTGTCTTGAGATTGGCTACACGTGGGATGCATAGTTGCCATTTGTAATTGTGCTGCAAACTGGAAAAAACACAGCTGTAGTTGTGGCATCTGCTACTGTGACTTTGGGCTATTCTTTGTCAGACTAAACAAACAAGAACAAAAATTCTTTGGAACTGTGTATGCTGGTCATGTACACCATGTAATCATTGTCCCCTGCTATGATATTTGTTTCTATCTGGTGCTGCCAGACATTTCAACTGTCTTTGCTGCTTGTTGCAATCAACATTTTTAATCTGCAAGGATGCTTTTGCAAAATGAATAACTATGTACACATCCTGGATGTTTGTTTGCTTTTATTTGGTAGCTTTGTTTGTTCTGCCTTGGTATTTACTTCAACAGTTGTCAAACTTTGTAGTACTAGGATTCCCTAAAATGATGAATGAATTTAGGGATCTCCCCTCTCTCCCAAATAGCCTAATTATTTTGGTGAGGGCTGGATAAGAAATTAATGTATTCCTTTGAGTGATTAAATTTAAATTGATACTATTGCAGAAAGGATCCAAAATTGTGGCAACAGCCAGGTAAATCAAAGAGAAGACCCTGAACAGGTTGTGTTCCACACCCAAACATTATGACTTTCTGGTTGGTCTTGATCCAATTTGGAAATTCATTCATTACACAGTACACTTAACTTGGCAATGGGATTAAGCCATTTTTTGGATCGTCAGAATCTACAGTATTTAATCCATAGATATAAAATTAATCCAGTTTGAATTGGATTACCAAACTCAGCATGTGATTAAAGACAGCTGCTAGGTTTGTAACTACTATATATGCTATGCAGTGGTGGGTTTCAATTTTTTTTTACTACTGGTTCTGTGGGTGTGGTTTGGTGGGTGTTGCAGGGGAAGGATGGTGTAAAATATCAATTTCCTCCCGATCAGATGGGACTTGGGAAGCAGAGAACAGATAGGAGAAGAGCCAGTCAAAGCTGGTATTTACCAGTTCTCCAAACTAATCAAAGCTTATTTATTTATTTATTTATTTATTTATTTGTTTGTTTGTTTGTTTGTTTGTTTATTTATTTATTTATTTATTTATTTATTTATTTATTTATTTATTTATTTATTTATTTATTTATTTATTTATTTATTTATTTATTTATTTATTTATTTATTTATTTATTTATTTATTTATTTATTTATTTATTTATTCCAATACACAATGAGGGTTTTAGTGGGTATATATCTATATACACATAGTAAAATACATGATGAAGGTTATAGAGGAGATACTCATAGTAAAATATATCTAAGAAATAATAGAAAAGAAGATATACCGTGTTTCCCCGATAGTAAGACACCCCCGATTGTAAGACGTATCGGGGGTTTCAGGGGGGTCGGCTAATATAAGCCGTATCCCCAAAAGTAAGACATATGTCTTACTTTCGGGGAAACACGGGGGTATTGCCGCCGGATCCTCTCTAGCGAAGGCAACACCCCTCTGCGCCCACCTCGCGCGGCACGCCAACTCACCTTGCAGCGTTCCAGCTCTACCGAGCAGCGCAAGAAACAATGCCAGGCCTCATGGCGATGGAAAGAAAGAGAGGGCGAACTCTACCAGCCTGGTTTACTCCGGGAATGCGACGTTATCTTTCCAGTGAAGGCAGCAGCAGCAGCAACAACCCATCCGCCGCCCGGCTCTAGACCATTCACCCTTAAAGGCGAGGGCTGGGCGGAGCTAGCGGCTGAAGGGGAGGGCCAGGCCAGAAAGCGAAACTAAGCGAGTTATCACGGCGGCTTTGCTCTCGCTGGCTCCCTTTTGCGCTTCTGTTATGCTTGCTTTTGCCGCCGCCGGCAGTCTACGAGCGTCCGCTGGCCCCTGCTGCAGTCACTTTCTGCCTCCGCTGGAGCCGGCTGTGGTTTCTAGCATCCTCTGCTTGGAGAGGACTTTGGAAGTGACGCCGGCTGCTGTACCAGTTTCTTTCCTTCTCCCCCACCCCCATTTTTGTAAGGAAGCGCTGAAAGACACCGCGGAACTTACCGCTGAGTAAATGGCAACTCCTGTCTTGTTTGCCTTCGGACTACTGGCTTTTTTTTCCAATATAAGACATACCCCGAAAGTAAGACATAGTGGGGCTTTTGAGGATAAAAAGAAAGTAAGACAGTGTCGGGGAAACACGGTAGTAATAGCACATATCAATGAAAGAATAGAAGAAGAGATATAGGAATAGAAGAAAGGTATAGGAGATATAGGAGAGCAATAGGACAGGGGACAGAAGGCACTCTAGTGCACTTGTACTCGCCCCTTACTGACCTCTTAGGAATCTGGATAGGTCAACTGTAGATAATCTAAGGGTAAAGTGTTGGGGGTTTGGGGATGACACTATGGAGTCCGGTAATGAGTTCCACACTTCGACAACCTGGTTACTCAAGTCATATTTTTTACAGTCAAGTTTGGAGCGGTTAATATTAAGTTTAAATCTGTTGTGTGCTCTTGTGTTGTTGTGGATGAAGCTGAAGTAGTCGCCGACAGGCAGGACGTTGCAGCATATGATCTTGTGGGCAATACTTAGATCTTGTTTAAGGCGTCTTAGTTCTAAGCTTTCTAGGCCCAGGATTGAAAGTCTAGTCTCGTAGGGTATTCTATTTCGAGTGGAGGAGTGAAGGTCTCTTCTGGTGAAGTATCTTTGGACATTTTCATGTCTGAGATGCGATATGGGTTCCAAACAGATGAGCTGTATTCGAGGATGGGTCTGGCAAAAGTTTTGTAAGCTCTGGTAAGTAGTGTGAGATTGCCAGAGCAGAAGCTATGTTCTCCAGATCCAGTCAGAACGTGCTGAAACCCACCTCTGATGCTATGTGAGTGAAACCAGCAAGTAATTCTTTTAAAGAAGTGTGTTGCTTATGCAAACAACACACCTGCCTGTGAATTCTATATTCATGTTGGAATCCAGTTGCAGAATCTAGATATATGGATGGGTCCAAGCCCACAAAACCTCTTTGAAGTGAAATTCTGAGCTGTGTTTCCTTTATAATCACAAGACAGATACTGTTATATGCTGAAAGAGTTATGGAGATCCATCCGTGTACAATATATTAACATTTAGAGATTTAATTCTATGGCTGTAAATATTACAATGGCACTGATCACATTCTTGGGGGGAAAGGAAAAACGTGGGTTAAGATTAGATAAAGGCATGACCATTCTCTGAATTATAGGTTCCCTAGAGTATTCTAAGAACTTGGGGATAAAAAAATGCCTTTCTCTCTTATTTCATTTTTCATTTAAACCAACCTGTTCTTTAACTTAGAGCCATAGAATGTAAGGGTTGAACAGGATCTCATCAATTATCTAAACTTTCTGTCTGTTTAATGCTGGCATCTATTTCTACAGCGTTCCCAACAGATGGTTATCCAGCTTCCTTTAAACCCCTTCCTAAGACAGTGGTGTTCTATTGTTGAAAAATTGTTCTTCTGATGCCATCTTTCCTTTGTTGGGGAGTGATGGCATATTTTGAAATATGAAAGACAAACCTTTTTTCAAAACATTTCTCTTTAGAAACATGCAGAATGAGTAAGTATCCCATCTGCTCAGCTCACAATCAATATTATCTTTTCCAATCTCTCAGCTTCCCCCCCCCAAAAAAAACAAAAAAACCCCCACCCATCATGTTTCCAATTTTCTCCTAAAATTGCATTGTATTGGCATCTTTCAGTTTCAAAACACTATGGTATCAAGCTCTGGACGCCTGTGTAGGTTAGTTTGGTGTTGTGGTTAGCTCTGGCCCAGCTCCTGCCACAAGGACTGTGGATGTGGGAGAGACATCCACATGCTGCAGGCCTGTTTTGCCCCCGGTGGAATCTGCTGATGAAGGCTCCTCTGACCAAGAAGACATGAGTGACAGGGAGGAGGAGAGTGTGGCAGACAGCTCAGAAGGAGATCAATTATCTAGCTCCTCCTTGGATTCAGAACAAGAGTTAATGATACAGCCACGCATGCGGAGAGCGATACATAGGCAACAACAACTGAGAGATTATTATCAAAGAAAATGAGGCCACCTGTGGTTGGGTGGGGCTGTGGTAATTAGTGAGGCTGCTATAAATAGCAGCCTGTGGGTTTGGCCATTGTGGAGGATTATCTGATCGTTGTGACTGCTTTACTGACTTTGACCTTTTGTGTGCTGCTTTTTCCCCCCGCTTTGAAACTAAACCAGGGCAAAGTGTGTTTCACTTTGTAAAAGAAGAAGGACTGTGAATTACCTCACAGCTGCAAGCTAAGTACCACAGAACTGATAAGGGACTTGTACAAATTACCAGTTTGTTTGGAGACGAGTGTTCTTTGCTATACCAAAAGAAGGCTTAGTTTAAGTGAATTTTCATTATAAAGAACATTTTTTTGAATTTTCAAACATGTGTGTGTCTGAAATTTGTATCTGTGCATTTTTGGGAGGATTCTACCAGAGAGCTCGACAGAACATATGGAGGATAGACTGTTATCCAAGCAGCAGATCCCCCCTCTCCATGTCTCTGAAATACTCCAAAGGAATGGCAGAGGCCAATATGATTGGTTTCAGCTATGTCGCAGGAGTTATCAGAACGTGGCTGTACACAGTCACAAATTGCTTCCAGGACTATGGATTTGGTCTCAAGGTTGACTCCTGAAGCCCTTTCCAATGATGAATATAGCCACAAGGCAGTGGAGATATGCAGTCAGAGTTTCCCTTCTCCTAGTGGTTGACCAGGGCGTCTTGCCATGCTCTTAGCATACCACATCACTTGCAGAGACTACCTTCATGACCGTTGACTTACTCTAGTAGGTTTTATCTGCTCAATCCACTGGAATCTGTCTTCACATGCTCGGGATAGACAAGTCCCTATCTGACAGAAGGTAAATGACCCAATGGCTACTCAATGCCATCTGGCAGGACCCAGGGGAAGAGCCTTCTCTGTGGCGGCTCTGGCCCTCTGAAATCAATTTCCCCCAGAGATTAAGACTGCCCCCACCCTCCTTGCCTTTCGAAAGCTCCCGAAGACCAACCTATGTCGCCAGGCATGGGGAAACTGATATACCCCTAGCTACTATGGTTTTATGTATCATCTATTAGGTTGTGTGATTGGTTTTCTTTTTATAATAAGGGTTTTAAATTGCTTTTTAACATTAGATTTGTAAATGTTGTATTGTTGTTGTGAGCCGCTCCAAGTCATCAGAGAGGGGCGGCATACAAATCTAATAAATAATAATAATAATAATAATAATAATAATAATAATAATAATAATAATTATTAATAATAATAATAATAATAATAATAATAATAATAATAATAATAATAATTATTATTATTATTATTATTATTATTATTATTATTACTCTCACCTGGTTTAGCCAGGCTGTCAAAGCTATTGCCTGGGGTGTGGCCGATGTGCTACTAGGAGCCATAGGTGAGAGCTGAGTGACAGGTAGGGACCAAAGGTGAATGAGCTGCCCTAAAAGCTGCCCTAAAATGAGCTGCCGTAAAAGGACACGACATGCCCCTACTCCAGAGGTACTGGAAAGTATTTTCCTGTAGCTCTCTCTCAGTATAGAAACAGAGCCGATGAGAGATAAAGGATGATAGGAGAACTTTAGATATTACTGAGTGTACATTAATGAAACTAGGTAGGACCTATTGAAAATAACTCCTATAGTTCTCAGCAGTAAAGGAATATACACTGCTCAAAATAAATAAATAAAAGGGAACACTTAAACAACAGAATATAACTCCATGTATTCAATGAGAATATTTAATTCATTCAGATCTAGGATGTGTTATTTGAGCGTTCCCTTTATTTTTTTGAGCAGTATATTTTCCTATTTTTGCAAGAGTATGTTTGCTTGGGAAGGGCAAAACTTAAAAAAAAAAGACTAGGCATGCACATTTCAGATTATATATTTATTTTTGGATTTAATTTTCTTATCCTGTAATGAAGCTGTAATTCTTCAAATCATCTGTACAGCGCATTTATGAGCGAAAGAGCCATAGCTCAGTGAGTAAATGTTTTGCATACTAAAAGCCTCAAGTTCGGTCTCTTTCTCTTCATAAAGAGAGGGAGAAATAATTGCCTGAATTCTAGAAAGAGCATTGGAGCTGTGCTTAGTTGAGCCAATAAGCTGTTTCAGAATTTCAACGTTTCCTGTCAACTTTGTCCATATCAATACATACAAATCATGACAAGGGGAGAATCTTCTGGAAAGTGTTCTGAAAAAAATAAGTCACAGTGATTGTATTTCTTATTTTCTGTAATTTTTCTGTAATTATACATACACATACACAGGGAGAGAGAAAGGAGGCAGGGGGAGAGGGGAAGAGAGAGAGAGAGGGAGATATTGAGAGAGAGAGAGATCAGTATTTCGGAAATGTTCGGAAACTTCAGATCGTGCAGAATGCAGCTGCGAGAGCAATCATGGGCTTTCCCAAATATGCCCATGTTACACCAACACTCCGCAGTCTGCATTGGTTGCTGATCAGTTTCCGGTCACAATTCAAAGTGTTGCTTATGACCTATAAAGCCCTTCATGGCACCGGACCAGATTATCTCAGGCCTTTACAATTTTATGCATGGTATGTCTGTCTGTATGTTTGGTTTTTTACATTAATGGGTTTTTAATCGTTTTTAGTATTGGATTATTATTATATGCTGTTTTATGATTGCTGTTAGCCGCCCCGAGTCTTATAGATAGATAGATACATAGATAGATAGATAGATAGATAGATAGATAGATAGATAGATAGATAGATAGACAGACAGACAGACAGACAGACAGACAGACAGACACAGACAGACAGACAGACAGACAGACAGACAGACAGATTTCATGCTTCATGTCTTTCCTCCCTCTGGATTAGAGGTGAGTTCCTGCCAGTTCTAACTGGTTAGGAAACTAGTGATGATGTCACCAAGCTGGGTCTGTGGGTGCTCTTCTGTGGGTGCCGCCATCTTGGATTTTGCTTCTGCGCAAAGCTATTTTTTAATTTTTGAGGGTGCACATGTGCACGAAGTGCACCCCACACCTGGTGTGACCTGAGAGAACCAGCAGTAAAAGGCTCCACAACCCACCCCTGTCCTGAATGACCACATTATTGGGGGTCGATGATGTTACGGAACTGGTTCGGTTGGTGCTGGTCTGTGGGCACCGCCATCTTCTTTTAATTTTTTTAAAAAATCTTCTGAGCATGTGCAGAAGCTGAGTTTCTAGTACTGTGCATGTGGTCGACATCTTGTTTTTGGCTTTTTAAAAAAATGATATTTTTTTTGAATTTTTTTTTGAAAAAGTTTTTTTTTCTGAGCATGTGCAGAAACCAGGTTTCTGGCACTGTATGTGCAGGCACTATCTTGTGTTCAGCTTAAGTTTTTATTTTTTATTTTTGGATATTTTTTTACTCTCTGGATGCACGTGTGCGCAAGGTGTGCACATGCCCACAAGGCACAGGAGGAAGCAAACCAGCAGTAAGGTAAGTTAGAACCTACCCCTGAGTTATATGCGCATGTGTGTATGTATCTGTGTAATATCCATCCATCCATCCATCCATCCATCCATCCATCCATCCATCCATCCATGCATCCATCCATCTACCTATTTGACAAATGGTTATCCAACATTGTCTTCTTCCTCTTCCTCTTCCTCTTCCTCTTCCTCTTCCTCTTCTTCTTCTTCTTCCTCCTCTTCCTCCTATTTTTCTTCCTCCTCCTCCTTCAGAGGTGTCCTTATTTGCTCCCGATAGCCTGGGTTACCTTACTGAGTTGTTTGTTTTGGATAGCTGTTTTCCCAGAGGTCACAACCGTATTCTTATTTGGTGTCTGAGCTCTCTCATTTTCATTAACAGCTTGGCTGGGTGCATCTGAGTCTGCAGTGGGGAATTAGATCAAGGTGAGCTGAGCAAAGCAGCAACAAAACAGCCAAAAAGCCCACACAAAACCATGGTTTAGTCTCTCATCTCCAGAACACTAAATGTACATTAATTATTGTTCAAGGTTTTTTTTCTTAATAGTTGTCCTTTGGTTCTTTCTTGCTACTTTTCTTCTTTTGCCTCTAAGGATAATTAGTGGGAAACAGGGAGAGTTTATTCTCCTTTCTTAGAGAAAGAAGTTGAATTTAGAAAATAGCTCTAATCTAATCTAGTCTAATAGACTACCTATATTCACATGCTGGTAGTCCTTGATTTACAACAGTTCATTTAGTGATCATTCAAAGTTACAATGGCATCGTCCAATAAAAGGATCTTGACCTTAGAGGGGCATGACTTGCGAATAGGATGGCATGCCCACCTGTGGAGTGACAGCTCAAAAAGACAAACCATGGTCAATAATAATTAGGAAATCCCTCTTAAAAACTTGGCATGAAATTAGACTTGGCATGAAATTAAAAAGAAAAATTATAGCAAAGTACCAAAGTACCAAAGTACCAAAAGTACAATCTACAATGGAGGCTATTATCTAACCCAATCTGATACACCCTACCAAAACCCTGAAATATAATGGAGATTTAAAAAGTAAGGAAGAATTACAAAAACAAAATTATAAGATTGACTAGTGGATTTACGCATAAATTAAATCCAGATACAACAAAGATAGAGAAGGCCCAGGCATAGATATAACCACACCACCATTAGATAAAATTTTGACCGGATCAGATGATAAAATAATCACAAAGCGATACAAATATTTGTTAGAATCAGATAAAATAGCGGAAATTGTTAAAGGCCCAATGATTGCTTGGGTGAAAAATTTGGGACATAACATTCATCTAGCTGACTGGGAGGAATTATGGAATACCAACTCTAAGATTACAAAATCTGTTGCATACAAAGAAAATTATTATAAGATATTTTATAGATGGTATCTACCCCCCTTAAGATTGGCTAAAATTTATCCAAAACTAAATGATAAATGCTGGAAATGCAACAGACAGACTGTTCTGTCGGACTCTCTGGTAGAATCCTCCCAAAAATTCACAGGTACAAATTTCAGACACACACATGTTTGAAAATTCAAAACAATGTTCTTTATACTGAAAATTCACTTAAACCAAGCCCTCTTTTGGTATAGCAAAGAGCACTCATCTCCAAACAAACTGGTAATTTGTACAAGTCCCTTATCAGTTCTGTGATACTTAGCTTGCAGCTGTGAGGCAATTCACAGTCCTTCTTCTTTCACAAAGTGAAACACACTTTGCTCTGGTTTAGTTTCAAAGTGGGGAAAAATCAGCACACAAAAAGTCAAAGTCAGTAAAGCAGTCACGAAACACAACGATCAGATAATCCTCCACAATGGCCAAACCCACAGGCTGCTATTTATAGCAGCCTCACTAATTACCACAGCCCCAACCAACCACAGGTGGCCTCATTTTCTTTGATAATAATCTCTCAGTTGTTGTTGCTATGCATCGCTCTCCGCATGCGTGGCTGTATCATTAACTCTTGTTCTGAATCCAAGGAGGAGCTAGATAATTGATCTCCTTCTGAGCTGTCTGCCCCACTCTCCTCCTCCCTGTCACTCATGTCTTCTTGGTCAGAGGAGCCTTCATCATCAGATTCCACCGGGGGCAAAACAGGTCTGCAGCATGTGGATGTCTCCCACACATCCACAGTCCTTGGGGCAGGAGCTGGGCCAGAGCTAACCACAACACAGACTGGCACCTTCTTTCACTAATGGTGGTCCTGTCACAAAGCAAAAAGATTTTGGAACATGATACATAGGTGGCTACTAGAAATTACAAAGGAAAAAATTGAATTCCTTCTAATAAACTGACTAAACTGACTGACTTCTAATAGCCTGACTATTGGGAGTATTTGTCAAATGAGTGATGTGCCTGGAAACCATTGGCTTTACAGCAAGCCTGCCCTTTGGCTCTCCCTGTCTGACCTGTGTGAGATCAATCAGAAATTAGAAATCAAGTATAAATAAACATGCCACAGGGCAGGAGAAGAAGCCGAGTCAGATTCGGCTCTGGCTGTCGCTATGCACTTCTTCAGTTGGTTGCCAGCTGTGGGAGGATAATGAGAGTTTGTGCACAATGCTCACCCCTCACCTGGAGCAGCCTGGAGAGTCGATGTGATGGAGTTTGGGTGAAATGAGAAGTCCTTGATTGTCTCTGAGCTTGGTTGCTTTCTTGCAGATGTTTCACTACCCAAACTAGGCCCTGAGTTTGACAGCTCTGTTCCAGTGAAGGGCTGCAAAATTTTTACTACCACAGCGTGGGTGTGGCTTATTGTGTGGGTGTGGCTTGATGGTCATGTGACTGGGTAGGAGTGGCTTGTCGGCCATGTGACCAGGTGGGAGTGGCTTGACAGTCTCATGACCGGGGGGGGTGACTTAAAGGTCATGTGACTGAGTGGGAGTGGCTTACCGACCAAGATAAGTTTTCAAATAGGTACTTGGACACTTTTTCAGTTGATTAAGTCACATTATTTGAATAGCCACAAAAAGGACAAATGATAGACAGCATTATTTGTTGAGGGGCACAGGAACATTTTAAGGTTTTGTATTGAACCCACAAGGTTCAGTATGATAACAGATTAGGCAAGTAGCTCAATTTTCTTTAATTGCTATAAAAGTTTAGTTCTAGATAGTGATTAAAATGATTAAAGCGTTTATGGGTAAAAACATACTATTTAATTATTTCCTATTTTAAAAGTAATTAAGGATCATACTAAGGTACTAGAGAAGGGAGGACAATTAAAAAAAACCTATTAATTATTCAATAAATAGTGCATAAATTTACTACCCCCACTGCCCCCCCCTCATGGGGGCAGCAGCCCATTCCTACCCTGTTCTAGTGGCTTGACTTGTCAGTATGGGTTCAGGACATCATTGTTCTTGATGAAGCCAACAAAATCCCATCAAGGAATTGTCAAATGCACTAATAGTAAATGACCCAAGAAAAGAGTCAAGACCCTCCAAAATTGCTTCCAACAACTTTGTCACTTTTTCCAAGGTTGTAACTTTAAAACGAACAATCATAAATCAAGATACTTGTATATGTATAGGTGTGTATGTTTTTATAGTTAAGTGTATTAGCAGTGTTAAGGGACAGGATTAAATGGTTCTATACTTTCTCACATGTCTCAACTTCAGGTTAAGCCTTTTCTCCTTTGCAAAAACAGTTAGAAACATAGAAACATAGAAGACTGACGGCAGAAAAAGACCCCATGGTCCATCTAGTCTGCCCTTTTACTATTTCCTGTATTTTATCTTACAATGGATATATGTTTATCCCAGGCATGTTTAAATTCGGTTACTGTGGATTTACCAACCACGTCTGCTGGAAGTTTGTTCCAAGGATCTACTACTCTTTCAGTAAAATAATACTTTCTCATGTTGCCTTTGATCTTTCCCCCAACTAACTTCAGATTGTGTCCCCTTGTTCTTGTGTTCACTTTCCTGTTAAAAACACTTCCCTCCTGAACCCTATTTAACCCTTTAACATATTTAAATGTTTCGATCATGTCCCCCCTTTTCCTTCTGTCTTCCAGACTATACAGATTGAGTTCATTAAGTCTTTCCTGATACGTTTTATACTTCAGACCTTCCACCATTCTTGTAGCCCGTCTTTGGACCCGTTCAATTTTGTCAATATCTTTTTGTAGGTGAGGTCTCCAGAACTGAACACAGTATTCCAAATGTGGTCTCACCAGCGCTCTATATAAGGGGATCACAATCTCCCTCTTCCTGCTTGTTATATCTCTAGCTATGCAGCCAAGCATCCTACTTGCCTTTCCTACCGCCCGACCACACTGCTCACCCATTTTGAGACTGTCAGAAATCACTACCCCTAAATCCTTCTCTTCTGAAGTTTTTGCTAACACAGAACTGCCAATGCAATACTCAGATTTAGGATTCCTTTTCAGTTGTAGCAAACGGTCATTTTTTTTTGTTTCTGGACAGTTATTTCGTGCCCAGATTGTACCCTAGTAGTATAGCAGGTCCACCAATTCTGTCCTGAAAGTTCTTTTCTTTTTTCTTTTGGATGCTGTTAAAGAATTCCTTATGGCTTGTCAGCCTTCATTTACCTCTTTAGTCTTCACATTTGCTCCTAGGCCTCTTTTAAATCTCCAATTTACATTCTTCTTGCCAAAGTTGCTCCTTTTCATTAACATCACTTGAGTTGGATATCCAATTTCATTTCATAAGGGGACTTTTTCTGCCTGCATAAGTTTTTGATACTCATCTATACCAAATATTTAATTTCAGGAGGCTTTCTGGTTACAAGGTATGTGCCAATTTCATGACTGAGTTGGGCAGCCGTTTGAAAATCTCCATGGAAAGTTTAATCAAGTGGTTCTTTCTCTTGCTTTTAAACATAAAGCTGAGACGTGCTTCTTGAGAGTCTTCAGCAGTGCTGCAAAGAGTATTCCCAAACCACTCAAATCAAAATAGATTTTTAACACAGAAAATCTTCATGACCGACAATAAAAAAAATACTAAGATCTGCTGCAGTGGCTAGGCACCAGTGGAAGTGGGAGAATCAGTCCTGTTTCAAGATTTTTCTCTTGTCATTTGAATGAGCCGCTGCATGGAGGTGTTATTTTTAATGATCCATTTGTTTACAACCTGGGTGTCAAACTTGCATTGTTGTGGTGGCGCCACACAATGTATCAGGACTTTCCCCCCCCCTTCACTTCAGGCTGCAGGGCATGAGTTTGACAGCCCTGGTTTACAGCCTTGAAGTAGAAATGTACCTCTTTTCAAATATTGTATGTGATTGTGGCATTAGTTAAATATTTTTATGATAATGGAAATTTTACCTGCACATCTTAACTTGGGTGAGTTTGTTGTGAGTTAAATATTCAAGATGTACAGGCCGAATGAAAGAGGAAGAAGGATAATAGGAAAAAGAAATTATTATTATCTAAAGAAAAAATATCCTCCATTGGACAGCTGGAAATTCTAGATCAATAAATCTGAAAACCAGAAGCGTACCAAAAGGGCATGCACGCTTGCCATAGCGTGTGCATGTGTCCCCACACCGATAATGCAGTGCTCTCCCCCATGCATCCATGCACATCCCCATGCAACCCCCTCCACACGCATGTGCTAAAACCTCACAGAAGCTTCCAAACTTCCAGTAGGCCCGTTGAGCTGTTTTCTGTCCTCCCCAGGCTTCAGAAAGCCTCTGGAGCCTGTGGATGGTGAAAAACGGCCCAATCGGCCTACCAGTAGTTCAACTTTCAGTAGCCCTGTTGGGCTGTTTTTCACCAACCACAAGCTCTGGAGGCTTTTCAGAAGCCCGAGAAGGGCAAAAATGGCCTCTCCTGCCCCCCAGAAGGCCGAAAATCATCTGGCCAGTTCTTTGCAAGGGAGGTGTATGACACACATATCCTTTGATACTTTTCTCAGTGCATGTGTACTGGAGCTGACATATCAGCAGCTCCTCACATGCCCTCAGATATGGCTGTTTACCACCTGTGGCATGTGTGAATAAAATATAAATGGCAGTGATCTAAGTCCATTACGTGAAATTAAGCAGATCTTTAAGTTTATGTTCCAGAAGTTGAGAGTATCACAGTACTGCTGTAACGCTGTCTCAGGAACTGATAATAATATCTGGCACATGCAATAACATACAAGAAAGTTTTGATTGATTTGATTGATTGACTAAATGCCATCAAGTTGTTGACTCTTAATCATATACAGTAATACCTCATCTTATGAACTTAATTGGTTCCAGAAGTAGGTTCGTATGGTGAAAAGTTCGTAAGACGAAACATTGTTTCCCATAGGAAACAATGTAAAAGCGATTAATGCATACAAAAAGAAAAAAAAAATCCGCAAAATGGCACACCGCTGGACACCGCCGCCTGGCTGTCACCTTCTGAAACAGCCGGGGAGCTTCTTGGCATTCTCCCGAACACCGAACCCAGAGGTTTGGGTTCGGGTTCTGGAGGCCGCCGAGAAGCGCCCGGCTGTTTCAGAAGGTTACGTCTTCGTGACGTCAAAGCTCCGCCCATGGAATTCCCTATTGGGATTCCCCACCTCCTTTCCAGCCTCCAGATCAGCCAAAAATGCTGCCGCCGATCGCAAAAACGGCACTTTGCCGAGCGGCGCCACCCAGCTGTAACCTTCTGAAACAGCCGGGCGCTTCTCGGCAGCCTCCGGAACTCGAACCCGAACTTCTGGGTTTGGCGTTCGGGTTCGGGAAAACGCCAACAAGCCCCCCGGCTGTTTTAAAAGGTGACAGCCGGGAGGCGGCACCCAGCGGAATGCCATTTTGCAATCTGCAGTGGGTTCGTAAGCCGAAAAAAGTTCGTAAGAAGAGGCAAAAAATTTCCAAACCCCGGGTTCGTATCACGAGGGGTTCATATCATGAGGGGTTCGTATCACGAGGTACCACTGTATATAGATTTTCTGTGTAATGGATTGCTGTTAACTTTGGCTTTTGGGTCTCCCAATGGTGCCCTGATTTGATCTGATTTTTTAATTGCTTACAGTATTATCAATGTCCAAGGTAAATAATCTGACAATTAGGACCTATAAGAGAAGGAGGAGAAATTGGGGAGATGTGGCAATCAGTGTGTTAACTATTTTAAGGGACAGAAAAGAACATTCTTTCTGTCTACTTTGTCATGACATGTACTTCCTTAATCACCTTTTCCATTCTAAAGAATCCTAAACATTTTAGTCTTTCTTTGCAAGGGAGGTGTATGAAACGCATATCCTTTGGCACTTTTCCTAGCTATATTTAATTTCATGTATACAATCATACACAGAATTTTAGATGTCTATGTAGGATAGATTGACATATAATGTTGTCAGGTATTTTTGGCCCCTTTCTTATTGATGAGCTCTATCAGGACACACATAATTGGTTGTGCTGTTTCATTTTGCACAAACATTGAAGAGAAGAGGGCACTAACCCCTGCAACACCTCACATATGTGGGTCCCAGGGCAGAATCTCTCCTCCCCAATCATCATTAACTGGAATTGACTCTGGAGAACCAGAACAAAATCGGGGCACCTACCATAGTTCTTCGAGTCAATCCAGAAGGATGCTAGGGTCAATGGCATTGAAGCCAAGCGATCAAATAAGGTATGGACAGATGCAACAACACCACCATCCTCCCCAAACCTTCAGAGATATTGGAAAGTGAACTAAAACATCAGGGAAATTAAAGGATTGTTGTTGGTATTATTGGGTGTCGTGTGTATGGAAAGCTCTCAGTTTTGACCATGGACTATATTTCATCTTATTTCCTCATTCCTGTGTTTTCTTCTCAAATCATATAACTTCCTGCATGAAGTAATCTTTTTATTCTTCCCTCTGTTTCTTTTTATTTTCCTTTCTCTTATGGTTTGCTCTTCCAGAAGAATTTTTTTAACTGGGTCTCTTACTCTGTGATGAATGAGTTTCATTCATCTTTCTCTCTCGGGTTTTGTGAAAAGCTTTAGACTTCATTTGCTCCCATTTTTTTAGCCCACTATTCATTTCCATGGCAACAGGGAAAGAAGGAGGTAGCAGAGTGGGTGGCAATGCGGCCAGAGGTCAAGAGTGGCCATATTTTATGAATTAAACTTTGAATTCCACTAGAGGTGGCACAATGTAGCCTAGAGTAACTCTCTTAACAAAGTGGCTGTCCAAAGAATCAAGTTAAGATGGAGCAAAGGTATTGGGAACAAATCAATGAGAAGGAACGCAAGTCCTCACTGTCTCTATCAAGATGATGAGCCTTTAGTGACTTAATAGAAGAAGGATTCAATGTAGAATCATGTGCCATGTTTCTGCAATCCCAAACAGTGTTCCCTCTAATTTGTGGGCAGAAAAGTATAGTGTCTGAGCGGCAGTCCCTTCGAGACTGGGCGGCACAGAAATAATAAAAATAAATAAATAAACAAACAAACAAACAAACAAATAACCCACCCTGTTTTGCCTCAGAGAATTTCAAAATAAAATACTGTACTGTGTGTCTATAACAGTGAGCTCATAATAGGGCAACTCTGTCAATATCAAAATGCCACTTAAATAGTTGAGCTAGTTTCAAACTAGATTTTGATTTTCTTTCTCTCTTCCTTACTCCCATTCTTTTTCTTTCTCTTTTCCTTCCTCTCTTTTTTCTATCTGTTTCTCTCTCTTCCTCTCTTCCTCTCTTCCTCTCTCTCTCCTTCCCTCTCACTCTTTCCCTCTCGGCTTCTGGGCAGGTTTGGAAAACTCTGAGTTGATGATGATTTTTAAGTGAGCGATTGCTCACTGCTCAGCTTAGAGGGAACTATGATCCCAAATGTGTTCTTACCAGCCACGAGCAGTTATTTTGCCATTCCAGAAACTAATCTTATTCCTGTGGTTGATGATCAGTACAAAGCCTAGGTTGCAACTTTGGAAGTTGTCCGTCTGTACGTAGACAGTACAGTATTTTGTCCATTTTCTGAAGTTTGAGGAATGATGAGTAACCTAACAAAACCAAACTGGATAAATTTGCCCATCCTTGAATAGAAAAAAAAACCCTTGCTTTTCAGTTGTAGATTTTTTTTAAAAAAAGGGGGAAATAAGTCCTTCTCTTTCTCAAACACCAGTCCTTTTCACTGGCATAGTGACCTATTTTCCACACTACGGAAGAACTGTTCTCTCATTCACCAGCCTCTCTCCCTCTCAGGGATAAAGAGGAAATAACTCTGACTTCAGTGTTCTCTTTCTTAATTTAAAATGTTTAATAGTTGTTCAAGTGTCTCAAACTGCTTCTTGGATTTATTTATTTTTTAAAAAATATTCTCTCATTCTAAAGGAGAAAAGATAGTCTCTTAATTTACCGTATTTTTGGAGTATAAGACACATCTTAGTTTGGGGGGAGAAAAATAGAGGGGGGAATCTACCTACCATGTATTCATCTGGCTGGCATCCTTAGTCTGGTCAGCTTCAGCGCATCATTTTATCCCCCGGTTAGGGCTGAAAAAAGCCTTCTTTGTAGGGAGTAGGGATGAAAACAAGCCTGCAAAGACTTAGGGCTGGGAAAAAAAACATCTTCAGAGGGAGGAGGAATGAGAAAATCCTGCAAGCTGGGAAAATCATTAGCACTTTGTTAGGGATGACAAAAACTTTTTTGGAGGGAGTAGCAATGAAAACAAGCTGGCAAGCTGGGAAAAAATTGAAACAATTGCTAGCACCTTGTTAGAGCAGGAGGAAAAGCTACATTCATTGTATAAGACATATCCAAATTTTCAGCTTCTTTTAGGAGAGAAAAGAGGCTGAAAATTTTTATACTCCTACAAATACTCCTATACTCCTACGGGACTGCCTCCTTCCTCATACCTCATTGCGGTCAGGAAGGGCCCACAGAGTCGGCCTTCTCCAGGACCCATCCACCAAACAATGTCGGTTGGTGGGACATCGGGGAAGAGCCTTCTCTGTGGCTGCTCCGACCCTATGGAATCAACTGCCCCCAGAAATTCGCATTATCTCTTCCCTACCGGTTTTCCAGAAAGCTGTTAAAACCTGGCTTTTCTGGCAGGCCAGGAATTATAATACTGTACATGTGATTTTAGTGATATTTTAATTGGGTTTTTACTTATATTGTATTTATACCTGTTGTTAGCTGCTCAGAGTCTGTTTGGCGTTAGTGACATATAAATGTAATGAATGAATGAATGAATGAACGAACGAATGAACGAATGAACGAATGAATGAATAAACAAATAAACAAATAAACAAATAAACAAATAAACAAATAAACAAATAAATAAAATGGTAAATTCCATCCTCATTTCAGGCCATGGTAGCACAGTATTTATAGAAGAGAATATGTGTAGTGGTTCACAATGTGAACCATTGTGCCCTTGGTTGTCTCTAACCTTCGTGGTTTTCTTGCTGATGTCTCCTTACCAGCCTAGGTAACATCAACAGATGCTAGAAGGGAGTTTGCTTCTAATGAAATAACTACCGTGCCATTCTTTAGCTATGAGAACAGAAGGTCCTTTGGAGCAATATTCACCTTGATAAGCACTAGAAGCAGAAGTGGAAGATGGACAGCTGTCTCCCTTTTTTAGATCTCTCTCTTTTTTTAAAAAAAAAAAATTATTGAATGTGGAATTATTATCTCCAGCTTTTAGAAGATGATTACGAGTTTTTTAATATTCAAAATTATGGTTTTATTCATGGGTGCTTTGATTAGCTGGCTCATCAATTAGAATTCATATAGGTAATCAACTCATACTTTGTTTTATGCGTGCTTAGAATGAAGATTGAGAATGGGGGATTATGCACATTTTACCTTACTAGCCCTTCAAGCAGTGGCTAAACTGACCCTGTATATAATGCCAGTATTTCTGGACGGTTTTTATGAGCGCAGAGCAGTACATGTTTGAAGTGAGGATTTTAAAAGGATCCAGAGTTGTTTAACTCTCCCAGTTTTAACCACCTGTGTTGACATAATAATTTAAAGAGAGTGTATAAAAGTGAATGGTTTCAGTTATGGAACCTATCCAATGAATATGAAGTTGAAGTTTGGCTAGTTCAGGGGTAGGCAAAGTTGGCTCTTCTATGACTTGTGGACTTCAACTACCAAAATTCCTGAATCCATCATGCTAGCTCAGGAATTCTGGGAGTTGAAGTCCACATGTCCACAACTTTGCCTACCCCTGGGGTAGTTGAATATAATAAGAGCAATGGATGATGGAAATAAGGCATTGTGAGGATAAACGCCATATTTAACAAAAGGGAGTAAGACAACTTAATTAATGTATAGACAGATAAATATATAAGGAATTTACACTCACAATTGAAATCTATAATTTGTACATACATATTGAAGATATATGTGTTTAACCTTATTGGTAAATATGTACATACTTCCTTATGCAGATGACAGCATCTTGCTGGCCAAGAACTTGAATAATTTTCAGTTAACGTTGTATTTAATGATGCCAGAGGGAGCGTGCACCGTAGGATTAATGTAACAAAGTCCAAGGTAATTGTGTTTGACAAGGCAAATGGAGTGAATGATTGCAAGTTATAAATAAATGGAGTAAAAATGGAGCAGGTAGATGAATTTGTATATCTTGGTAGAATGTTTACTGAAATGAGGGAATGGACGGAGAAACCTTAAGATCTGCAAATGCTGATAGTAAAAAATGTTGACGGCATTAGGTCTGTTGTAGAAATGAATGGATTTCAAAAGCTATGGAGACGGCTGTGCTATGAAGAACCTGCTTCTGCCCAAGATGCTTTGTGAAACTCAGGGCCGGGTAGAGAAAACATAAAAATAAATGAAAATGCATTCAGATTAGGTACTTAAGAAATGCATGTGGTTAAGAAAACGGCCGAGACCAAAAATGAATGGCTTTTAAGAAACAGAGATGAAATACAAATGTGAGTTACCAGGAGGAAATAAATAAATTAAAGTTGTTTGGTCAGAGAGTGCGAGAGAGGAAAAAAATCAATGAGAATTGAATTGCAAAGCAAGTTTATGCAGGATGTGCAAGGAGAGGAAAAAGGAGGCTGGGGAAGTTAATAAAATGCTCAAAAAGAGGTGAGAATTCAATTCAATTTATTAGATTTGTATGCCACCCCTCTCCGAAGACTCGAGGCGGCTCACAACAACAATAAAAACAGTATAACAATGGAACAAACCTAATAATAAAATTACATTTAAAAAACCCCAACAATTTAAAAACCATACAACACATACATACCAAACATAAAATATAAGAAAGCCTGGGGGAGATGTCTTAATTCCCCCATGCCTGGCGATATAGGTGGGTCTTGAGTAACTTGCGAAAGACAAGGTGAGTTGGGGCTGTTCTAATCTCTGGGGGGCGTTGATTCTAGAGGGCTGGGGCCACCACAGAGAAGGCTTTCCCCCTGGGGCCCGCCAAACGACATTGTTTGGTCGACGGGACCCAGAGAAGGCCAACTCTGTGGGACCTTATTGGCCGCTGGGATTCGTGCGGTAGAAGGTAGTTCCAGAGGTATTCTGGTCCAATGCCCTGAAGAGAATTCTATAAAATAGTCTTTGAACCCATGTATGGAAGCAGCGAAATCAAGGATGTTTTACAAGATGGAAAGTTATGGAGAAATATAGTGAATGGTGTTAATATCAATTAGACTTAAGTAGAATTTGTTATCATTCCTGTTTGATATTATTTTTTTTAAAGAATTGATTACTATTGATAGGTTAGGTAACAATTATTTACTTGGTTTCCATGTTTTGTGTACAGTAGTTATTTCGAACAGGTATAATGTGATGGTCAGGTAGATGTATATGCAGGAAAAGGATAGAGAGCAGGGGTGTCAAACGCAATTTCATGGAGGGCTGACTCAGGGCTTTGGTTGACCTCAGGTGCAGGAGGGTTTTGCTGCTACTGTGCAGCTTCAAATCTTTCGCATGTGGGTGTGTCCTGGCAAGATTTTGCTTCTGTGCATGTGCAGAAGCAAAAAATTGCCAAAATCTCACAAACGTGCGTGTCCCCTCATGAGGGTTTGCTTCCTGCGCATGTGCAGAAGTAAAATCTCACTGGGACATGCACGCCCCGAGTCTGCGGAGAGGGGCGGCATACAAATCTAATAAATAGATAGATAGATAGATAGATAGATAGATAGATAGATAGATAGATAGACAGACAAATAAATAAATAATGCATGCCAGAGACTTAAAGCTGTGCGCGCAGCTCCCATTTTCCTACTTTATTTATTTATTTATTTATTTATTTATTTATTTATTCATTCATTCATTCATTCATTCATTCATGATTTGATTTGATTTGATTTGATTTGTATGCCTCCCCTCTCCGTGGACTCGGGGCGGCTAACAACAGTGATAAAACAACATGTGACAATCCAATAGTAAAACAATTAAAAACCCTTATTTTAAAACCAAACATACATACATACCATGCATAAATTGTAAAGGCCTAGGGGGAAAGAGTATCTCAGTTCCCCCATGCCTGGCGGCAGAGGTGGGTTTTAAGAAGCTAATGAAAGGCGAGGAGCGTGGGGGCAATTCTAATCTCAGGGTGGAGTTGGTTCCAGAAGGCCGGGGCCGCCAAAGAGAAGGCTCTTCCCCTGGATCCCGCCAAACGACATTGTTTAGTTGATGGGACCCGGAGAAGACCCACTCTGTGGGACCTAACTGGTCGCTGGGATTCGTGCAGCATTTTACTATTTTAGTTTACTATTTTATCTATTTTACTGGGTACTGGCCACTCACGAAACTGCTGGCATGTTTCCTCTTTGCGTTGGGTAGACCAGGCCGAAGCCGCACTGGCCCAATGTTTCCTCTTTGAATTTGGTAGACCAAGCCAAAGCCACGCTGGACTGACCTTTCCTCTGCATTGGGTAGACCAAGCTGTAATTTCTACTTCAGCGATTCCCAGCTACAATTTAGGGGGTTGCAGCTCCAACGTCAACATATTCAGAAGATACTGTACAGTGATCCCTCAATTATCGTGGGGGTTACGTTCCAAGACCTCCCGCGATAATTGATTTTCCACGGTATAGTGGTGCGGAAGTAAAAACACCATCTGTGCATATGCGCCCTCGCCGCTCGCCCACCATTCGCCGCTCACCCGCCCGCCTGCCGCTCGCCCGTTCACACGCCGCTCGCCCGTTCGCCGCTCGCCCGCCTGCCCGCCGTTCGCCCGTTCACTCGCCGCTCGCCCATTTGCCACTTGCCCACCCGCCCGCCGCTTGCCCGTTCACTCGCCGCTCGCCACTCGCCTGCCTGCCTGCCGCTCACCCGTTCACTCGCTGCTCGCCCGCTGCTCACCCGCCCGCCCGCCGCTTGCCCGCCCGCCCGTCGCTCGCCCGTTCACTCGCCGCTCATCGCCCGCTCGCTGCTCGCCCGCCCGCTCGCTGCTCGCCCGTTCGCCGCTCGCCCGCCTGCCACTGTTCACTCGCCGCTCGCCCGTTCGCCGCTCGCCTGCCCGCTGCTCGCCCGTTCACTCGCCGCTTGCTGCTCGCCCGTTCGCCGCTCGCCCACCCGCCCGCCGCTCGCCCGTTCACTCACCGCTCGCCGTTCGCCACTCACCCGCCGGCCCGCCGCTCGCCCGTTCACTCACCGCTCGCCGTTCGCCCCGCCCGCCACTCGCCCGTTCACTCGCCACTCACCTGCCGCTCGCCTGTTCACTCGCCGCTCACCCGCCCACCCACCGCTCGCCCGTTCGCTCGCCACTCGCCATTCGCTCGCCGCTCGCCATTCGTTCGCCGCTCGTTCGCCGCTCGCCCGCCCGCCGCTCGCCCGAAAGAGTGAGAGAAAGAAAACAAGAGAGGGAAAGTGAGAAAAAGAGAGAGAGCAAGAGGGGGAGAGATAGAGAAAGAGAGAGAATGACAGGAAAGAAAGAGAAAGAGACAGAGAAGTGATTCTTGGTGATGACATATGACGTCATCGGGTGGGAAAAACCGTGGAATAGAAAAAAAAACCGTGGAGTATTTTTAAATTATTATTTTTTGAAAAACCGTGGTATAGCGTTTCGTGAAAATCGAGACCGCTAAAATCGAGGGATCACTGTATTGGACAGGTTGTATCCAGGAGTGGGTTCTACCAGTGAAGGGCTACCAAAATTTTTACCACCACAGTGTGGGCATGGCTTATGCAGGAGGCCCTGTATTTTAATTCAACAACTTTCAGTGCAAATTGGGTGCTCTGGGGTGGAGCTCCATTTTCACTATCCCACTGCGTTCCCCCCTGTTCAGGCAGCAGCCCACCCTGGTTCTAACTTACCTCGCTGCCAGTTTGCTTCCTCCTGTGCCGCATGGCCGCACCTCATTTGAGCATGCATAGTGGCAAAAAATCCAACCCCCCCCAAAAAAAGCCAAAAATAAGATGGTGACCACATGCACAGTGCCAGCTGCCCTAAAAGCTGCCCTAAAATGAACTGCCATAAAAGGACACGACATGCCCCTACCCCAGAGGTGCTATATCTCCATGAGCACTACACAAACTGTCTCACACACACACACACATACCGCGTATATACACAGATATATTACAAATATAATCTAAAGTTTGGCATTACATAAAGCAATTTAACCAATAAATGGATAAACAGCAAAACATTTAACACTCAAACTAATTGATGGGTAGTTTTTAAAAGTTTTGCTTGTACAGCCATCATTGAATACTTGACTGTCACTGTTGTAATTTTTGTTTTAATTTTATTTTTGGATTTTAAAAGAATTTACAAACAAACATTAAAAAAACACATAAAAACAATACAGTAAAAAATACATATAACAAAAGAAAAGCAATACAATGGAGTACAAGTGATACAGATAACATAAAGAGAAAATGAGTAGTTACAATTCTTTAATAGTCACTTCTTTGACATCGGTATAATATTTTTATAGTTGTTTGTGTAAATATACAGTTTACATGCATGTAAATATAGATGTTTTTCCCTTTTTTTCTGTTGTAATTTTATGATGTTTATCTCTGAGCCCCATTTTTTAACTTATACCAGTTGCCTTTCCCGTTACCATCTAATAATTACCAGAAATTAAATAAAATCTGGTCTACTTTGCCATGGGTTTTTAATTGAGGCAAAATCAGGTGACCAACAATTAGTTTAATGAAGTACCTCTTGGCCTTTTCAGATTGGTGCAGACAGTCAATCCTTTCCCATTTCTTAACAGTTTTTTTAAAAAAATCAATTTGGCTGTTGTCTTTTTAAAGAACTGTTTATGGTGGCAGTCTTGGGTTAGTGATCTTTCAAATTTGGAATATTTGTATCTTTGCTAACTCTGTTCCAGCCGCAAATAGCTTTGTGCCATAAATATATCTATCCATATGATGAGCACATGTTGTCATTTGGGTAGAAATGGCATATGGCAGTAACTGATAAATTTAACCAGTGGCTTGGAAGAACTGCACAACAATGCTAGACTGCTCAGCTGGCAGTGCTATTAGGCTCTTGTTTGATTAGTCCAAGATTAAAGTAGTATAGCAGTAAAACTATCTGATCCAGCTGGTGAAATCTACTTACTGTTCTGTCGGGCTCTCTGGTAGACTCCTCCCAAAAATGCACAGATACAATTTCAGACACACACACGTTTGAAAATTCAAAACAATGTTCTTTATAATGAAAATTCACTTAAACCAAGCCCTCTTTTGGAATAGCAAAGAGCACTCGTCCCCAAACAAACTGGTAATTTGTACAAGTCCCTTATCAGTTCTGTGATACTTAGCTTGCAGCTGTGAGGCAATTCACAGTCCTTCTTCTTTCACAAAGTGAAACACACTTTGCTCTGGTTTAGTTTCAAAGCGGGGAAAAATCAGCACACAAAAGGTCAAAGTCAGTAAAGCAGTCACGAAACACAACGATCAGATAATCCTCCACAATGGCCAAACCCACAGGCTGCTATTTATAGCAGCCTCACTAATCACCACAGCCCCACCCAACCACAGGTGGCTTCATTTTCTTTGATAATAATCTCTCAGTTGTTGCTGCCTATGCATCGCTCTCCGCATGCGTGGCTGTATCATTAACTCTTGTTCTGAATCCAAGGAGGAGCTAGATAATTGATCTCCTTTTGAGCTGTCTGCCCCACTCTCCTCCTCCCTGTCACTCATGTCTTCTTGGTCAGAGGAGCCTTCATCAGCAGATTTCACTGGGGGGGGGGCAAAACAGGCCTGCAGCATTTGGATGTCTCCCCCATATCCACAGTCCTTGGGGCAGGAGCTGAGCCAGAGCCAACCACAACACTTACTGTATTTTTCGGCCTATAAGACGCACAGGAGTATAAGATGCAGCTTAGTTTTGGGGTAGGAAAATAGAGAAAAGTATCTGCTTCCCAGATATTCATCTGGCTAGCGTCTTTAGTTTCATCAGCTTCAGCACATTATTTTATCCCCTGGTTAAGGCTTAAAAAATAACTTATTCGGAGAGAGTAACAACAAAAGAGCCTGCAATCCAGTAAAAGCTGGGAACATTGTTAGCACCTGGTTAGGGCTGCATTCAGCGCAAGTTAAAAGCAATGAAAAAACCCTGAAAAGACTTAGGGCTTGGAAAACATTCTTCGCAGAGAGTAACAATGAAAGAACTTGCAAGGCAAGAGCTGGCAAGATCGTTAGCACCTAGTTAGGGCTGAAAAAAAATTGAAAATAGCTACATTCAGCCTCTTTTAGGGAGGAAAAAGGTATGTCTTATACTCTGAAAAACATGGTACTTTTCCTACCAGTTCAGAAGTGTGTACTTTGTATGCGCTTGTGTTGCATTTCACCATCATACATGCTTTTTCACACTCTGCACATGTGCAGAAGGTTTTGCACATGTGCAGAGAGTTTAAAAAATGGTGATGGCTGGGTGGGTTGGTGGTCCGAGCCTCATGCGGCCACCATTATCAGTTCCCTGAAGCACCAACATCTGCCACTACAGGTGCACCCGAACTGGACCGAACCAGAAGCATTTCACCCCTGACTTGACTCCTAGCCCTGCTGCCTTATGGGAGAATCTGATCAGCATTTATTGCCTGTATAAAAAGATCCCATAGAGAAAATACTGAATAGAATTGCAGATTGAGACTCGGCTAATTGCTGTGCCTGTGAGGTTTTTATAAACTTATTCATTGTCAGTGATAACTGAACAAAAGAAGAAGATATCAGGAAGGTGACAACTCAGAGTCTTCACAAAGACTTCATAATTAAGAGAAAGGACAGCAAAGCTGCAAGATAGCCTATCGCTTGTCTGCATGTGACAGAACTATTAGGCTATGGGTCTGAACATGGATAGAGGAAAGAATGGGATTGGCCAACAGGGCTGTTCATTTCATGTTCCCTTAAAAGGGGTGGAGAGTACTATACCTTTCAGCTGTGGCGAGGGGGACGTTTACCCAGGTACGCCTGGTGCACCAGTTGGGGCCTTATCTGGATCGGGACTCACTGCTCACAGTCACTCATGCCCTCATCACCTCCAGATTCGACTCCTGCAATGCTCTCTACATGGGGCTACCTTTGAAAAGTGTTCGGAAACTTCAGATCGTGCAGAATGCAGCTGTGAGAGCAATCATGGGCTTCCCTAAGTATGCCCATGTTACACCAACACTCTGCAGTCTGCATTGGTTGCCGATCAATTTCCGGTCACAATTCAAAGTGACCTATAAAGCCCTTCATGGCATCGGACCAGAATATCTCCGAGACCGCCTTCTGCCGCCTGAATCCCAGCGACCGATTAGGCCCCACAGAGTTGGCCTTCTCCTGGTCCCGTCGACTAAACAATGTCGTTTGGCGGGGCCCAGGGGAAGAGCCTTCTCTGTGGCGGCCCCGACCCTCTGGAACCAGCTCCCCCCTGAGATTAGAACTGCCCCCACCCTCCTGGCCTTTCGCAAACTCCTTAAAACCCACCTCTGCCGTCAGGCATGGGGGAACTGAGATAACTTCCCCAGGCCTATACTGTTTATGTATGGTATGTTGTGTGTATGTTTTCTTAAATTATGGGTTTTTAGTTTTAATTATTAGATTTGTATTGTAGATTGTTTTCCTATTACTGTTGTGAGCTGCCCCGAGTCTACGGAGAGGGGCAGCATACAAATTAAATAAATAGATAGATAGATAGATAGATAGATAGATAGATAGATAGATAGATAGATAGATAGATAAAATAAAATAAATAAATAAATAAACAAATAAATAAATAGATAAATAAATAAATAAACTTGGCAACTGGGAAAAGTCATGCAAGCATTTTTGAAATTCCAGGTTTGAGATAATGTGCCTTCCTTTTTACATTCTGAGATCAATGACAAATAGAAAGAACATGAGAGCTTAGCTCTTACCCCCTTCCTGGTTTCTATTTCAATCTGATCTCCTTTTGAATTCCCCTGAGAATATAATCTATCACTTGCTCTGATTCACAGGTCAGACACTCATAGAAACTTGCTTTGAGATTTGGAAGGGAAGCTTCAGTGCTTGTAATTTGCTCATCCTCGTTGGCTGATGTGATTAGCCACTGGGACTAATTGCTTGGAGGAATGCTTTCCCTCTTGTTTGGCCCAAGTTTGGTTTCAGAGAAGCAGTTCTGAGCTTCTTGTGAAGGAAAGGTAGAAGGAAAAATGACTTGGTTATTCAGGGTGAATTCCAAAAGTAATGCAATTTTTTTTAAAAAAAGTAATTTATTGAACAGATTTGCACAAACACTTAAAATTCTTCAAAGTACTGTCCTTGGGCCTCTACACATTTTTTCCAGCAACTCTGCCATGACCGATACATGCCCTGGAAGGCATCTTCAGAGACCTCTCACAAGGTCTTCATCACGGCTGAATGGATCTCTTCTATGGATGAAAAATGCACCTTGCCACAATGCGGTATGAGTCCGCGAGTTCCTGGCCAAACACCAGGTGCCAACGCTGCTCCACCCCCCTATAGAACTGATGTCGCCCCAGCAGACTTCTTTTTGTTCCCAACCCTGAAAGGAACACATTTTTCGTCTATAGAAGAGATCCAATCAGCCATGATGAAAACCTTGCGAGAGGTCCCCGAAGACACCTTCCAGGGCATGTACTGATCATGGCAGAGTCACTGGATAAAAGACAGTACTTTGAAAAATAGTTGCATTACTTTTGCAACGCACCCTGTAGGATCTGAATTAAGAAGTGGTCCTTCCACTCACTGACGGGCATCAGCTGGTGCTTCTGGATGCACAGCTCCAGTAGGAAAATCCTGGATCTGTGTGCACATTTGGTTTCATGCAAGGACACCCACGAGAGCGAGATTTTGGCTATTTTTACCAATTTTTTGCTTCTGTGCATGCACGGGAACAAAAATATATGCAAAAATAGCCAAAATCTCACTCATATGCGTCCTCCCATGAGATTTGCCTTGCTGTGCATTTGCAAAAGCCAAATCTTGCGCTGATGGGCACACACATGCTTGTGACGCCTTCCAAGGGAGCTATGGTAGCATGTAAGAAAACAGCCCTTCACTCCTTACACTGTCTTGGATTACTTAATTATCCAGTGAAGTAATGTTGGCACAGAGATTACCATACTTTTCAGAGTATAAGATGTACCGGGCCTGTTTTTGGCCTCCAGAGGGCCCCGGGAGCCTGGGGAGGCCATTTTCGCCCTCCAGGAAGCTCAAGGAAAGCTTATGAAGCCTGGGGAGGGCAAAAACTGCTCCACTGCAGAAGCCTGACTAGGCCACACCTACCTTGGGCATGCCCACCTAGCAACCAGGCAGAGAACCTGTTGCTAAAAATTTTTGAAGCCCACCCCTGTCTACCCATAAAATAGACTTTGGAAGGCATTTAACTTTCCCATTCACTAGTTGTTGTTGTTGTTGTTGTTGTTGTTGTTGTTGTTGTTATTATTATTATTATTATTATTATTATTATTATTATTAATTAGATTTGTATGCTGCCCCTCTCCGTAGACTCGGGGTAGCTCACAACAATAACAAGAACAACGTAAGAACAAATCTAATAATTTAAAAAACGTTAAAAACCCCATTATTAAAAGCAAACATACACACAAACATACCATGCATAAACTGTATAGGCCCAGGGGAGATGTCTCAGTTCCCCCATGCCTGACGGCAGAGATGGGTCTTAAGAGCTTTACGAAAGGCAAGGAGGGTGGGGGCAGTTCTAATCTCCGGGGGGGGGGGAAACTGGTTCCAAAGGGTCGGGGCTGCCACAGAGAAGGCTCTTCTCCTGGGTCCTGCCAAACGACATTGTTTAGTCGACGGGACCCGGAGAAGGCCAACTCTGTGGGACCTAACCGGTCACTGGGATTCGTGCGGCAAGCATGGTGAACAAGCAGCAAGAGCTGTTATTCTTAGTGAAAGAGCAACAGACAAGAAAATATGAACTAATGGATTTTTTCTCTTAAGTAAATTCTTAGATGATGGCAAAATTGTTTTCAGGGCGTTTAATATATCAAACAACTGCAACATTTTCATTAATAGCTTGGTTGTATAGATGGAGGGAATTGAGTATCAAATTTGGAGTTGACACAAAACTAAATGGGATAACAAACACTGCAGAAAACAAAATATTAACAGATTATAGTGGGTTGAAATGACAAAATGAAATGTTGCAGACAAAAATAAATAAATTTGCAAGCATAATATACATAATTTAGTCATAATATAAGAAAAAATGTCTTAGAGTTATAGTTACTGTCATGCTGAATAGGAATTAATAGTGCACTAATCGTGAAGCTATCGGCAACAAGAAAAGTCTAGTTTTCAAATCAGGGGAAGCAAATACTTCCTCTCTTATCTTGAGTCTTCTATTCAGTTTTGGACATCACAGTTTAAAAAGCATTGGAAGAGGTTCAGGAAAGGGTAGTGTTACATTCTCAGGCTGAAGCACATGGGCTTCAGTCAGGTCCTCCATTCTGGAGGGAAATTGTTGATTGCTGATTGGCTGGCCTGTCTGGTAGCTCCCTATGAAACAGTGGTTCCCAAGCTGGTGGTCAGAACCACTTTTGGGGGGGGGGGTGTTGTACGACCGTTTCACAGGGGTTGTCTAAGACCAGGGAAAAAGACAAATTTCCCATGGAGTTAGGAACTAGAGCTTCTATTCTGGTGCCTTGGAACATATTTTTACAATTCGACCAATCAGGCGTGTACAATGGGGGTGTCTCTCTGACCTTCCTGCCAATCAGCTTAAAGCTCTGTTGGGAGAATTGGTGCTAGACGTATGATTGGAGGTCATCATAACAGCATTAGAAAGGTTGAAAACCACTGCTATAAGAGGTGGCTATCAGACAAAGCCTTTGCTGTGTTATAAATAGTTGTCAAATAAAGAGGTGATGTTTTGAAGCCCCTTCTGTCTTCCTCTTCCATTCACCCTCTGTAACTTATCTATCTAATTTATCAGGGGATAAATAAGCAAGCCAATCAATAAAAATGAAGAGAGATTGAAGTTTTCTCCTTACTTTTTTTTTCTTGCTCTTTTGTCCTATTCCATTGATCTGGAGAACAATTTCTTTGTCCTTGTTGGTCTCTGTTTTTACCTCTCATCACTTCATTGTGTCTTGACCTTTCATTTTCTTCCTTGGAGCTTTCCTCTGATCCAACTTTTCATTCATCTCTCACTGTCTTTTTGTTGTATTTTCTTCTGACACTTTCTTCTCTTCCCCTCCATTATCTGCCTTCCCTCTCATCAAAATTTCTGCTCACCTCAAGTGTCTCCTTCCACTTGAATCTTGTTGCCAACTTGAAAGGAAGCTTGTATCTCCTTTAATTCTTCTGTCTCTTCCCCCTCCCTCCCCTTTCCATTAAAAAAACCCCTCTTTCTTTCTCTTCCGGTACTTTCACACTCCATTTGATCTCCCTGCCCCTTTTAAATCTCCCTGCTTCTGATGTTCATGCATCTATTCATCTTTGCATGCCTTTTTATTTTTCTTCTGAGTGACTCCTTTCTTAAACTCCATGTCCGTCTTCTGTTTTCTTTCTAGTGTCATTTCTTTTGCTACAATCCAGGGGCGAAATGCTCCCAGTTCGCTCATGCCTGTTGGTTGTCTGAGAGCCGGTCGCAAAGAGAGCATGAGACTCCGCCCACCTGCCCGGATACCGCCATTACGGTTCTTTTATCCTCTGTACATAAGCAGAGTGTTCTGCACATGCACACAGGGTAAAAGAACCCAAACGGCGGTATCTCTAAGTATGCCCATATTACTCCAACACTCTGCAGTCTGCATTGGTTGCCGATCAGTTTCCGGTCACAATTCAAAGTGTTGGTTATGACCTATAAAGCCCTTCATGGCACCGGACCAGAATATCTTCAGGACTGCCTTTTGCCGCACGAATCCCAGCGACCGGTTAGGTCCCACAGAGTTGGCCTTCTTCGGGTCCCGTCGACTAAACAATGTCGTCTGGCGGGACCCGGGGGAAGAGCCTTCTCTGTGGTGGCTCCGACCCTCTGGAACCAGCTCCCAACTGAGATTAGGGTTGCCCCCACCCTCCTTGCCTTTCGTAAACTCCTTAAAACCCACCTCTGCCGTCAGGCATGGGGGAATTGAAACATCTCCCCCTTGCCCATGTTGTTTTGGTGTTTGATTGATTGTGTGCTTGTTTTTTATATATATTGGGGTTGCTTTTATGAATTTTTTAACCTAAAACTGTAATTAGATTGGTAATTATTAGATTTGTCACTATGTACTGTTTTTGCCATTGTTGTGAGCCGCCCCGAGTCTGCGGAGAGGGGCGGCATATAAATCCAATAAATCTAATCTAATCTAATCTAATCTATCTGGGTGGGTAGGCGGAGCCTCACGCTTCTTTCGTGACTGGCTCTCCGATGTCTGATGGGCACAAGCAAACCGGGAACATTTCACTCCTGCCACAATTTATTTATTTTATTTATTTATTGGATTTGTATGCTGCCCCTCTCCGAAGACTCGGGGCGGCTAACAGCAATCATAAAACAGTGTACAATAATAATCCAATACTAAAACCGATTAAAAACCCCTTAATATAAAAAACCAAACATACATACAAATATACCATGCATAAAATTGTAAAGGCCTAGGGGGAAAAGGAATCTTAATTCCCCCATGCCTGGCGGCAGAGGTGGGTTTTAAGTAGCTTACGAAAGGCAAGGAGGGTGGGGGCAATTCTAATCTCTGGGGGGAGTTGGTTCCTAAAGGCTGGGGCCGCCACAGAGAAGGCTCTTCCCCTGGGTCCCGCCAAGCGGCATTGTTTAGTTGACGGGACCCGGAGAAGACCCACTCTGTGGGACCTAACTGGTTGCTGGGATTCGTGCGGCAGAAGGCGGTCCCTGAGATAATCTGGTCCGGTGCCACTTGTACCTCCCAATCTTTTAGCTTCTCGTAACTGTTCTTTCCTATAATCTATTCCAACTGAAATTGTTTCTGGACAAACCCTCTGACATTCCGTTGTTACACAGAGACATATTTTTGTAGGAAGTGGCGTGGAACGCCAGAATTGAAAACGTCTGTAAACTATTTCAAATTCATGAAAAGGGAGGAAGGGAGCCAAAGGAAAGAAACAAAAAGGGCCTTTTTAACATTACACTGATGGTACTTTTATAGCATGCTGCGTGTAATGATGGCAGAACTTAATTAAATGAACATATGAGTGAAAAGTAATCATAACACCATTTATTTTTAGACAGCAGCAATCATCCACCGAGAGACATACAGACACCTTAATGTGTGAGGTAAAGAAGAGAATATAGCATTCAATGCAAAAGTGAAATATGTCTAGAAATGGAGTAAATTTGATGCATGGGTTTAAACAGAGTTGGCTAATGTGAGTAAAAGAAAGAGAGGCAGAAATAGAATATATAAAAAAGAAATAAGCTACAACTGAAAACTAACATGATTAAAGTTTCGTTTTTTAAATAACCGTTGAAACAAATAGAAGAAAAAAGAATATAGAAGTTAGAAACAAATAGAAGGAAACATCTATGGTTCAGTATTATAATATTTCTTCTATTTAATATAACTAACCCCAAATATACAATTTTAATCTGCATCTACAGTGACCAAATTGAGTTTAAGTAGGTTACGGCTCCTATCAACCTTACATCAGGGGTATTCAACATTGGCAACTTTAAGACGTGTAGACTTCAACTCCCAGAATTCCCCAGCCAGTATGGGGAATTCTGACTGTTGAGGTCCACAAGTCTTAAAGTTGTTAAGGTTAGACATCCTTGCCTTTCACAGAAAAGGTGATTTCAACAGAGTACTTTTACATAAAATACTATTTTCCAAAGGACACCACTTTCTATAATTTCTTTAAGGGTGCTGGAATCCTGCTCTTTGGTTTACCTCTCTGGTCTAAAACGCCAGGCCTTTGCGATAGCCCTAGGACCGTGATGGCAAACCTATGGCATACGTGCCGCAGGTGGTATGTGGAGCCGTATCGGAGGGCACACGAAGTATTGCCCCATGTCTGCTCCAGTATACATGTGTGCACTGGACACCTGATTTTCAGCCTTCAGGAGAGCCAAGGGGAGGCTATTTTTGCCCTCCCTAGGCTTTAGGAAACCATCTGTGGTAGTTTAGTGTATGTCATTCAACCTAGGGCAGCAATGGCAAACCTTTTCTTACTTGGGTGCCAAAAGGAAGTATGCATGTGTGATAGCTGAAGTGACCAGATGATCGGCTTTTGGCAGGACAGTTCTGATTTTTAATAATTTGCCCTGCATCCCATGGGTTTTTTAAAAACTCTGATTTTCCTTTCTCTGGACTGCCCAGAGCAAATAAAGCATTTCCTTTCTCTGGGAGCTGGGAGAAGCTTCCTTAGAAAGGAAATGCTTTATTCGCTCTGGATGGCTCAGAGTGAAAAAAACGTTTCCTTTTTGTTGGCGCTGGGAGGAAGCTTCTCCCAGCGCCCAGAGAAAGGAAACACTTTATTCACTCTGGATGGCTCAGCGGGCCCAACGGGCCTACCAGAAGTTCAGAAATGTTGGGCCCACTTTTCACTATCCACAGGCCCAAGAAGCTTTCCTAAACCTGGGGAGAGCAAAAAATGTCCCAATGGGCCTACCAGAAGTGTGGAGGCTTCAGTGAGGCCTGCTAGCATTTGAGGGGGCAATGGGGTGGGGGATTGTGTATGCATGCATGGGGAAGAGCATTGCATTATGATGTGTGTGGGCATGTACACACGTGTTATCACATGTGCGTGCTCCCTTTTGGCACCCAAGCAAAAAAAGGTTTGCCATCACTGCCCTAGGATGAATGACATACACTAAACGACTACAGACAGTTTTGTGAGTATAATATGGATCAATCTTTGTCCATGGTTGGATCTCCTTTGTGGAAAGACAAGGTGGTACTTCAGTTGGTTGCAAATGTCCCCTTTAGTACAAATAATGAGATCACACTGATTTAGGCACTTGCAACCCCCACAAAAGTGTGTTCTCCTATTTGAGTTTCCCTAAATTCAAAAGGACTTGTTCTTTAGCCAATATAATTGTAAATAAAGTGTATCAACCTCAACTCATGCTTTTTAACATTCTTTTTTCTTACACAAGCTATTGAAAATGCAGGGTGGGTCTGTCACAAGTCAACAAGCCACAACATAATCAGCTGAGATTAAACTAACCAAGTTTAATAATATTGTATGACTGAAATCATTCAAATTTTAACTGGTCTGGTTAGTTGTGTGGAGTAAATTTAGCTTGTTGCATGGATTAAATCATTATGTTAAGCCATAATCTGATTAATTTGGTTATGTAAAGACAGTTATTTGGGATTGGTTAATTATGGTTTAATATTTAAAAGAGTTTTGGGCACAGTCATTAAGACTGGATGGCCTATTTCAAACACAACAATAAATAAAACATTGTTTGCTTTTTGGCATAGTATGAACACATCCTTGCATTTTAAAGTTATTTAAAAACTGAGCTATTTTGTCTCGGTTAAAGGTACAGAAAAGTTATCGCACAACCTTAAATATATTGGGGAGTGGGCTCTGAGCTGAAGGCATGCTCTCTTGATCTTATGAATGCATGAATAATAAAATCAGAGAAGTACAGATAATTAAAAATGCCAAAAATTAAAATGCAGAGCATTAAGAATAACCTAGAGCATGGCATTCAGAAGTTAAAATAATATTAACAAGCACCTATAGATGCTGGACTTTCCACTGCAATTTAGCTAGCTTATGCTTTCTGGTAGCCATGAAAGGAAAAAATGAAGTATATACTTGGCTGTAAGCTTTCTGGAGCACAGATGGAATAAAAAATGAATTGAAACATGTGCTTCTTTTTTGCCAGTGAAGGAACAATGACACTTCTTTAATCTCTGTTAATAATATCTTCCTTCATAAAATATTTTACTACCTTACATTTTTATCTACACACCTTAATGTATTTCCACATCTATAGTACTAAATTTCATATTATTATACGATAGTTATTTTAATTTGTTCAGCACAATTCATAGAACAGTGTTAAAAACATTTTAAAGTAATAAACACATAAAATGGTCTTTAAAATGTGTTTTCAGGCTTTTTATTATGCCAAGGAGGGAACATATTCCCAATTGTAGGAGACACTTGACCTGAAATCACTGTTAGATTACCTTAGTGAGCAGGAAGTGTTCATTTAGAAGAAACTGGTGTTTTATTTTTTAAAAGCAATTTAAGCATTATAGGTAATACAGCATAATGGAACAATGTTGGAGGAGGAGGAATTAAATGAGGCTCTTTCTTTCAGCAATGGTAATAATCGGCTAATGAAAAAAAAATAGGGCTGTTCATTTAATTAATTAACATTCACTCCCAATCTTAAACGATTTCTAAGAGTGGCTGAATTACCAGATTCCTGTTTCCTTGGCTTTAACCCATTATGGAGCAAGCAATAAAACTAACCACAATAAAAATGGCTGCAAATAAAGTTTATGAGAGATCAAACAATAATGTTGTTGTATGTACATATATAATCCAATCAGTTGACTGGAGTTTACTCAATGCCTTTCTATTGTTTTCAAATTTCCTGATCTTCATCATTCTATTCCATATATATACTTCTTAGCAGCAGGTAGCAACATCTGGATGGCCTAGGCCAGGGGTAGGCAAAGTTGGCTCTTCTATGACACATGGATTTCAACTCCCAGAATTCCTAAGCTATCATGATCGGCTGAGGAATTCTAGGAGTTGTAGTCCACAAGTCATAGAAAAGCCAACTTTGACTACCCGTGGCCTAGGCTGATCTTAAGTTAAACAGTGTTGGTCCTAGTTAGAACTTAGATGAGAGACTACCATAAAATTTCTGGACTGTGGATCAGAATATCCAAGAAGAAATGTTCATGTAATAAATAAGAATCAAACTTGAAGAAAACTTTACTCTATATGCTAATTATCATCCAGGAATGAAAGATTGAAACTTGTATATGAGGTTCCCTAATTATCAGATCAAAGCATTAAAGTTGTTTACTAATCACAATGATACAAAATGATAACATGTGTGGTGATCCATGCTTCACTGTTTGTGTTACCTACAAATTCATGATGGATAAAGTTTCCACTGTCTCTTTGTTCTGCCCCTGATATTGCAGTATTTGTTTTCCAAAGCACTTGAGGGCGAGATATGAAGCAATGGGTAGACATTAGTCAAATGGAAAGCCAACTTGGAACTTTTTAGGAAATTGGTGACAATGAGAGTACAGTGGTACCTCTACCTAAGAATGCCTCTACTTGCCGGGTGTTCAATATTTTTTTGCCTCTTCTCAAGAACCATTTTCCACTTACAAACCTGAGCCTCCGAAACTGTAACTGGAAAAGGCAGGAAGAAGCCTCCATGGGGCCTCTCTAGGAATCTCCTAGGAGGAAACAGGGCCAGAAAAGGCAGGGAGAAGTCTATGTGGGGCTTCTCTAGAAATTTCCTGGGAGGAAACAGGGCCTCCACCCTCCCTGTGGCTTCCCCAATCACACACATTATTTGCTTTTACATTGATTCCTATGGGAAAAAATTGCTTCTTCTTACAAACTTTTCTACTTAAGAACCTGGTCACAGAAAGAATTAAGTTCATAAATAAAGGTACCACTGTAATTAGTTAATGGAACAGCTTGCCTCCTGGAGTTGTAGGTGCTCCATTGCTGGAGGCTTTCAAGAGAACTTTGGGCAACTATTTGTCCAGTATGAAATAAGGACACCTGCCTTAGGCCCTTTGATTTTATTACATACAGTACATACAGTACATGCACGCACATTCACAGCTCAAATTTTCTGCATCCTCCTATACCCAGAACTGTTGTGTAAACATGATTTTCTCAATCTTCACCATAAAACTACTCATCCAATCTGCTTGTGTCTATTGGGAATAGGTAAAGAGAATGAGAGACAGAGACAGTTATCACACGTCCGGCAGGAAGCCTTGATACAGAATGTGTGAATAGCTACAAACATAAGTAATTGTGAAAGAAAGGATGGCTTTTGAGATAGTGGAGCTGCAAGATATATGAAGGGGAAATAGAATTACCTCCCCCCACCAGCATGAGTTTATCTCCCCCCAATCCCCCCAAAATAGCCATAAATGCTCAAAGGCAAGCTTTGAAACAAGGTTCTTTTATTCCTGTCAATCATCTCTAGAACTTTGAAAGGAAGAGTACACGATGGTAGGAAAAGGTGGAAACAAATTACAAACTTTTCAGAATAACCCAACCTGTGTCTGCTCTCTGCAGACTTTTCTCAAAACAAAATCAACATCGCAAAAGGGTCAGGAACATCCCCCTTATGAAAGTGAAAGGTCCAAAGCAGAGGTCTTTGAACTTGGCAACTTTAAGACTTGTGGACTTCAACTCCCAGAATTCTCCAGCCAGCATAGCTGGCTATAGAATTCTGGGAATTGAAGTCCACAAGTTTTAAAGTTGCCAAGTTTGGGGACCCCTGGTCCAAAGTATGGTCCATTAGAACATGAATGGTATAAAAGAAATTGATGACCATAGATCTCCCTCCCAATTCCCTACAAACTAGTGGCTTCTCTTATATCAATTCACATTTTTAAAGGTGTTTTTGAATACTGGTCAGAAGTAAACTTCAAATAGTGGACTAACGAATGAAATACAGTTTCATATATTCCACATGCAAAGAAACAATCGAGAAATCAAGATAATTCTAAAACCATATGAAGATTAAATATTACTTCTTAAGATTGGGCTTCATTCATTCATTCATTCATTCATATTATTTGTCCCTTTTAAATTGCAATGGTGATATTATACTAAAAAGTTAACATTTGCCCATGACGATTAAGAGAAGCCATGGAAATATACTAATATTGGATTATATCTTCTGCTATATTAGATTATGTTACTCTTATGTGTGCCAATGTTTATGTATAGATAATTACAGGTAGAAACACCCAGGGATAGTTCATTTGAAAAATACTAATTATTCAAAGATCATTTACTGGAAAATATATGTAACATAAGAAACATTTTCCTTGGTGAAATGAAAAGCAAATTTAGTCCAGCATTTTGTTTTCCAGCCAAATGGCCTCTGGGATGTTCACTCAAGCAGGAGGGAAGAGCTATTTCCTTCTTACTCTATTCCCTTGCAACTAGTGTCATGCTGAGATTGCCAGCCAACAGAGACTTTCCTTAGTTAAAGTGTTGCTGTGTTTCTTTATTTTCTCTGATCACACCCCCTCTTACATCACTCCTACAATCCTTATCTTTCTCTGTTTCCTATATATATATCCGCTTGCTTATGTGAGCGAGCACATTCTAATCTAACCTTCTTGTGTGCTTGCAGCCATGTTTTCGTTAGAAGCTGCTTGATAAAGCGCAGCTGGCACAATGAACTTATTTCTGTTTATAAAATAAAGTTTGGAGGAAAAAATATACTTCAAATATGGTATTTAAGTAGTAACCAAACAATATATATTTTTGAGAATTGAGGAATGACATAAAATTATGCTTGGCAAAACTAAAAGAAATAGAAGGTAGGGGAAGATAACAGATGCTATAGATGGACAAGGACTAAGAGATTATTAGAACTTCCTTGAACCAGCTAAAAATTATTATCAATGACATGGTTTGATGGTGGGGAAAATTTCTTGAAGCCTGAATGGGTACAGTCACAAGGAGCCAAACTAAACATAATCGCATCTTTATATTAAGTTTGGAAATAAAAAGGGCACATCAAAGAAGCGACTGGTTTTATTTATGATTAAATTAATGGTGGTAATGTCTTCCTTTTATTGAGTTCTGCAGAAAGATATAAACGTGTTTGAAAATTGCAACCTTTGCTGTATAAATTTTCTGAAAGGGGGAAATAGGGTGGAATATATATCAAGTCACTGGACTCTTTTAATCATGATAAACAAAGGCTTCAATGGGGGCTTTTTATATCACAATATTTTAATGATATTTTCCCCACAGTGATCATGAGACCTATGAATAAAAACCATGATTGCATTGATCAAATCTATTACATTCCAGTAGAGGAGTGTGATGCATTGGTGCAGGCATGGAGAAAGATCTTTACACAATTAATTCCAGATATTACTGATAAGAAGTGGCAGCAGTAGGTTTTAATAACAATCAAACACATTCACTTTTGTGGATGAATTGCAGGAGTGAGAATTTTGTCACTGAACAAAGAACGACAAAGCCTCTGTGACTTTTAACCTGAGCTTGTTGAGAAGACAGGACATTTTCCATCTGCTATTTACAATGGGACTATTTATATATAAATTTAATGAAATATTTTCAAAGCAAAAATAGTTTATTAAATTCATATGCTGCCCAGCATCGCAGGGAGTTGAGTAGAATAGAATTTTTATTATGATTGGTCACACAGTCAACAAGATATTTAGACTGGATTTGGCAGTTTTATTGACCTATCTTCCCAAGGATCCGGAATAGGTAGATGTTGTTTGATGGGGTTACATGTATCATTCTGGATGTGAGCTCTTCCAGCTAAAACATTTTAATTCATTTTATTTTCACTATTTTCCATTGCTGATGCATCTGGCATATTTGTCTTGCCCAAACTTCATTGCAATATTTTGCTTGTATATAGGGATAGCCCTGAACTCAGATGATGGTTTCCTTTTCCATTTTTTAAAAATTTCTTTATTGTGTTTTTCTCTTTTTACATGTCACAGCAATTTAAGCAAATCTACAACCTTTTACATATATTATATTTATATTAATACATGTTGTATATTATTTTGCAATGTTATCTAATTCTATTTTTTTCTTTATCTTTCTGTTATCAATCTGATCATACCACTTTTCCCTTATTACATACTCTGAATCTTTTTGTCATTAAATTCTATTGTTGACTTATCCATCTCTGCCCATTTGAATATTTTTTGATTATCAAACTCTCAGTGGGTGTGTTTGTATTTCTCCAAGAGGGTGGTTTTCTACACAGCTTCAGAAATATGAGATTTATTTATTTATTCATTCATTCATTCATTCATTCATTCATTCATTCATTCATTCATTTATTGTTAGAGTTGAAAGGGACCATGAAGGCCTTCGAGTTCAACCCCCTGCCCAAGCAGGAACCCTGTAGTACACCAGTCAAGTGGCAGTTCAATCTTCTCTTAAAAATGTCCAGAGTGTTGGAGTTCACAACGTCCATTGGTAGGTTGTTCCATTGGTTGATCGCTCTGACTGTCAGGAAGTTCCTCCTTATCTCCATGTTGAATCTCTCCTTGGTCAGCTTCCAGCCGTTGTTCCTTGTCCGGCCCTCTGGTGCCCTGAAGAATAAAGTGATCCCCTCCTCTCTGTGACATCCCCTCATATATTTGTAGACTGCTATCATGTCCGCTCTGGCCCTCCTTTTCTCTAGGCTATCCATGCCCAGTTCCCTCAGTCTCTCTTCGTAAGTCTTGGTTTCCAATCCCTTAATCATCTTGGTTGCTCTTTTTTGCACCTTCTCCAGAGTTTCAATGTCTCTTTTGAAGTGTGGTGACCAGAACTGAATACAGTACTCCAGGTGTGGTCAGACCAGGGCGTAGTAGAGTGGTATTAAGACTTCCCTGGTCTTGGAGTGTATTCCCCTGTTGATGCAGTTTAGGATTGTGTTGGCTTTTTTAGCTGCTGCTAAAATGATGATGGAGGAGATAGGATAATCTGACAGATGTTTTAGATATTTAATAGGGAAGATCTAATTTGTTCAATATTGCTTAGAGAAGAGTCAGTGACAATTAGTAATAAA
This sequence comes from Erythrolamprus reginae, assembly GCF_031021105.1. Taxonomy (NCBI): domain Eukaryota; kingdom Metazoa; phylum Chordata; class Lepidosauria; order Squamata; family Dipsadidae; genus Erythrolamprus; species Erythrolamprus reginae. Next base: position 78,771,936 of record NC_091955.1, read on the forward strand.
AGCTATGAGTCTCCTTGAAAGATTCCTCTCTTGATATTAACATCTCCCAGTCTATTACCATTAACCAGCAACTGTGTCTTTCATTGTGCCATTGAACTTTGCACAAAGCTGTGCTAGAAAATCTGGGATACCAATAATAGATACCAACATTGAGCCACTGGATTGGAAATACTCAGTGTTCATTCCACTGCTGAAAAATGGTAAATCTAAAGACTGTTTCAATTATCACACAATTGCTCTCATTAGATCAGCAAGGTACTGCTTAAAATTGTATAACCACATCTAGCTGCAATCATCAAAAGGGAATGGCCAGATGTTCAAGCAGGTTTCCAAAGGGGAAGTGGCACTTGTGACCATATTAATCAGCACTGGATCATGGCAATTTTTTTTAAAAAAACACCAAAATATTATTTACATGTGGTTCATCAATCACAAGAAAGCTTTTGATAGTGTTCATTGTCAGAAGCTATGGAGAACCCTACAATACCTGTGGGTAATCAGCACATCTGGTCAAGTTGTTGCAATTACTGTACACAAATCAGGAAGCATGAACATCATATGGAGACACCCATTGCTTTCACATAGAGAAAGGAGTAGCAAAAGATCCAGTTTGCATGAATTGACTAGATCACTTCTTTTCAAACTTGCAATTTTAAAATGTGGACTTAACCTCCCAGAATTTCTTAATCAGTTACTATTCCTCTCAGCACATATTTTTCACAAATATTTTTTGTACAAAAAAAATGAATATGGATATTTAATTTTTAGTATTGTTTTTATATGGGCATATGGACATATCTACTTAGAAGATGTGTGTTTTTGTTTGTTTGCAATCTGGCACGCTTTCTTTCTTTCTGTTTTGATACTTTTTAAATATATTGTTTCAAAGCTTTTATAAAATAGGGAAAAGATATAAGAGATTCATCAAATGGTGATCTTAACTACCGGTAGGTTATTGAAGAGTTTGCAAAAATGCAAACTCTTTTTAGATGGCACCAGGATGCCCTCAAAACTTGTTGGGAAGAAGGAACAAGGAAATAATACCGCAGTTGGTCCACCATTTTTGGAAATATATAATTTAGCTGTTCGTCAAAGGCTTTTCTCTTCTTACTGATACATAAATCCCTGGGTGGGTGGAAAAGTAGAATAGAGGATGACTAGGCAGTTTTTATATTAACACAGCTGGAAATAATTTAAAATGTTTTACTGGGTTTTTAAAAAGTCAGTCACAATCAAAACATTTCCACAAAACTTCTTTCCAATTCTCTGCTACTGAGCCTTTTAAGTGCAGAAAGAAAAGCTAAATTTTAAACCTTCAGGCAAGGAATTAATACCTCGCTGCTTATTTATGCTTCCTTCCCATGTCTGTTATTTCTGATCTCATTCACAATTAGAAGACCCCAAACTAGATATTAGCTTTTGAATTGTTTTAATTAGATACAGTATAAATTAATCCTGAAAATGCTATAATGTCCAGTCAGCGAAGCAGTGGAAGTGATGTGCCGGTGCTTGGAGGCTGTTGGGGTCTGGATGGGTGTCAACAGACTCAAGCTCAACCCGGATAAGACGGAGTGGCTGTGGGTTTTGCCTCCCAAGGACAATTCCATCTGTCCTTCCATTACCCTGGGGGGGGAATTATTGACCCCCTCAGAGAGGGTTCGCAACTTGGGCGTCCTCCTCGATCCACAGCTTACATTAGAGAAACATCTTTCAGCTGTGGCGAGGGGGGCGTTTGCCCAGGTTCGCCTGGTGCACCAGTTGCGGCCCTATTTGGACCGGGACTCATTGCTCACAGTCACTCATGCCCTCATCACCTCGAGGCTCGACTACTGTAATGCTCTCTACATGGGGCTACCTTTGAAAAGTGTTCGGAAACTTCAGATCGTGCAGAATGCAGCTGCGAGAGCTATCATGGGCTTCCCTAAATATGCCCATGTCACACCAACACTCCGCAGTCTGCATTGGTTGCCGATCAGTTTCCGGTCACAATTCAAAGTGTTGGTTATGACCTATAAAGCCCTTCATGGCACCGGACCAGAATATCTCCGGGACCGCCTTCTGCCGCACGAATCCCAGCGACCAGTTAGGTCCCACAGAGTTGGCCTTCTCCGGGTCCCGTCAACTAAACAATGTCGTTTGGCGGGACCCAGGGGAAGAGCCTTCTCTGTGGCGGCCCCGACCCTTTGGAACCAACTCCCCCCAGATATCAGAGTTGCCCCCACCCTCCTAGCCTTTCGTAAGCTCCTTAAAACCCACCTCTGTCGTCAGGCATGGGGGAATTGACAATTTCCCTCCCCCCCTAGGCTTATAAAATTTATGTATGGTACGCTAGTGTGTATGATTGGTTTCTAAATTGGGGTTATTAATTAATTAAATATTAGATTTGTTACATTGTATCATTGTTGCTGTGAGCCGCCCCGAGTCTGCGGAGAGGGGCGGCCTACAAATCTGATAAATAAATAAATAAAATAAATAAATAATAGCTTCCAGAGAAGAAGACATGATGGATTTCAGAGCCTCTTTAAAAAGTAGCACATTTGCGTTTTGCAATTATGTTGACTATGTTTACTTCATCAGTTGTATATGAAAAAAATGGATGCAATCCATGTAAGTGTGTCTAATAATATGTGGAAAATCTACGAAGATAGGTTGGATAAGAAGACACATAGGCAGCGCCGTCGAGAAGATTATTAACTGCTGGAACAAGACTAATTTGGGCCCCTGCTGCTTTTTTCATCCTTTCCCTCCCCTTTCTTCTTTTCATCCTTGTTGGCGTCAACTTTTCTGTCCAGTTGAGGCTTCGGCTGGGCCTCCCGTCCCTCAGGCAACTCCACTGGTGGCCATTCAGTCTCTGGGTTGCTGCTGTTGCTCCCTCCTCCACCACCTTCAGAACCCTTGGTGGAAGGAGAGGCTGTGGCCGCCACCATACTCTTCTCGGTCTCCTGCCTTGGAAACTTAGAAGGAGGCAGTGCAGACTTTCCCCTTCGCCTCACACATGCCACTTGGAGAGGCCTTGGCTGAAAAGGAAGGGAGGGTGCATGTGTACGTACATGTTTGGAGGAGGTGCCCCCCCACTTCGGCTGGGCCATGTGTGTGAGAGCACTGCCGCTGTATTTAACTTCAAATTGAAAAAGCGTTTGTTGCCCGTTTTTATTAATCTCATCCCATTTCTATTTTTCCTTGCGTTTTTGAGCTCCAGATTTTTTGAGATGACATTTTATAACCTGAAAATGAAATATTCAGGTAATAAACTGAAATGAAATACAGTGATACCTTGTCTTACAAACTTAATTGGTTCTGGGACGAGGTTCTTAAGGTGAAAGGTTTGTAAGACAAAACAATGTTTCCCATAGGAATCAATGGAAAAGCAATTAATGCGTGCAAGCCCAAAATTCACCCCTTTTGCCAGCCAAAGCGCCCATTTTTGCGCTGCTGGGATTCCCCCAAGGCTCCCCTCCATGGGAAACCCCACCTCTGGACTTCTGTGTTTTTGTGATGCTGCAGGAGAATCCCAGCAGGGGAATCCCAGCATCGTAAAAATGAGCGCTTTACTGGCAATGGATGTCCGGAGGTGGGGTTTTCCAGTGAAGGGAGCATCAGTGAAATTGCAGCAGTGCAAAAACACCGAAGTCCTCAAAACTCCACCTCCGGACCTCTGTGTTTTTGCAATGCTGTGATTTCACTAAGGCTCCCCTCACTGGGAAACCCCACCTCCGGACTTCCGTTGCCAGCGAAGCGCCCGTTTTCATGCTGCTTGGATTCCCCTGCTGGGATTCCCCTGCAGCATCACAAAAACAGGAAGTCCGGAGGTGGGGTTTCCTGTGGAGGGGAGCCTGAAGGGAATCCCAGCAGCGCAAAAATGGGTGCTTCGCTGGCAACGGAAGTCCGGAGGCGGGGCATCCCAGCGGCGGCGGTGGGTTTGTAAGGTGAAAATAGTTTGTAAGAAGAGGCAGAAAAACCTTAAACTCCGGGTTTGTATCTCAAAAAGTTTGTATGACAAGGTGTTTGTAAGATGAGGTATCACTGTATAAAGTATATTCATAAATGAAGAAAGTATTTAAAAGTTTGGTTTTGTAAAAATTTGAAAAACTTTTGCCCTTCATGGGCCCCAGAGAGTGATGGGCTCCTACAGGTATGATCAGGTATGCAGTACTGGTAGCAAAATTTTGGTCAGGTACACAGTACCGGTAGCAAAAGTTTGATTTTTTCTCTCTTTTTTTCCCTTCTGGGCTCTGGATATGTTTTTCCTATTGCAGTAAATGAGGTTGAATGTGTATAATTTTAGAAGAGCTGTGCATGCGTGTGTGTACATACACTTTATATAGTAGATAATCAAGGGTGGGCTATTGCCCAGATGGGGAGGGTGGCACAGTGGGGTAGCGAAAATGGAGCTGCACCTCCCTCTGCTCAGGCCTGCACATAGCTCACAGCTACATAGTGATCAGAGCAAAATACTCAGGAAGGACTGTCCCTAAGTTACTCAGCTATCAGGGTGATGGGGGAGAATTATATTTCCAGATTTGTAAGATTCTGTTAATGTAGCTTTGTAAATAAATTAGAATTAGTTTATCTGACCCTGTTTTCTAGCTAGTCTACCTAGTAGGACTGACATTGTGTTAACCTCTAAGACTTGATTAAAACACAGGAATGGAAGCCTTCACCAAACACATCAATTCTGTGGACAGATATATTAAGTTTACACTGGAAGATGTTAAAGAAAATAGTTTACCTAATGTGTATTGTGCTGTATACATTAGGGAAGACAGAAGCATTAACAACGGAGTTTACAGAAACCCCCTCTCGCACCGATCAGTATTCACATTTTGATTCTTACCACTCACTGGAATACAAAATAGGAGTGATCCGAATCTTATACATCTAGAATGAAGGTTTCCTTGCTAGAAAAGAAAAAGAAAAAGAATTAAAACACATCAAGGAAGCCCTCAGAACTTGTATTTTCCCAACTGGGCCTTCATCCAATTCAGAAAAAGTCCCATCAGGAGCTCAGCGTCCCCACCACTCATTCCGGCTCTGCCCCTGGAATCTCTTCTTAGGATTCCCCACCTCCTTTTTCGCCTCCTGACTGGCCGACAGCTCCCCCGCTGTTTCGGAAGGTGACAGCTGGGCAGTGGCGCTTCCTGGCTCTCTCCCGAACCTGAACCCGAACTTTTGCTGAACTTTTGCAAAAATTCGGGTTGGGGTTCGGTGTACCGAACCGCACAACTTTGCAGGTTCAGTTCACCCAACACTAAAGATAAGAGAGCAAGTACTGTATTTGCTTCCCCTGATTTGAAAACTAGACTCTTGTTGCCAACAGCTCAACGCTTAGTGCAATGCCTGTGAAATGGTCGGTCGACCCCCAAAGGGATCCCGACCCCTTGGTTGAGAACCACTGGCATAAATAAACCTCCTAGGGGTCCCAACAACTCCCAAGGAGCTAAAAACTCACATTTGAAGTGTTAGCAGTCAGATGACTGCAAGAGAATATAAATCCCTCCATTCCCCAGTGTTCAATCACAACTGAGAATGCTTCTTGCATGAGAAGCAAAACTTTTTCAAGAAAAATACAAAGAAAGTCCAGTTGTCTTTTGAAAAAGCACCTTTAGGACAAGAGTGACTTGGATGACTGAGAATCTTTTCTCTTTGTGCAAAGATGCTTCAGATAGAAAATCCCATATATGAGCTGATAGGCTGAAAAGCTGAAGCTTCCTTGTTTATATATCCTAGTTATATATCTTCATACCTTGGTCTTTGGCTTTATAGTTCTCACTGCCATCCCCATGTCCAGCATATGAGAGACATAGGGCTACCCCACTCTGTTTTATTTTTTAGCAATCTAAAATGGATAAAAAAGAGAAATTAATTCTCTAGTGCCATCTTCTGGACATACAGTATTGAGATATGGGGCTAAGAGAATACCTCCTTGGCAGATAGATCAATATCATAAAAGATAAATAGCATGAAACTTTATTAAATGCAAATTAAAAAAAATCCAAAACGAGAGAATACAGCAATACATTTTAGGTTTAAACAATAAGCAAAATATCCATTTACAAAAGAGATGAAATATAGAGTTTTCTGCAATGGAAATTACAGCTTAAAGGATTCTGCCAGAGAAATATACAAAGGAATACAAACAAACAAGCTAATCTACTAATCTGCTTTTACATAGAGATAGTTTAACAATTTTAAAAAATCCCATCTCTTAGCATGAAGAGAAGCTTCTTTAGAAAGAAGATTATTCCTCAATTTCCCCTCATTTAACAGAGATGATTGATTAAGATTTAAGCTTTAATTTTTTTTTCTTTTTCAAGTGTGCAGAGGGACAGATACAAAAAAGAACGTTTTTATTCCAAACAGTTATAAAATACTGTTTATTAACAATGTGATGTGGCTATTCAAATAATGTGACTTAATCAACTAAAAAAGAGTCCAAGCATCTATTTGAAAACTTATCTTGGTCGGTAAGCCACTCCCACCTAGTCACATTACCTTTAAGCCATCCCCCGGTCACATGATTGTCAAGCCATCCCGCCTGGTCACATGGCCAACAAGCCACTCCTACCCAGTCACATGACCATCAAGCCACACCCACAAAATAAGCCATGCCCACAGTGTGGCAGCCCATCACTGACAATAGGACTTAGATTTATATAATTAGATTCACAGTGCTTTGCAGCCCCCTCAATATTGTTTACAGAGTCAGCATATTGCCCCCAACAATCTGGGTCCTCATTTTACCCATTTCAGAAAGATGGAAGCAGAGGTGGGTTCCTCTTACCTTCCTACCGGTGCGCTGCGTACACATTGTGATGTTTCACGTGTGCCTCCTTTAGCGTGATTTTGCTTCTGTGCATGTGCAGAGGGATGATTTTCCTTCTGCACATGCTCAGAGAGCTGAAAAATCACTGGAAATTAGAAAAAAGATGGCGGCATGCACAGACCAGCAAGGACAGCATCAGAGCTGTCGCACCCAAATTGTGCAATCGGCAGGCCACTACAAGTAGACTGCACTGGTAGGAACCCACCTCTGGATGGAAGGCTCAGTCAACCTTGAGCTGCTCAGAATCGAACTCCTGGAGTGGGCGCTGAGGTAGCCCTGCAGTACTGCATTCTGACCACTATACCACCATAATTCCTAAGATCTATTGTCACAGAAGGTACAGCTCAAGACTAATGCAAGGTTCTGCAGTAATTTTAGTTCACTGGGCTAAATTTTGAATTTTGTTTGTGGATACGTGTATCTACACAGTTATGACCATTATGACGGTTTTGGTCTATAAGAAAACAAGTTGCTAAGGCTGTTCCTGCTAATTTTTTCTGTCATGTAATGTTATCCACCACCTCAAGTTACCACTAGTCATTTTTCTAAGCAAGTAGTAAATATTCTTCCAAATAAAATACAGGGCTGCAACCACCAGCATTTTTTTTGTGTGTGTGTGTGAATGTCTCCAGAATGTGAAGCCCAGTTAGGTTGTTATAAATAAGGAAGATGTTAAAAATTGGTTTTCTCTTTATAAGTTTCTGACATCATAGTTAATTTATTTTAAACTTAAATAAATAAAATAAAGGTAAGTAGGGTATAGAAATGGATAGTTACCAAAGAGGGTGTTTACAGCAGAAAGGTCTATCTTTCTTTTTCTTTCTTTCTTTCTTTCTTTCTTTCTTTCTTTCCTTCCTTCCTTCCTTCTTTCTTTCTTTCCTTCTTTCTTCTATTTTTTAATACTGCCCTTCTCCTTAGACTCAGGACGGCTTATAACCTGTTAGCAATAGCACTTTTTAAAAACAGATCCAGCATATTGCCCCCACAATCTGGGTCCTCATTTTAGGTAGAATGGAAGGCTGAGTCAACCTTGAGCTGGTGATGAGATTTGAACCTCTGACCTGCAGTTCTATAGTGAGCTTTATTGGCCTGTAGTACTGCACTCTACTTTGTGCACCACCTCGGCTCTTTTTTTTACTCTGATGGAAAGCTCTGAAGGGATGGTTTGCTTTGAGGAAGATAAGATAAGCATCTGCATGATACTGTTTAGCAAGAAAACATTTCTTCCCTCATTTAAAAGCAAAACCAAATAATCACATTGCTTTGCTTCAAGGCCTGGTCCAGCATTTACAGATGGCGGATGAAGCCTCAAGACCAGAGGTCTTCTAACTTGGCAACTTTAAGACTTCTGGACTTCAACTCTCAGAATTATCCAACCAGCATAACAAAGCTTGCTGGAGGATTTTGGGAGTTGAAGTCCACAAGTCTTAAAGTTGCCAAGTTTGGGGATCCCTGCTCAAGACAATGCAAAGCACTGAAAAAAAACTGCATTGTCTTCATGGCTCAAAAAGTCTCATTAAATAAGGCAAGTCTGCATAGGACTAATAAATAGAGCTGAATATGTTTTGAAAATAATTCAAAAGCAGGAGTACAGCATCTGATTAAAGTGACTGAAGCCACAGCCTGAAAAAAAAGATTTTGCTGCTTTGATGAATTGATTTATTAAAGCAACTATGTCTTTGATAGGTAAAAGCAGCTATGTGTCTTTTTAGGCTTACACAGATGTCTTCCTTCCCCCTCCCCTAATTTATAGTTGCTAAAAAACCTTTGCTGTATTTCCTAGGCACTTTGAAGTAAACTTTTATGAGTCAATTTTGAAGCATTCACAGGCCTACTAATGAGCATAATCAGTTTTATAAAACCTTAAAGGAGCTTCTCTTTCTTGAATGAATGAAATGGAGATTGCTGCGGAATAATTTAAAAAAAGGCAGACTTGCAATTTTGAATGAGCAATTGAGCAATTTTTTAAAATAATTCAGTAGGAGATAATGTTTAAAAAGCAACATTTAGAAAAGCTTTCTTAGAGCTGTCACTGAGAGATGTGATTGACATTTAGCAGGGGTGAAGAACCATGTGATCATAAGCCTTCTTCATTATTCCATGCTTGTAGTTTCCAAAACCCTGTAGAATTTTAGCAGTCAAAAAATCTGGCACTTAGGTTCTTTTTTTTTTACCGTTTCTTTTTCAAGGTTAGAATAGATATGTGAAATCTTTGTTAGTCTTAAAGAGTTTTGTGTTTTTCTTTAAAGCCCCTAATGCACCAGGAGGTCTGAAAATTTCAGGTCCCCCCGCTCCCTTATATTACTAGAATACGATAGAATGGAATGGAATAGAATTCTTTATTGGCCAAGTGTGATTGAACACACAAGGAATTTGTCTTTGGTGCATATGATCTCAGTGTACATAAAAGAAATACAGTGATACCTTGCCTTACAAACGTAATTGGTTCCGGGACGAGGTTCTTAAGGTGAAAAGTTTGTAAGACGAAACAATGTTTCCCATAGGAATCAGTGGAAAAGCGATTAATGCGTGCAAGCCCAAAATTCACCCCTTTTGCCAGCCGAAGCGCTCGATTTTGCGCTGCTGGGATTCCCCTGAGGCTCCCCTCCATGGGAAACCCCACCTCTGGACCTCTGTGTTTTTGCGATGCTGCGATTTCACTGAGGCTCCCCTCCCTGGGAAACCCCACCACCAGACTTCTGTTGCCAGCGAAGCGCCCGTTTTTGCGCTGCTGGGATTCCCCTGCAGCATCACAAAAACACAGAAGTCTGGAGGTGGGGTTTTCCATGGAGGGGAGCCTCAGGGAAATCCCAGCAGTGCAAAAATGGGTGCTTCGCTGGCAACGGAAGTCCGGAGGCAGGGCATCCCAGTGGCGGCGGTGGGTTTGTAAGGTGAAAATAGTTTGTAAGAAGAGGCAAAAAAATCTTAAACCCCAGGTTTGTATCTCGAAAAGTTTGTATGGTGAGGCGTTTGTAAGACGAGGTATCACTGTATACATTTGTATATTTCATGAGGTACAACACTTAATGATTGTCGTAGAGGTCAAATAAAGTATCAGGAAAAATAATATTAATAAATATCTTAAGGATACAAGCAACAAGTTACAGTCATACATGGGAAGAGATGGGCGATAGGAATGATGAGGAAAAAAATACTACTAGCAATAGTGCAGACTTAGTAAATAGTAATAGTGGAGACTTAGTAAATAGTTTGACAATATTGAGAGAATTATTTGTTTAGCACAGTGACGGCGTTCTGGAAAAAAACTGTTTTTGTGTCTAGTTTTTCTTGGTGTGCAGTGCTCTGTAGTGAAGTTTTGAGGGTAGGAGTTGAAACAGTTTATGTCCAGGATGCAAAGGGTCAGTAAATATTTTCACAGCCCTCTTTTTGACTCGTGCAATATACAGGTCCTCAATAGTTGGCAGCAATTGTTTTTTCTGCAGTTCTGATTCTCCTCCGAAGTCTGTATCGGTCTTGTTGGGTTGCAGAACCAAACCAGACAGTGATAGAGGTGCAGATGACAGACTCAATGATTCCTCTGTAGAACTGTATCAGCAGCTCCTTGGGCAGTTTGAGCTTCCTGAGTTGGTGCAGAAAAAAAATTCTTTGTTGTGCTTTTTTGATGACATTTTTGATGTTAGATGAACATTTTAGGTCTTGAGATATGATAGAACTATATAATGTGATGTCACCTCTAGTCTTTAAGAGCCCCCCAAATTATAAAATCTTGGCTACAAGAAGATTGCTTCCCTCATTTGCACCCGCGATGGGTTGCTCCTGGCTTAGGCTGGTTCTGCAAACTGGTAGCAGTGGCCACCCACCTGGGATGGTTCTGCACATACGAACTGATAGCAACGGGTTTATAGAATCCACTACTGATCTGCACATATCATAAACCATACTCTTCCCATTGTCCTTAATTTCGTACAAGGAACTTTCTTTTACAGATGCCTCAACTCCCACTGTTTCCTTTGAGAAGATCAAAAATCAGAGAAAGAAAGAAAACAATTACACCAGGAAACTGCTTTAAAAGCCAATTCCAGACCTCCGTCATTACAAAAGCATGGTTGAAGAAAACAGAAGCATTTGCAACATTGCATCTGTTTTAGATGAATTAATTTTCTTTTTTTCATTTATTTATCACACCACCAACATCCCCGTGCCCCCTAGTTCACATACTCCGAGAAGTTTTCTGATACGTTCTATGGAAAGAGAGGCAATTTCCAGGATGAATGGAAATAGTGTGCTTTGTTCGGAAAGATTAATAGAGAACAGAGGTGAGAGGTCATTAGCAATCAGATTGAATAGCGTTCCAAAAATAAGGTGTATTTCAAGAGCTGAAAGTATGTAAGAAGCGTAATGAGCAAATCAAATCAAGAATGGGATTCAGAGCCTCTGGGTATAAATCTGGAAATGTACAAGGTGGAAATAATAGAAGAGAAGCCTTTTTTACATCGTGCAAATTAAGTTTAAATATGAGATGCTAAGATTTAATCATATACCTGCTTGCCATTGTAACTCACTGCAACTGGGACTGCCCTTGACAATTATTAGGAGATTTCAACTGATACAGAGAAGGATAATGCTTTGATGTCTCAAGCTGTTGGGTTTTACCCGTAGGGCCATTTATAAATAAGTAGCATTAGCATTTAAAATGATATAGTGCTTCATAGTGCTTTTACAGCCCTCTCTAAGCAGTTTACAGAATCAGCCTCTTGCCCCCAACAATCTGGGTCCTCATTTTACTCACCTAGGAAATATGGAGGCTGAGTCAACCCTGAGCAGGCGGTGAGATTTGAACTGCTGAACTACAGCTGAAGTAGCCTGCAGTGCTGCACTCTAACCACTGCACCACTCTGGCTCTTTTAGCATCTGCCCAGTAAAGATATCATCATCTTCTTTTAATGACCCCATAATCCCTTGTGGGGTGGAGTCTGGGCAGCTGAACAGAGCTGACTGTTTACTAGCCAGATGCCCTTCCTATCACCAAATATGGAGTTTTATTTATTGATTGATTGGATTTTTATGTCCCCTTCTCCAAGGAATATATTGTATATTCAGCTGAATATATATTTAGCAGAGAGAGAAATATCTTCCTCTACCTAGGATCGAACTCACAGCCTCCTGATTGTGAGGCGAAAGCTCCACCTCTAGGCCATCGCCCACCACTCATCTGCCCAGTCAAGATACACAGACAAAGAATGTGTGCTGAAAGTCCTCACCTATATGAAGTGTGGCTGAATGGAGCTTTGGAAACAAACATTCTATGCATTCTGTTTGTTCTGGGTCCTATTCTTTTTAATATGTTTGTGAGTGACATAGGGGAAGGTTTGGTAGGGAAGGTTTGCCTATTTGCCGATGACTCTAAAGTGTGCAATAGGGTTGATATTCCTGGAGGCGTCTGTGATATGGCAAATGATTTAGCTTTACTAGATAAATGGTCAAAGCAATGGAAACTGCAGTTTAATGTTTCCAAATGTAAAATAATGCACTTGGGGAAAAGGAATCCTCAATCTGACTATTGTATTGACAGTTCTGTGTTAGCAAAAACTTCAGAAGAGAAGGATTTAGGGGTAGTGATTTCTGACAGTGTCAAAATAGGTGAACAGCGCGGTCAGGTGGTAGGGAAAGCAAGTAGAATGATTGGCTGCATAGCTGGAGGTATAACAAGCAGGAAGAGGGAGATTGTGATCCCGCTGTATGGAATGCTGGTGAGTCCACATTTGGAATACTGTGTCCAGGTCTGGAGACCTCACCTACAAAAATATATTGACAAAATTGAATGGGTCCAAAGATGGGCTACAAAAATTGTGAAAGTTCTTAAGCATAAAACTTATCAGAAAAGACTTAATGAACTTAATCTGTATAGTCTGGAGGACAGAAGAGAAAGGGGGGACATGATCAAAACATTTAAATATGTTAAAAGAGTTAAATAAATTTCAGGAGGGAAGTGTTTTTAATAGGAAAGTGAACACAAGTACAAGGGGGCACAATCTGAGGTTAGTTGCGGGAAAGATCAGAGTAGTAAATGCTTGGAACAAACTTCCAGCAGACATGGTTTGTAAATCCACAGTCACTGAATTTAAACATGCCTGGGTTAAACATATATCCATCCAACGATAAAATACAGGAAATAGTATAAGGGCAGACTAGATGGAGCATGAGGTCTTTTTCTGCCGTCAATCTTCTATGTTTCTATGAAGGTACAATGAGGTTTATTTATTGCATGTCTTTAAAGTACAGTATTTCTCACATTTTACAGTATCATCTATATAGTTCTACAAATCCAAGTGTATCAGTCTGATCTGAGGTAAAATAAGACTCCTTTTAAAAAGAGGCCTATAGAAATACTTTCGACTTTGCTTTCAAGCTAGCACGTGAACTCAATGAAGTCAAAATATTGCTGCTTTTTACAACATGCTTATTTTCTCTCTTTTTTTTTTTAAAAAAAAATCCCTATGAGGAATCAATAGTGAAATGAACCATTACTTCTCACTAATGCTTCTCTCTCATGCTCCTCTGGAGAAGAAACTTGTTCCACTGTATTTGTCTGAAGCGGATGCTTTTCTTCTCATTACATTTCATGGTTTTATGGCTCCAGTTATCAAATTCCTATTAACTGTTGTTTCTTCCCATTTATTTTATGAACTCCACTTGTACTTTTGGGCAGTTTTGAATCCCCTTCTTTTTTTCTGGGTTCCTGTCTGAAGGAAATACAATGGTAGCTCTACTTGAGAACTTAATTCATTCCGTGGCCAGGTTCTTAAATAGAAAAGTTTGTAAGTAGAAGCAATTTTTCCCATAGGAATCCATGTAAAAGCAAATAATGCATGCAAACCCATTAGGAAAGAAATAAAAGCTTGGAATTTGGGTGGGAGGAAGAGGAGGAGGACTTATATACTGCTTCACAGTGCTTTACAGCCCTCTCTACGCAGTTTACAGAGAGCAAGCATATTGCCCCCAACAATCTGGGTCCCCATTTTACCCACCTTGGAAGGGTGGAAGTCTGAATCAACCTTGAGCCTATTGAGATTCGATCTGCCAAACTGCTGGCAGCTGGTGATCAGCAGAAGTATCTTGCAGGACTGTAATCTAACCACTGTACCACCAAGGCTCTTTATTGTCACTAGTGTTGCTTCAACAAGAAATAACCTTGCTGGCTTGATACTATCATCTAATCTGATGCAAAGATGAAATTGTAATGTCTGCAAGAAGCTGTGCTTGGCAAGGGAGCATGAAGAGCACTTGCCTATAAAGTTGTTAAGAATCAGACACAACTGAACGGCAGGGGTGGGATCCACTTACCTTTGTCTCCGGTTCACATCACAATATTTTGTACATGCACCATCTCTCCTCTCATGCAATTCTGCTTCCAGGCATGCACAGTAGCTAGGATCAGTCCAAAACACAGTTGATCAGCTGTGCTTTAGGTGAAGGAATAAAGGTAAGTATAAACCCGGAGCAGGCAGGAGGGTTCTTTTTCAAGCAGCAGCAGAGGAAAAAACTTTCAAACAACAACAATAACAATATCCACTGGAATTTGTGCCAGAACTACTATCTACCAGTGGCAAAGAACTGATGGGACCATAAGCCCGAAAAAGTGGTTGAAAATGAGCAAGCAAAACTACTGTGGGACTTCCAATTTCAGACTGACCGAATTTTGGAACATAATACACCAGACATCATGATTGTGGAGAAAAAGAAAGTATGAATCATTGACGTTGCAATCGCAGGAGACAGCAAAATTGAGGAGAAGCAGCTAAAAAAATTGGCAAAATACAAAGATCTGAAAATCGAGCTGCAACGACTCTGGCATAAACCAGTGAAAGTGGTCCCAGTGGTCCTTGACACGCTGGGTGCACTGCCAAAATATCTCATCAGACATTTGAAAACCATCAGAATTGACAAAATCTCCATCAGTCAATTGCAAAAGGCCACTTTACTGGGATCAGTACACATAATTCGCCGTTACATCACGCAATCCCAGGTGCTTGGAAAGCGCCTGACTGGTGATGAAATACGAAATCCTGCATAGTGATCTCATTTGCTGTGTTGTATTGTTGAAACAATAGCAATAGCAATAGCAGCAGCAGCAACAACAACAATAACAAAATATGGGAGTGCCCACAGACCGCCACCGATTGAACTGGATCTGTGATGCCATCATGATGTCACCAGCGGGTCAATACCGGTTCAAGTGATCCAGTCAAACCAGGATGAACCCACTCCTGCTGAACGGTTAAAACTAACTAACTGTTGCTTCTATCTGCAAACACACCAAAGCTTAGTTACATACCAGGTGTTCTGTCTGGGTCCCCCCAGACGCCAACACCAACCAAAAAGAGTATCCAGACACACTGGTAAAAAGCAAAGGCAGTTTATATAATTTAAAGCAAACACAGGTAACAAAAACTGTTCTGACAGACAGGAACACTATGAAGCTTCACAGAGGTTTCACGAAGGCCAGGCAATAAAACAGGATTCTTGCTGGCAAAAACAACGCTGGAGATAATAAAACCCATGCCTCCCCCAAGTCTTCCAGACTTCTAGGCCACAAGCCAAGATCAGAGACGCCAAGAATCGAAGCAAGGTCACAGGACTCCCAGTTGATAACTCTCCACAAGATTGTAAGGGCGGGCCTGCCTTTTCAACCCTGCTGAGGAGAACCACACCCAAACCCAGCTGTTGCCAATTCAGGGATGGAAATACCTTTCTAATTGGCCCCGTCTTTGAGCTGCACGTCGCTGCCTCATGTCTATTATAGCCTGTGCGTCTTCATCCAATGAATCCAGGCTACTAGCTGGGGAGAGCCCCCCCCCCCCCCCGGGGTCTCAGGCTGCTCTCCCTCCTCCTCTTCCTGACGTTCCTCTCCCCCGTCTGCCTGGTCCTCCCCCTCCTGTTCACTGTCCTCCTCCTCTGGGCATGGATCCGGCAGAGATCCAGTCGTTCCCTGAGGAGCCTCAGGCTGAATCACAACACCAGGGAACTCAAATGGCCGTCAGTTCCTGAATTGCTTCATTCTCATAGCCTTTCCTCTCCTCCTGTACGTTTGATCATTTGATGAATGTACTCAGAGGGGGATTCTCATCTCACTTCGGGATATTTCATTCATCTTATCAAAATTATTTAGTCTAGTGCTTCCCCCCATTTCTGCATATCCTTTATTCTTTTTGTAAATTGCCTTAGGAGTAAGATTAAAGAGTAGCATTAAAATATGGATAAATGGTTTTTGCCCCAGGGAATATGGAATAATATATCCTCACCCACATAAAGTTCCTACATTCAGTATTCTCCTATGCATTTTTAATGCACTCCTGAAGTGCCAGAGAAATATAGATCACCAGGGCTGTCAGATGATTAAATAAATCTTAACTGGTAGTTCCTATTATTCTTAAATAAATTACATCAAAAATGGCAGAAATGGATGGATGGATAAAATATTTCAAAGGGTCTGAGCAATTCTCTAACAACACATTTTAGATATTTCTGTTATTCTGAATGAGGAACTATGCTTTTCTTTTCTTTTTAATATGAGGCCTGACATCTATGACTCATGGACATATTTATACTGAGAGTAATCAATAGAATAATTCATCCAAACTATGAATCTTACTAAGCACTGCAGAATATAAATGAGGTATGTGAAGATATGTGATCTACTTATTTTTCCTATGACCTGATTTTCACCAGGGTGAGAATTTCTGATTTAAAGCCTAGTTAAACTAAGCTCAGATTGGCATACAATTTCTAAGTCTTCTATTTTATTTGTTGACTTCTCAAATGTAGATCTTCCTTCTTTCCTTCCTTCCTTCCTTTCTTCCCTCCCTCCCTCCCTCCATCCATCCATTTTATAATGGCAGATGTTTTATTTTGATAACTTCATCTCTGGAGAAAAATACATGACATTTGTGAATCAATTAATATATACTTGACTTTCGTAGAATATGTGCTTACTCTCTCTGTCTCTCTCTCTTCCTCCTTCTCATCCCAGAAGCTCCTTCAGTTCTGAACTGAGGAAACCTCTTGGATGAGAAGTGAAATGTATTCAAGGAAAAAAAATCAAGAAAACCCAGTTGTCTCTTTTAAAAACCACCATGGTGTTGTGGTTAGCTCTGGCCCAGCTCCTGCCCCAAGGACCATAGATGTGGGGGAGACATCCACATGCTGCAGGCCTGTTTTGCCCTCTGACCAAGAAGACATGAGTGACAAGGAGGAGGAGAGTGTGGCAGACAGCTCAGAAGGAGATCAATTATCTAGCTCCTCCTTGGATTCAGAACAAGAGTTAATGATACAGCCACACATGAGGAGAGCGATGCATAGGCAACAACAACTGAGAGATTATTATCAACGAAAATGAGGCCACCTGTGGTTGGGTGGGGCTGTGGTAATTAGTGAGGCTGCTATAAATAGCAGCCTGTGGGTTTGGCCATTGTGGAGGATTATCTGATCATTGTTTTTCATGACTGCTTTACTGACTTTGACTTTTTGTGTGCTGATTTTTCCCTGCTTGGAAACTAAACCAGAGCAAAGTGTGTTTCACTTTGTGAAAGAAGGACTTTGAATTGCCTCACAGCTGCAAGCTAAGTATCACAGGACTGATAAGGGACTTTTATAAATTACCAGTTTGTTTGGAGACAAGTGCTCTTTGCTATACCAAAAGAGGGCTTGGTTTAAGTGACTTTTCATTATAAAGAACATTGTTTTGAATTTTCAAACGTGTGTGTGTCTGAAATTTGTACCTGTGAATTTTTGGGAGCCCGACAGAACACATTGGGACATTGTTTGTTTGTTTGTTTGTTTGTTTGTTTAGTTAGTTAGTTAGTTAGTTAGTTAGTTAGTTAGTTAGTTAGTTAGTTAGTTAGTTAGTTAGTTAGTTTAATGCCACCCTTCTCCTTAGACTCAGGGCGGCTTTACAACATGTTAGCAATAGCACTTTTTAACATAGCCAGCATATTGCCCACACAATCTGGGTCCTCATTTTACCTACCTTGGAAGGATGGAAGGCTGAGTCAACCTTGAGCCACTGATGAGATTTGAACCAATGACCTGCAGATCTAGCAGTCAGCTTTAGTGGCCTGCAATACTGCACTCTATCCACTGCATCACCTCGGCTCATGTACGTTTGGATTTACATGCAAATTTGTGTTTATTGGGCAGTCATGAATGTGAACCAACTGAAATATGATCAAAATAGTAATAGTAGATAAGTACTACATTAAATATGAGTCTGGGATAGTCTAAGCAGTGCTGTGTATGACCATCGGTTATAGACACAATACTAAAATATTAATATTGTCAAGATTTTTTGAGTCAATTTTTAATCATCTAATAACTTTTATGTCAAGCAGCTATGTGTCATTTCCAAATATTAAAATACATTCTTCATTGTGGAAATTGTGTATGCTTTGCTCTCTGCAATAGAAGGCTTCCCTTCTCAGCAGTGTGCATCAATAGCAATTATGTGGCTTTTTCACAAGCTGGCTACCAGCAGGAGACTCTTAAAAGCGCCAAATGACATTTTCAAACACATTTCATGGTGAGAATTGCATCTTCCCTTGTCAGATTAGAAGCAGAATCTTTTAACTTTCTTTTCAACGTGAATTTAAAACTCACCTTTTTGAAAACCGTGAGGGTTGCCTGAAGATGGGATGTGAAAAACTTGTTTTCCCTCAAGATCAGTCTCACTAAAATGTAAAATCTATGTTCACTTTTCCAGTAGTAGAAGGGCAAATACCCTCAAAGAGACAGAGAAGAGATATATTTCTAGTCCAGTGGTTCTCATCCTGGGGGTTAGGACCCCTTTGGGGATCAAGTGACTGTTTCGTGGGGTTGCCTAAAACCATGGGGAAAAGATAAATTTCCCATGGTGTTAGGAGCTTGTATTCTGGCGCCCTTGGAACATATTTTTACAATCCGACCAATCAGGCATTTACAGTGGGAGTGTCCCCCTGACCTTCCTGCCAATCAGCTTAAAGCTCTGCTGGGAGAATTGGTGCTAGATTTATGGTTGGGGGTCACCACAACACGAGGAACTGTATTAAGGGGTCACGGCATTAGAAAGGCTGAGGACCACTGTTCCAGTCTAAGATTGATTGATTGATTGACTGACTGACTGACTGACTGACTGACTGACTGACTGACTGACTGACTTACTTACTTACTTACTTACTTACTTACTTACTTACTTACTTACTTACTTATTTATTAGATTTGTATGCCGCCCCTCTCCGTAGACTCGGGGCGGCTCACAGCAACAATAAAACAATGTACAACAAATCTAATAATTTAAGAAAAAACACTAAAAAACCCATTATTAAAAGCAAACATACATACAAACATACCATGCATAAACTGTATAGGCCCGGGGGAGATGTTTCAATTCCCCCATGCTTGATGGCAGAGGAGGGTTTTAAGGAGTTTAAAGAAGACTGTCTTCTTAGATAATCTTGTCTTCTTAAATGTAAATATATATTTTTTGGTAGCCATGGTTGCATTTGCCATGTGACAACTTAATTGGAATGTCCCAGGGTGAAATGCTCTTGGTTTGCTCATGCCTGTTGGTCATTGGAGAGTTGGTCGTGAAGGGAAGCCCACTCACCTAGACACAGTTTCTAGCTTGATGTCTTAACTAGTACACCAAACAAGCTCATGGATGGGCAATAAAGATTTTATTGTGTCTGGTTTTAGAGCAGCTCAAGCTTTGATTCATTTATTTTGGTAATGTGACTTTGCCTATCTGAGAAGTATTCAGAAAGAAATAATTTTTAATAGTCAAATGATAAATGCAGAGCTTTTTAACAAAAACTACTCTGACAAATATATATAGGTGGGACCTAACATTTTTAAAACAGTTGTTATCAGTTGTGAAGTTGTGTCCAACCCATTGCAACACCGTGGACAATGTTTCTCCAGGTCTTCCTGTTCTCATCCAGCCTCTGGAGTCCATTTAAGATCACGCTGACTGCTTCAGTGACAACATCCAGCCACCTCATTCTCTGTCGTTTCCTTCTTCTTTTTCCCTCGATCTTTCACAGTATTAGGCTTTTCTCCAGTGAGCCCTTCTTTCTCATTTGGTGGCCAAAGTATTTGAGTATCATCTTCAGGATTTGGCCTTCTAAAGAGCAGTCAAGGTTGATCTCCTCTAGAACTGACCAGTTTAAAACAGTAATAGATTCCTAAAACCTACCATGTGGGACCCAAAAGTTAAATACAGAACTACAGTATCTCACCCACTTAGAAGTATGAGGTTCAAAGTGTAGGGTGAGCCTCAACAAGGAATCCTTGAGCAGTTCAAGAGATATGGCCAATGATAGGATGGAACAATGCATGTCCATCAATTCATGGCCATGACACATTCTCATCTGAGGAAGCTTGCGGAGCATAGCTTCATGTTCAATGCATCAGAGTCCTACCACCTAGGAATCATAATCTATTTAGTTTATTTATTTGTTTGTTTTTTGTTTGTTTTTTAATTTATTTAGTCCAATACACAATAATGCACAATGAAGGTTGTTGTGGTTAGCTCGGGCCCAGCTCCTGCCCCAAGGACTGTGGATGTGGGGGAGACATCCACATGCCGCAGGGTTGTTTTGCTCCCGGTGGAATCTGCTGATGAAGGCTTCTCTGACCAAGAAGACATGAGTGACAGGGAGGAGGAGAGTGTGGCAGACAGCTCAGAAGGAGATCAATTATCTAGCTCCTCCTTGGATTCGGAACAAGAGTTAATGATACAGCCACACATATAGAGAGCGATGCATAGGCAGCAACAACTGAGATATTATTATCAAAGAAAATGAGGCCACCTGTGGTTGGGTGGGGCTGTGGTAATTAGGCTGCTATAAATAGCAGCCTGTGGGTTTGGCCATTGTGGAGGATTATCTGATCATTGTGTTTCGGGTCTGCCTTGCTGACTTCGACCTTTGTGTGCTGATTTTTCCCCGCTTTGAAACTAAACCAGAGCAAAGTGTGTTTCACTTTGTGAAAGAAGAAGGACTGTGAATTGCCTCACAGCTGCAAGCTAAGTATCTCAGAACTGATAAGGGACTTGTACAAAGTACCAGTTTGTTTGGAGACGAGTGCTCTTTGCTATACAAAAAGAGTGCTTAGTTTATTTGAATTTTCGGTATAAAGAACATTGTTTTGAATTTTCAAACGTGTGTGTGTCTGAAATTTGTATCTGTGAATTTTCGGGAGGATTCTACCAGAGAGCTCGACAGAACACAGGTTATAAAGGATATAGTAGAGAAATTATAGGCGATATAGGAGAGACTATAAGACAGGGGACAGAAGGCACTGTGTTATAATCTGTATTCTTGCTAATCCTATCCCCAATACTTGTGTGACATTAGGCCAGTTACTATTTGTTCCAAATAAAGATAATTTAGTTCTTGTCCACTCTCTGAACATCAGTTATTTTCCCTGTAAACATTGGGGAGGAGAGCCCTTTTGTTCTTCTATTATACCTTTCCTACCAGTGCATGCTATTTTTTCACAGAGGGGAAAGTGGAGAGATATGGATCAACCAGCCCTAACTCAAAGATCCTCTCTGTACCAGGTCTCTGATTCTTTCTGTTAAACCCCAATCCTTCCAAAAATGAGATATTTATTTATTTATTTATTTATTCAATTTTTATGCCGCCCTTCTCCTTAGACTCAGGGTAGCTTACAACATGATGGCAATAGCACTTTTTAACAGAGCCAGCATATTGCCCCCACAATCTGGGTCCTCATTTTACCCACCTCGGAAGGATGGAAGGCTGAGTCAACCTTGAGCCGGTGATGAGATTTGAACTGCTGACCTTCAGATCTACAGTGAGCTTCAGTGGCCTGCAGTACAGCACTCTACCTGCTGCACCACCCCGGCTCCTTGCTGGCTTAGGAAGAGCTCCTACTGCTGTGATAACTAGTTTGCAGTAAAATTTGGTAGGACAATATAAGGAAAAAGGTAGATTGATTCTAAAGCAACCTGGGTATATTTTGTAAATCTTAGCAGCTGGAAGATCAAATAATTTGCCCTAGTTAACTCACTGATGTGAATCTTGATTCATTATTCTTGGAATGAGGGCAATACACACATTCAAATTAAATCATATAAATGTAGAAATGTCTATAAATCCAATTGAATGTAAAAAAAAACCACTCTTTGAAATAATTTAAATACATTTAAATACATTTTCCCTATCAAATCAGGCCTTACTTTCCAATCGCAAATATGTTGTGTGCTGTCACTGCACTCTTAGGTTATTCTTAGTTTGTAAACTACTCAATTTTATTGACACCTGCTTTTATTTTCTTGTTAATGTTTTTGCTCAGGTCTCATAAGAATCCACTTAGCTTGCCTATTCGAATTTGTCATTGCCACCAACAAAACAAAACAAAACAGCTCCCTTCCTTTGGGAATCTTTAACATTGGCAAACCTCATCATGTTTGGATGCCACAGTGAATATTTTATTTATATTATTTAGTTGTACAGTGATCCCCCAATCATTGCGAGGGTTCCGTTCCAGGACCCCTCACAATGATCGGTTTTGCGCGAAGTAGCGCTGCGGAAGTAAAAACACCATCTGCGCATGTGCAGATGGTGTTTTTACTTCCCAGCAGCGAGGAGCCGAAGATTGGGTTTTCCCCCCCGCCCACGCAAACTCCTCGCTGCTGCCGCGCCCGCCGCTCGCCCGCCCTTCGCCCGGCCACCCGCCGCTCGCCCGCCCTTCGCCCGGCCACCCGCCGTTCGCTCGCTGCTCGCCCGGCCACCCGGGTTCGTTTGGCTTCGGGACATGCCGGCGGCGACGTTTTAAAACAGCCGCGCGGCTTCCAAACTGAGTCCCGAAGTCAAAGGCGAACTTGGACTCAGTTGGGAAGCCGCACGGCTGTTTTAAAATGTCGCCACTGGCATGTCCCGAAGCCAAACGAACCCGGGTGGCCGGGCGAGCAGCGAGCGAACGGCGGGTGGCCGGGCGAAGGGCGGGCGAGCGGCGAAGGGTGGGCGAGCCGGGCGAAGGGCGGGCGAACGGCGCCAGCAAGAGGGGGAAGACCCAGGGAAGCCGCCCAGCAGCTGATCTGCCCGGCGCCATCTACGCATGCGTGCCCATAGAAAAAAAGGGCGCCCATCCGCAGATGGTGTTTTTACTTTCGGGTTCAAAAATCGCCATATAGCCATTTCGCAATGATCGGGCTCGCAATACCCGGGGGATCACTGTATCCCACTTGTATCATTTTACAAATAACTCAGCATATCCAACACACCCTTTCCCTCTTCTTTTCCTCACAACAACCACCCTGTGAGGTAGGCTGTGATGAGAAAGAGTGACTGGCCCAAAATCACCCAGCCATTTTGTGAATTACTTGCTAATTACAGTGGTACCTCTACTTATGAACTTAATTTGTCCCATGACCAGGTTCTTAAGTAGAAAAGTTTGTAAGAAGAAACATTTTTTCCCATAGGAATCAATGTAAAAGCAAATAATGTGTGTGATTGGTGAAACCACAGGGAGGGTGGAGGCTCTGTTTCCTCCCAGGAGATTCCTAGAGAGGCCCCTCGGAGGCTTCTCTCCACCTTTTCCAGCCCCATTTCCTCCAAGATTCCTAGAGAGGCCCCACGGAGGCTTCTCCCTACCTTTTCCAGTTACAGTTTTGGAGGCTTGGGTTTGTAAGTGGAAAATGGTACTTGAGAAGAGGCAAAAAAAATCTTGAACACCCAGTTCTTATCTAGAAAAGTTTGTAAGTAGAGGTGTTTGTAGGTAGAGGTACCACTGTATTGTTCTGGAAAAATCAGCCTATGTAATTCAAACATAAAAGAATGGATTTATACAATTTTTACTGAATATTCACTCTTTTCCAATGCTTTGCTGCCCTTACTCTTCTCATCCTTTGTTGATATCATTATGCTACACATACTTGACATTAAACTCCACTGAATCCTTTGGGATTACATCCTTCCATGTGTATATAACATTGCATTGTATTCCTGATGTTTGAGGTAACAGAGTGATTCCTCTCAGGTCCTCAGTTGCCATATTTGTCAAGATGATGTCATAGACACCCTTAACAACAACTGTGTGGTTTCAGCAAAATCTATCAGATTGAAAACAAGGGCAGTAAAGACTAAACTAGAATAAACAGCGCAGAGAATTAATAGAGAGAAGAAGAGAAGAATGTAGTATTAAATACTCTTCAGTTTGGTATTTAGGTTTAGGAGCAATGAGAATTGGTTGATGAGGAAAGTGAGTATGTTAATTTATCACTTGCGTATCACTTGCATCTGTCCATCCATCACCCTGGGGGGGGGAGTCATTGACCCCCTCAGAGAGGGTCCGCAACTTGGGCATCCTCCTCGATCCACAGCTCACATTAGAGAAACATCTTTCAGATGTGGCGAGGGGGGCGTTTGCCCAGGTTCACCTGATGCACCAGTTGCGGCCCTATTTGGACCGGGAGTCACTGCTCACAGTCACTCATGCCCTCATCACCTCGAGGCTCGACTACTGCAATGCTCTCTACATGGGGCTACCTTTGAAAAGTGTTCGGAAACTTCAGATCGTGCAGAATGCAGCTGCGAGAGCAGTCATGGGCTTCCCCAAATATGCCCATGTTATACCAACACTCCGCAGTCTGCATTGGTTGTCGATCAGTTTCCGGTCACAATTTAAAGTGTTGGTTATGACCTATAAAGCCCTTCATGGCATCGGACTAGATTATCTCAGGGACCGCCTTCTGCTGCATGAATCCCAGTGACCAGTTAGGTCCCACAGAGTGGGCTTTCTCTGGGTCCCGTCAACTAAACAATGTCATTTGGCGGGACCCAGGGGAAGAGCCTTCTCTGTGGCCCCGACCCTCCTTGCCTTTCGTGAACTTCTTAAAACCCACCTCTGCCATCAGGCATGGGGGAACTGAGATATTCTTTCCCCCTAGGCCTTTACAATTTATGCATGGCATGTCTGTATGTATGTTTGGTTTTTATAATAAGGTTTTTTTTAGTTATTTTAGTATTGGATTGGATTTTTACATACTGTTTTTATCATTGTTGTTAGCCGCCCCAAGTCTACGGAGAGGGGCGGCATACAAATCCAATAAATAAATAAAATAAATAAATAAATTGATGTGAAAATGTATTCTGTGGAATGTTTATTATATTAATGCATCCAGCAGAAGCTAAAATGATAGCACAACATTGTTAACAAATAATGTTACAGGTGCAAATGAGTTCCATGCCATAAATTATGATTGAGTGGTAAGTTATCTGTTGAATATGATGATTGCTAATGAAGACAACCTTTGCCTTTCCATATGGCTGGGGGGTTTCTTGTCTTAATGAGCTCATTCTCTTATCTGTTGCTAATGTGCACTAGACTTCTTTGATCCATTCTTGGTACATTCTGGATGCCAAAGATTGTTCTTTTTATCACTTCAGAGCTGTCCTTACCTATTTACTGACATCTGATGTTAACTTTATTTTTTTTTTCTCCTCATTAATTTCCAGAATGCAGAAACAGCAAGAACAGTGTCAGATATTTGCAGTTCTCATCTTCACATTTATTTTCCTGCTGGCAGCTGTGAGCACTACCGAGGCCGGCAAAAAAGAAAAAATAGGTAAGTGCAAATAATTATAGACACTTAGAGAGGTAGTGGTACGTTGTAATTTCTACTTCCATCTTTGCTTACTGACAGTGGGTATTAAAGTGGTCTGTTTCAGCTAAGTGAAAGAAACACTGTACAATGTTCTTAACTCTCTTTTTAAATGCATATCACTTGTACCTTTAATAAAGACGAGTGGGGCAGTGATGGCAAACCTTGGCATGGGTGCCACAGATGGCACATGAAGCCATATCTGCTGGCACGCAAGCTTAGCTCCAACGTACAGCTGATTTTTGGCTCACACAGAGGCTATGGGAGGGCATTTTTTGCTTCCAGACACCTCCCGCAGGGATTGGGAGGGCGTTTTAACCCTCCCACGGCTCCAGGGAAGCCTTAATGTTTAGAGCCTGGGAAGGGTGAAACATGAGCCTACTGGGCCCACCAGAAGTTAGAAAACAGGCTGTTTCCGGTCTCCAGAGGACCTCGATGGTGGTGTTGGGGAGCTGTTTTCGCCCTCCCCTGGCATTGAATTATGGGTGTGGGCACTCACACATGCACGATAGCACATGTGCACAGTCTTTTGGCACCTGAGGGAAAAAAGGTTCACCATTGTTCTGCCTGCCTGGCTCAGGTAATGCGTAATAGTCCAAGGAAAAGAAATCAAACACACACGTGCTCTGCTAATCAGCAAACCTGTATTAAATAAACAAAAAAGGGTTACTCAAAACAGTTCTTAGTGTCCAAAAACAATGATAGTGCAAGGCTTACTTCAGCCACATACAAAAACACAGGAAAAAACAAACAAAGACAACCTGGAATGAGCAAAGACGTTTCAGGATTCCTTTTGAATCTTTGAAGCAAACAGCAAGTCCCAGAGTTTTCACCTCCCACTTGTCTGAAAAAGCTGGGTTGAAAACTCCAACGGCACAGAACAGAAACTTCAGAGCAGGAACCACAAAATAACACAGATAAACAGCCACAGTTTGCCTTGGCATTTGTTCACTTTTATCCCTTTAGCCCTCATTAAGGAAACCACACCCAGCCCTCAGTATAAGAAGCACACCCAGCCCAGGTGCTCCTATAATGACTTGTAATACTCCTTAAAGCGATCCCTTCTTTGCATAGCTCTCCTGCTATGCAGATCAATATATTGATCTGCAGAAGAATCCAGAGACGAAAGACTGTCTGAGGGACTGCATGCCAAATCCCCTGGGCTGTCTGCTGAATCCTGCGTACCAGTGGCCTCGTCCTCCTGGCTGTCTGCCATGTCCTCCTGGCTGTCTGCCACGTCTTCCTGGCTGTCTGCCACATCTTCCTGGCTGTCAGCCAGGCTTTCACATTCACTTTGTGCCGTGTCTCTCCCATCCGTGGGAGCAACGGCTGGCCCAGGCCCAAACACAACAACCATCACTGGGCTGGGGTTTCAAAGCAGGGAGCTAGGTCCTTAGTTTTATGGAAGGCATCCTCTTGAAGCAAACCCACAGATTGGGTTCTTGTGACACTTCACATCTATCTATTGAACTGTGGAATCTACTTTCACAGGATGAGCATGAACTGGCTTCACTCCCATGCTTTCCAGCCAGGCCATGAGGCTACCATCCCATGAAACAAAGCATGGACACTAAACTCAGATGTTGTTTCACCTTATCTGAAACAATCTAATCAGAGATTGCAAAATCCAAAATATTTAATTCAAGAATTGGCACTTTCAGAACACAGAGGAAGAGGAGAGGAAAATAGTGCTGTTTACAGTTTGTATTCTTGAATTCAAGGAGGAGGGTATATAGCTGGCTGTAAGGGGAAATTTCTTTGGCTGATAGTGTTATTGAATTCAAGGAGGAGGGGATATAGCTGGCTGTAAGGGGAAATTTCATTGACTGATTGCGTTATTGAATTCAGGGAGGAGGGGACTAGATTGGGAAGTATAAAAGGGTCAGAAAAGCCATTTTAAACTGCACTTTCAGAACACAGAGGAAGAGGAGAGGAAAATAGTAGCCCGCGCGCCTGGCGGCGCGCGAATTATATAACTATAAACCAAAATCAGCAAAGTTTGGTAGCAATAGGGGTTCATTTTCTTGCTAAGTACCTGTATTTCAATACATTCTTAAGATGATTGGCTTGGTACAGTGTAACACTTGTTTGGCTGTTGTGTTCCGTAGTACCTTGTGGAACTTGGGGTACTGCCCTCTTTGCATTAGGACATCTAGGTTAGATGGCGAGATCTCTAGATTGCAGTCCTTAGTTTGTAGCTTGCAGGCAGAAGTGGAAAGATTGTCCCAGCCACGTGCTGTAATGCAGCCATGTGTGCAGCCTCCACTTCCACAGCGCCCCCCGAGGAGGAGGGCTGTTTGGACAACTGTTGGTTCAGGAAGATTACGTGCAGTTGAACAAAAACATAACAATTTTGGTCTCTCTGTATCCAACTCCTATAATGTTCTTGCGGATTTAAATAGTAAGGATGTTGTAGATATTAGCCCTCAGGCGGAGAATGAGGGGATGTTCAAAGGAGAAGTTGTTGTAAATGAGGAACATAGTGTCACCAAACCAAGTCCAGTTAGTAGAAATAAAGAGAGGACACATGTTCTTGTGGGTGACTCGATTGTCAGAGGTGTTGATTTGGGACAGAGGAAGGATGTGGTGAAGGTGATGAGGTGTCTTCCAGGAGCCACTGCCCACAGGGACAGGAGGCGGATTACAAACATTGTCAGGGCTGTGAGTAAAGGTAATAAAGTTGATGTGGTGGTGCATCTTGGCACAAACGATCTGTCCCAGAGAAATGTTAATCTAGTAAAAAGAGATTTTCAAAGTCTAAGTGTGGAGCTGGGTAAAATAACTGATTCAGTGACTTTCTCAGAGGTGTTACCGGTTTGTGGCCAGGAGGGTAAAACAAGTTGTATCAGAGAGTTTAATGTGTGGTTAAGGCAGTGGTGTAAAGCTGAAGGTTTTGGTTATGTAAGTCATGATGTCAGTAGATGGTCTAATAGGGAGTTGTTTAAGAGGGATGGTTTGCATCCATCATACAGAGGTACCCAGGTGCTCGGTGAGGAATTCAGAGCTTTTTTGGACAGGCATTTAAACTAGGTAAAGGGGACAGAGATGTACCAGATGTGGAGGATTTCTGTCCCCGACCAATGAGGATACATCAGTTTCTGGAAGCTTATGAAAAGGGAGCTGAAAATAAAATAGATGTAGTTGTTGATGATAAGGGGCAAACTAATAATGAAAATAATGTTCTTCGGGTAATGTGCACGAATGCTCGAAGCTTGAGCAACAAGCTCTGTGAGTTAATGGCCATAATATCTAGAGATAATTTGGATCTGGTTGCCATAACTGAGACATGGTTTAAGGATTCCAATGAATGGGAAATATCCATACCAGGATATACACTGTATAGGAAGGATAGAATAGAGAGAAGGGGAGGTGGAGTAGCCATTTATGTTAAAGAAAGTCTAAAAACAATACTAATTCAAAATACATGTAAAGATCTGGAGACCCTCTGGATTTGCATGCAAAATAAAGACGGTTCTGTCATTAGAATTGGGGTGATCTATAGGCCTCCAGGGCAATCTGAGGAACATGACAACAAGATGGTGGATGAGATTACCCTAATGGCAGTAAAGGGAGATATTGTGGTTATGGGTGATTTCAACATGCCTGATGTTGACTGGAATATCCCCAGTGCCCTTACATGCAAAAGTAAGAATATAGTAGAGGCCTTTACAGGAGCAGCTATGGCACAGCTAGTTAAGACACCAACTAGAGGGGAGAATATTCTAGATTTAGTTTTTACAAATGGGAATCGGGTTTCAGAGGTCAAGGTGGGAGAAAATTTAGGTTGCAGCGACCATCTATGTTTGTGGTTTGATGTAAAAACTGATTGTGAGCAATCCTATACTGCAACCAAAGTATTGGATTTCAGAAAAACAAATTTTAATGCAATGGGGGAATATTTAAATAATGAATTAAAGGGGAGGGATAAAATGGCAGGAGCGAGCACCCAGTGGACTGTATTAAAAAAGGCCATCTTAAAAGCCACAAGACTTTATGTAAAGCAAGTAACTAAAGGTAAAAGGAAGAAGAAACCGCTATGGTTTAGCAATGATGTAAGGGCTATAGTCAATGAAAAAAAGGCTGCCTATAGGAGGTATAAAGAGTCTGGAAGTATAGCTGATAGAGAGGTGTATAAAATGAGACAGAAGGAGGCGAAACAGATAATATATGCTGCTAAAGCCTCAAAAGAGGAAGAAATAGCAAAATCTGTAAAGAAGGGGGATAAAACCTTCTTCAGATATATTAGTGATAGGAAGTAGAAAAACTGCAGCATCACAAAGATTAGTACCGGGAATAATACATGCATTAATGGGAATAAGGAGATCGCTGACCATTTCAATAGCTACTTCTGTTCAGTTTTCTCAAAGGACACCTTACAAAATAATACTATAGAGGGATATAGCATTGCTTCCAGCTGTACGGATTCAGCTCCAGTGATCTTAGAAGCCGATGTCTTAGAAGAACTTGAAAGATTAAAGATAAATAAGGCAATGGGTCCAGATGGCATCCATCCCAGAGTTCTTAAAGAACTCAGATCTGTCATTGCTACCCCCCTGACTGATTTGTTTAACCAATCCCTGTTAACAGGAGATGTTCCTGAGGATTGGAGAATGGCCAGTGTTGTGCCTATCCACAAGAAGGGCAGTAGAGAAGAAGCTGGAAACTACAGGCCAGTTAGCTTGACATCAGTTGTAGTTAAAATGATGGAGACTCTACTCAAAAAGAGGATAAATCAGCATCTAAAAAACAATAACTTATTGGACCCAAATCAGCATGGCTTTACTGAAGGCAAATCGTGTCAGACTAATCTCATTGAGTTCTTTGACTATGTCACAAAGGTGTTGGATCAAGGTGGTGCCGTGGATATTGCCTATCTGGACTTCAGCAAAGCCTTTGATACGGTTCCACATAAAGAGCTGATAGATAAATTAGTGAAGATTGGACTTAATCCCTGGATAGTTCAGTGGATTTCAAGCTGGCTGAAGCATAGACATCAGAGAGTTATTGTTAATGGCGAGTATTCTGAGCAGAGACAGGTTACAAGCGGTGTGCCACAAGGGTCTGTTCTGGGTCCTATTCTTTTTAATATGTTTGTGAGTGACATAGGGGAAGGTTTGGTAGGGAAGGTTTGCCTATTTGCCGATGACTCTAAAGTGTGCAATAGGGTTGATATTCCTGGAGGGGTCTGTAATATGGTAAATGATTTAGCGTTACTAGATAAATGGTCAAAGCAATGGAAACTGCAGTTTAATGTTTCCAAATGTAAAATAATGCACTTGGGGAAAAGGAATCCTAAATCTGAGTATTGCATTGGCAGTTCTGTGTTAGCAAAAACTTCAGAAGAGAAGGATTTAGGGGTAGTGATTTCTGACAGTCTCAAAATGGGTGAGCAGTGTGGTCGGGCAGTAGGAAAGGCAAGTAGGATGCTTGGCTGCATAGCTAGAGGTATAACAAGCAGGAAGAGGGAGATTGTGATCCCCTTATATAGAGCGCTGGTGAGACCACATTTGGAGTACTGTGTTCAGTTCTGGAGACCTCGCCTACAAAAAGATATTGACAAAATTGAACGGGTCCAAAGACGGGCTACAAGAATGGTGGAAGGTCTGAAGTATAAAACGTATCAGGAAAGACTGAATGAACTCAATCTGTATAGTCTGGAAGACAGAAGGAAAAGGGGGGACATGATCGAAACATTTAAATATGTTAAAGGGTTAAATAGGGTTCAGGAGGGAAGTGTTTTTAACAGGAAAGTGAACACAAGAACAAGGGGACACAATCTGAAGTTAGTTGGGGGAAAGATCAAAGGCAACATGAGAAAGTATTATTTTACTGAAAGAGTAGTAGATCCTTGGAACAAACTTCCAGCAGACGTGGTTGGTAAATCCACAGTAACCGAATTTAAACATGCCTGGGATAAACATATATCCATTGTAAGATAAAATACAGGAAATAGTAAAAGGGCAGACTAGATGGACCATGGGGTCTTTTTCTGCCGTCAGTCTTCTATGTTTCTATGTTTCTATCTTGGGAGATATCAGATGGTTGTCTGATGCTCACTAGATTTGGGAGAGTTCTTACAGAAAAGAAAAGATCTTGGAGGTCTTCTAATTCAACCCTCTGCTCAAGCAGGAGATCCTATATCAGTGGTTCTCAACCTGGGGGTCAGGAATCTTTAGGGATCAAAGGACCATTTCACGGGGGACACCTATGACTATTGGAAAAGACAAATTTCCCATGGTGTTAGGAACTAAAGTTTCTATTCTGACACCTTGCAACATATTTTTACAATTTGACCAATCAGGCGTTTACAGTGGGCGTTTCCCTCTGACCTTCCTGCCAATCATCTTAAAGCTCTGTTGGAGAATTGGTGCTAAACTTATGGTTGGGGGTCACCACAACATGAGGAACTATATTAATGGTTGCAACATTAGAAAGATTGAGAACCACTGTATACGATTCCAGAAAACTGACTGCCAAATCTCTTCTTAAAAGCCTCCAGTGATGGATCATCCACAACTTCTGGAGGCAAGCTGTTCCACGGGTTAATTGTTCTCATTGTGAGGCAATTTCTCCTTAGTTGTGGGGTGGATTTCTCCTTGATAGATTTCCACCTGTTACTTCTTGTCCTGTCCTCAGGGACTTTGAGAACTCCCTCTTCTCTGTGACAGACTCTCAAATATTGTAATCTTGCCCATAACAATGCTGAATCTCAATAGATGGCATGCTTTCACATTCCTTGAGCTTCTGTTTTAATTTGGGAGGTTTGTGGGTGACAAAGTGCCCATAGAAGTCACACTGCCAACTCCAGTATAATTAATGGGGTGTGTAACCTTATACTATTCCTGCATTTGTAGGAGGAGTGGACACATTCAGTTTTTTGACATTGTGACTCACATGATAGCTATTTTAACTGCAACAATAGAAATAGTGATAATTTAGAGAAAAAGACAAATAAAATAAATTTACATGCAGAGTTTATATATAACCAGAATAAATAGGTGACATTCAATGCTATTAGCCATCCAGTTCACTGTTGCTCATAAGATAAGCCCAATTAGGTCTAAAGAGGGAAAGCAATACAATTAGTTTCCATATCAAGAACTCAGAAACATTAAAACAATTCATATGGAACATGTGTGCCAAGCAGATATACAGTTTTTATCTACTATTGATACCACATATCTACTGTGGGTTGCCCACTATGGAAACATAGAAGACTGACGGCAGAAAAAGACCTCATGATCCATCTAGTCTGCCCTTATACTATTTCCTGTATTTTTATCTTAGGATGGATATATGTTTATCCCAGGCATGTTTAAATTTAGTTACTGTGGATTTATCTACTACATCTGCTGGAAGTTTGTTCCAAGGATCTACTACTCTTTCAGTAAAATAATATTTTCTCATGTTGCTTTCGATTTTTCCCCTAACTAACTTCAGACTGTGTCTGCTTGTTCTTGTGTTCACTTTCCTATTAAAAACACTTCCCTCCTGAACCTTATCTAACCCTTTAACATATTTAAATGTTTTGATCATGTCCCCCCTTTTCCTTCTGTCCTCCAGACTATACAGATTGAGTTCATAGGGTTGATATTCTTGGAGGCGTCTGTAATATGGTAAATGATTTAGCTTTACTAGATAAATGGTCAAAGCAATGGAAACTTCAGTTTAATGTTTCCAAGTGTAAAATAATGCACTTGAGGAATCCTCAATCGGAGTATTGTATTGGCAGTTCTGTGTTAGCAAAAACTTCAGAAGAGAAGGATTTAGGGGTAGTAATTTCTGACAGTCTCAAAATGGGTGAGCATTGTGGTCGGGCGGTAGGGAAAGCAAGCAGGATGCTTGGTTGCATAGCTAGAGGTATAACAAGCAGGAAGAGGGAGATTATGATCCCGCTATATAGAGTGCTGGTGAGACCACATTTGGAATACTGTGTTCAGTTCTGGAGACCTCACCTACAAAAAGATATTGACAAAATTGAACGTGTCCAAAGACGGGCTACAAGAATGGTGGAAGGTCTTAAGCATAAAACCTATCAGGAAAGACTTAATGAACTCAATCTGTATAGTTTGGAGGACAGAAGGAAAAGGGGGGACATGATCAAAACATTTAAATATGTTAAAGGGTTAAATAAGGTCCAGGAGGGAAGTGTTTTTAATAGCAAAGTGAACACAAGAACAAGGGGACACAATCTGAAGTTAGTTGGGGGAAAGATCAAAAGCAACGTGAGAAAATATTATTTTACTGAAAGAGTAGTGGATCCTTGGAACAAACTTCCAGCAGACATGGTTGATAAATCCACAGTAACTGAATTTAAACATGCCTGGGATAAACATATATCCATCCTAAGATAAAATACAGAAAATAGTATAAGGGCAGACTAGATGGATCATGAGGTCTTTTTCTGCCGTCAGTCTTCTATGTTTCTATGTTTCTATGTTTCTATGTTTCTATGTTTCTATGCTTCTATGCTTCTATGCTTCTATGTTTCTGTTTCTATGTTTCTATGTTTCTATGTTTCTATGTTTCTATGTTTCTATGTTTCTATGTTTCTATGTTTCTATGTTTCTATGTTTCTATGTTTCTATGTTTCTATGTTTCTATGTTTCTATGTTTCTATGTTTCTATGTTTCTATGTTTCTATGTTGTTTCTATGTTGTTTCTATGTTGTTTCTATGTTTCTATGTTGTTTCTATGTTTCTATGTTTGTTTCTATGTTTCTATGTTTCTATGTTTCTATGTTTCTATGTTTCTATGTTTCTATGTTTCTATGTTTCTATGTTTCTATGTTTCTATGTTTCTATGTTTCTATGTTTCTATGTTTCTATGTTTCTATGTTTCTATGTTTCTATGTTTCTATGTTTCTATGTTTCTATGTTTCTATGTTTCTATGTTTCTATGTTTCTATGTTTCTATGTTTCTATGTTTCTATGTTTCTATGTTTCTATGTTTCTATGTTTCTATGTTTCTATGTTTCTATGTTTCTATGTTTCTATGTTTCTATGTTTCTATGTTTCTATGTTTCTATGTTTCTATGTTTCTATGTTTCTATGTTTCTATGTTTCTATGTTTCTATGTTTCTATGTTTCTATGTTTCTATGTTTCTATGTTTCTATGTTTCTATGTTTCTATGTTTCTATGTTTCATTAAGTCTTTCCTGATACGTTTTATGCTTAAGACCTTCCAACATTCTTGTAGCCCGTCTTTGGACCCGTTCAATTTTGTCAATATCTTTTTGTAGGTGAGGTCTCCGAAACTGAACACAGTATTCCAAATGTGGTCTCACCAGCGCTCTATATAGCGTTGTCTACTCTAGTTATAGGACACTTAAAATCAGTCTTTTAATCAAAATCTCTCCCAAAAGATAGAATAGCTTCTATATTTGATTTAGTGCAGACAGCATTGATGCCTCTAAGAATAGTTAAATGCTATATATAGAAAACGCCTCAAGATGAGAAGATGCATAATTTTCTCATCTGTGATATTAGTTGCTGACACTCTGGAATCCCTTTTAAAATATTTCTTTTACAAAATAATATTACAGCTTCAGTGTAACAAAAGGATGTGCCTACGTGAGATGAAACAGGCAAGAAGAAATGTGACTAGATCAGTAAAAGAAACCAGGATATGTAATGTTTAAATGAATATACAGTGAACCCTCGAGTTTCGCGTCCTCAAGGATCGCGAAAGGGCTATTTCGCTAGTTTTCAACCCGGAAGTAAACTCCACCATCTGCGCATGCGTGCCCTTCCACGCATGCGTAGATGGTGGAGTTTCCCCGCCGGGCAGAGGCTTCCCTGGGTCATCCCCCTCTTGCCCCGGTAAGACCCCAGCGGCAGTGGGCTGGAGCGCGAGCTTGGGGCAGCCTAGCTCCGCTTCCCAGCTGGGAAGCGGAGCCGGAAACAGCGTGGGCGGGCGGGCGGCGCGCGCGAGCTTGGGGCAGCCTAGCTTCGCTTCCCAGCTGGGAAGCGGAGCCGGCAACGCGCGCGCGCTTGGGGCAGCCTAGCTTTGCTTCCCAGCTGGGAAGCGGAGCCGGCAACGCGCGCGCGCTTGGGGAAACCCCAGATCCGCTCCCCAGCTGGGGAGCAGCCCTAGCAACGCGCGCGCGCTTGGGGCAGCCTAGCTTCGCTTCCCAGCTGGGAAGCGGAGCCGGCAACGCGCGCGCGCTTGGGGAAACCCCAGATCCGCTCCCCAGCTGGGGAGCAGCCCCAGCAACGCGCGCGCGCTTGGGGCAGCCTAGCTTTGCTTCCCAGCTGGGAAGCGGAGCCGGCAACGCGCGCGCGCTTGGGGAAACCCCAGATCCGCTCCCCAGCTGGGGAGCAGCCCTAGCAACGCGCGCGCGCTTGGGGCAGCCTAGCTTTGCTTCCCAGCTGGGAAGCGGAGCCGGCAACGCGCGCGCGCTTGGGGAAACCCCAGATCCGCTCCCCAGCTGGGGAGCAGCCCTAGCAACGCGCGCGCGCTTGGGGCAGCCTAGCTTCGCTTCCCAGCTGGGAAGCGGAGCCGGCAACGCACGCGCGCTTGGGGAAACCCCAGATCCGCTCCCCAGCTGGGGAGCGGCCCCAGCAACGCGCGCGCGCTCCCCAGCAACGCGCTGCGGCGGTGGAAGTAAAAACACCATCTGCACATGCGCAGATGGTGTTTTTACTTCCGCACCGCTACTTCGCGAAAAATCGATCATCGCTTGGGGTCCTGGAACGGAACCCTCGCGATGATCGAGGGTTCACTGTACATACATATCATTCCATCCATAAAATAGATATACAGTGGTACCTCTACTTAAGAACGCCTCTACTTAAGAATTTTTCTAGATAAGAACCCGGTGTTCAAGATTTTTTTGCCTCTTCTTAAGAACCACTTTCCACTTAAGAACCTGAGCTCGGAAAAATTTGCCAGGAAATTTGAGAGTGGCACAAAGGCTCGGCCAGTTTCCTGCCCTTCCCCCTTTAATCACGGCCATCTCAGACTTTTCTGGGCTGCAAGAGGAGCCTTTCGGTGGCGCATTAGGAGGCTTTGGCAGCCCAGTGCGAACAGAGCGTTTTTCCTTTCTCTGAGCGCTTGGAGAGGGAGAGGAGAGGGGAGCCCTTTAGCATGGGAAGGAAGAGGCAGCAGGTAGAAGCAGCAGCAGCAGCCTTTCGGTCAAAGGAGTGGGAGGTTCCCCTCTCTCGCCCACCTGGGTTTCTCTCTCTGGCACAGTGTATGGGAGGCACATGCTCCTCGTCGCCACCTGAGTCCCACTTTTTTTTTTTAAGCCTTAAAGTTTTGGATTGTTTTGATTCCCCTTACCTCACCTTCTTTCTTCGGCAGCTATTGTCCTACTCCTCTTCTTCCTCCTCCTCCCACCCAAATTCTGAGTTTTTATTTCTTTCTTAATGGGTTTGCACGCATTATTTGCTTTTACATTGATTCCTATGGGAAAAATTGCTTCCACTTAAGAACCTTTCTACTTAAGAACCTGGTCACGGAACGAATTAAGTTCTTAAATAGAGGTACCCTGTATTTGATTACCCACTATCTTACCTTAAAATATTGCTGTGGAATTTAAACTTATTGAAAATTAGCAGCAGCAGATTGGATCTAATGCATGGCTCTCTGAAGGCACTGATTGTATTAATTCATGATCAATCGGTAGTCCCCAGATGCTGTTCAGGTTGCTGGATATTGAAAATCAACAATAAATGAAGAATGATAGGTTCCTCACTTGTAATCAAGCAGGACAGTTTAATCACTGTCTAACTGTAGATCGTAGAATACGTGGGTTGCGAGATCATCAAATCCAATCCCCTGCCCATTGCAGGGATCCACTATTACAGCTTCTTTAATAAATGATAACTGGGGGCTATCATACCAATATTTTCCAGTCTTGGTAATATTGAAATGTCTGGATTTTAACTTCCCAGCTACCCTACCAGCAAAATAAACTAATCTACCACACAAGAGAGATTGTAGCGGGCAGCTTTTTTTTAATCTGAAGATTTTTCCTTATGACCATTTTCCTTATAATTGAAACCCATTGTATCTCATGCTGGAATAACTCCAAACAATTCTGCTCCATCTCTTACAAGGCAGCCTTTCAGATATTTAGAGAAAGCTATCATTTTCTCCCCAGACTTTGTCTTCCCAGAATAAATATACCCAACACTTCCCACAAGTTAAATGGCATCGTGCCATAGGCAACAAACTGATGTACTATTAAAAAAAAAGAAAAAAAATTTCAAAGAGTTTTTTTAATTGTTATTACTACAAATTCTATGCTGCTCCATTTCCTGCGACCCTGACGCATACAATATAGATAGATAGATAAATGGATATATATATATATATATATATATATATATATATATATATATATATATATATATATATATATAGAGAGAGAGAGAGAGAGAGAGAGATTTTTATTGGCCAAGTGTGATTGGACACACAAGGAATTTGTCTTGGTGCATATGCTCTCAGCGTACATAAAATAAAATATACATTTGTCAAGAGTCATGTGGTACAACACTTAATGATTGTCATAGGGGTCAAATAAGCAACGAAGAAGCAATATTAATAAAAATCTTAGGATATAAGCAACAGGTTACAGCCATACAGTCAACATGGGAGGAAATGGGAGATAGGAATGATGAGAAAAACTAGAGATAGAGATAGAGATGATAGAGATAGAGATAGAGATGATAGAGATAGAGATAGAGATAGAGATAGAGATAGAGATAGAGATAGAGATAGAGATAGAGATAGGTGGGTGTAGAGATAGAGATATAGTTTTATATAATATACAGTATACATAAAATACAGTTATAACTAATCAGTTCAATGCCCCTTCATTTGGGAAGACATTTTATTTATCCCCAAATTAAGAATAATATTTTTACAGATTTCAGAAAGTAAAAAGGTAACAATTTTCTCTTCTCAGTCATGTCCAACTCTATGGGGTAGTACTCATCACCATTTTCTAGCTGAGGAAACCAACAATAGCTTAAAATGCTTTTGTGCTGATGTGGCCAACATGATTATAAGTCAAGGTGCAAAGAACATTATTACTTTCCCACCAAAGTAGTACATATTTATCTACTTGTACTTACATTTGCTTGCTTTTGAACATCAGGAGCTGGGATATGAGACAAATAATGGGCGCTCTCCACGTTGTGCGACGCTAGGGGCTCAAACTGCTTACTTTTTGGTTGACAGCCTAGCATCTTAACTGGGGGTAGCCTAAATACTGAGGACAAACCATTTCAAAAAGAGGGAGACCATACTGCAAAGGATGGAGTTTAAGATGTCTGGTGGTGATATTTCCCCCCTGGGAAGAAGAGACCTTCAGCAAGTCCTCTCTTCCATATGTTACTCAACAGGCAGAGTTGACTTGAAATAGTCATGCAAATAACTTGATTTTGAGCCTGAAAAGTAACTTCTAGTAACTTCAATTGTACCTGGAAGCTAACTGACAGACTATGCAATCCCTGTAGTATTAGTGTCACATGGATAAACATGTCCATAACTAGATTAGATTAGATTTATTGGATTTATATGCCGCCCCTCTCCGAAAACTAACCAGTTTGCTAAACATTGCAAAAGGATGAAGTTTCTGGATTATCCAAGTATATGAAGGTAACTACATCTCAGTGGAGTTAGATTTCAATTCACATATGCATACAGTCAAATACAGTAGATACCCTTGAGCTTTAGCCATTGTACTTCACTAGCTTATTTCTTTAGATTCAGAAAAGATATTCAAAAGTGTGATAGATCCCCAGTATGGAATTCTAAGGGTTCGACTTGTAAAACCCAAATTCATTGGTTAAAATGAACGGTGCAACTCCTACCATTTTAGCTTCCTTCCTGACAATTGGGTAGAGCAGTGGTTCCCAATCTTGGCAACTTGAAGATATTTGGACTTCAACTCACAGAATTCCCCAGCCAGCAAATGCTGGCTGGGGAATTCTTGGAGTTGAAGTCCAGATATCTTCAAGTTGCCAAGGTTGGGAAACACTGGGATAGAGTGATGGAAGCACATTTTGGGTCATCCTAGAAGTTCACTGAGGAAATTAGCCGTCCTGAGTCCTATTGGAATGGGCGGCATATAAATAATAAATAAATAAAATAATAAAAACAGGTTTTTAGTTTTTGGTTTCAGGCTTGTTTTTAGGATTTTATGGTTTTATAGTTTGTAGTTACACTATTGCCGTGAAACTCCCAAAGTTGTATTTTAAGATGGACCAACATACAAATCTTTTAAACAAATGCATTCTGTCATTGTCCTGCAGTGGCCATCGTATGATCTTAGATAGGAAATGAAATCTAAATTGTTGGAATAGATCACTCTGTCTGATCTGACTTCATGGCTGCTTGCCTATCCATCAATTCCCTTTTTTTCCTTGTTAAGTGCTGGATGGCAGACTGATGAAAGTATCTGTATTTATTTATTTGTTTATTTGTTTGTTTGTTTGTTTATCTATCTATCTATCTATCTATCTATCTATCTATCTATCTATCTATCTATCTATCTATCTATCTATCTATGATTTGATTTGATTTGATTTGATTTGATTTGTATGCCGGCCCTCTCCAGAGACTCGGGGCGGCTAACAGCAATAATAAGACAGCGTATAACAATAATCCAATACTAAAAACAATTAAAACCCATTATTATAAAAACCAAACATACATACAGACATACCATGCATAAAATTGTAAAGGCCTAGGGGGGAAGGGTATCTCAATTCCCCCATGCCTGGCGGCAGAGGTGGGTTTTAAGTAGCTTACGAAAGGCAAGGAGGGTGGGGGCAATTCTAATATCATGGGGGAGTTGGTTCCAGAGGGCCGGGGCCGCCACAGAGAAGGCTCTTCTCCCGGGTCCCACCAAGCGGCATTGTTTAGTTGACGGGACCCGGAGAAGACCCATTCTGTGGGACCTATCTGGTCGCTGGGATTCATGCAGCAGAAGGCGGTCCCTGAGATAATCTGGTCCAGTGCCATGAAGGGCTTTATAGGTCATAACCAACACTTTGAATTGTGACCGGAAATTGATCGGCAAACAATGCAGACTGTGGAGTGTTGGTGTAACATGGGCATATTTAGGGAAGCCCATGATTGCTCTCGCAGCTGCATTCTGCACGATCTGAAGATTCCGAACATTTTTCAAAGGTAGCCCCATGTAGAGAGCGTTACAGTAGTCGAGCGTCGAGGTGATGAGGGCATGAGTGACTGTTATAGAGTAAGAGTACTTGTTATAGGATGCATTGGAAAGTATAAATGGGTTTGGTCAAAGACTATTTCTACTTTCCACTGCCTCCATAGGCATATAGCTCCCAAAATAACCAAATGCAACTCCTGGTTTGAGAAGGTCACCCACCTTTCTAGGAACAGCCAAGATCCAGGCGTCAATATTTTCTAGGAAAGCCAAAACCAGATCCCAGTTTAGCAGAGAGTGTAGATACATAGGCAATTATTTTGGGCTTACTTTATTCACAGCTCTATTACAAAAAATGATATTACTAGTTTTGTTGAGCAAGCTCATCCATGCTATTCCCCCCCCCATGGGACCCATTCAACAGACATAACATTGTCAAGTGCTTTGTGCTTTGTTTCAGAACATAGAGAAGCCATTAACTTTTTCCTTTTTTGATGAAGAATCTAGGGACTTGCCAAAATGACAAGATGCTGATGGTGTGTTTCACTATAAGTGGCAATGGAGGAATTAAGTGCAGTAGAATTTGACAGCCTGGACTCATTGGTTTATGGCAAAGAAGACATATTCAGCACTGCACCTGGAATAAGTGTCTGACTCAGTAAAGTTCTTAGAAAGGTCAAAACTTGACATGGTGGGAAGACAGAGGAACCACAGAGTTTTATAATAAGTTAATTGAAGCCATTTTAAGAGTCCCCTGTGACATTAATAAATAATTTGACAGCAGTTACATTATGTCCCTATAGATCAGATATGTCTCAGGTCTATGAAAGATATACTATAGTAATTATCATAACATTTAACATTATATAAAGCAATTATATAAATTGTTTGCAAACCTGGGCAATTAAAGTTACAGATTGAGTGAAATGATTATTTATTTGTTTTATGTTTCTCCTGGAGGTGCTCAACTTCTCTTTATAGAAGCACAAATTTTTAATATATATAAAAAGGATAAAAAGGGCAATTCAAAACTGATGTAGCACCCTGTTTTATGGTTTCATAAAAGATAAAGGCAGAACTCAGAGCTTTTTTGGAACGATGGAGGTTAAATAGTCACAATGAAGGGCTTACAGCAGTCATGGCAAACCTTTTTTTCCTTGGGTGCTGAAAGAGCATATGCGAGTGCTATCGCGCCTGCACGAGTCCCCGCGCCCATAATTCAATGCCTGGGGAGGGCAAAAACAGCTCTTCCTTCCCCTGGAGGCCCTCTGGAGACTGGAAATGGCCTGTTACCCAACTTCTGGTGGGCCCAGTAGGCTCATGTTTTGCCCCTCCAGGCTCCAAAGGCTTCCCTGGAGCCAAGGGTGGGTAAAAACGCCCTCCTCCATTCTTTGGAGGCTCTCTGGAAGCCAAAAATGCCCTCCCACAGCCTCTGTGTGAGCCAAAAATCAGCTGGCCAACAGACACATGCACGTTGGAGCTAAGCTAAGACAATAGCTTGGGTGCCAGCATATATGGCTCCATTTGCCACCTGTAGCACTCGTGCCATAGGTTCACCATCACTGGCTTACGGTAATAGACTTATATACTGCTTCACATTCTTTACAACCCTCTCTAAGTGGTTTACAGAGTCAGCATATTGCCCCCAACAATCTGGGTCCTCATTTTCCCACCTCAGAAGGATGGAAGTCTGAGTCACAATCTTGAGCCTGGTAAGATTTGAAGTGCAAAAATTGCAAGTGGCCAGCTGTCAGCAGAAGAAGCCTGTAGTACTGCACTCTAACCTCTGCACCACTGTGGTTCGTAAGCTTTGCATCTGTTTAAGAAAAAGGTTCTACAATGTACTTGCACAGATTCTCAAACTCCTGGAAGTTGTCCATTTTCAGATCAAACATCTGTAAAAATGTGTCAGCCTTTTGTATGAGGAAACCAAAATCGTGAGCAACAACACTATCT
This sequence comes from Erythrolamprus reginae, assembly GCF_031021105.1. Lineage (NCBI taxonomy): Eukaryota > Metazoa > Chordata > Lepidosauria > Squamata > Dipsadidae > Erythrolamprus > Erythrolamprus reginae. The sequence continues at coordinate 78,814,467 of NC_091955.1, forward strand.
TTATTGCAAGGCCACAGGACCAGAATCTTTGCAAGTCTTAATGCACTGGTCCTCTCCAATGTCCTTACTTTCCAAAGAAATGGGGACAATCCTTTCTGAAATACTTTCTCCATCCCCTTTCCTCCTGGAGACTGAGACATCGCTTGTCGGACTATTGTCTAGGCCAGTGTTTCCCAACCTTGGCAACTTGAAGATATTTGGACTTCAACTCCCAGAATTCCCCAGCCAGCATTCGCTGGCTGGGGAATTCTGGGAGTTGAAGTCCAAATATCTTCAAGTTGCCAAGGTTGGGAAACACTGGCTAGGCTGCAGCTCTTTCCTCAGACTCCCAGAGTTATTCTCAGAGCCCATTACAGAAAGAACTCTTGATTTTCAAAATTTATTTATTTGTATTTTTTAATGCATTCATTCATCCATGCGTTCATTCGTTTGTTCATCCATCCATTCATATTTCATACTTCTTAACCACCCATCTCTCTTGGAGAGGGTTTCTGGGCAGATGTACAGTTTAATAAAATTAAGCATAAAAATCAGAATAAGATTTTTTATTTTTTTATTTTATTTTTTAAAAAAATTTTATTAAATACATATATACACATTTACAAAAAGTAAGATAATCAAATCATAAATTGAAACAAAACAAAGCTAACACATACTAACAAACAAACAAACAAACAAACAAACAAAGATAATTCTAGTAATATAGTCAATTAATTATTTAAATACACTTAACCATTATAACAATAACAGTAAACAAATAACATAATGTATAATATTTAGACTTAAATTCCCTTGAGGGGGAAGGTTATAAATCTTCTTGTAGTATCAAATTATCTTCTGGTGAAGTATATCATATCATCGGTATCTACTATTTTTCCTTTTGGTTATCCATATATTTTTAATTATTTTTATTTTCTTAACCGCCTTTGTTCATTCTTATTTAATTTATTTAAATTCATACAATTTTTTTCTGAAAATGACTGTAAATAGATCTTTTGTAATTTGTTATGTCCAAAAAAAAGAGGAAATAAAGTACAGTAGTCCCTCATCTATCGCTGGTGTTACGTTCCAGACCTGGCCGCGATAGGTGAAATCCGCGATGGGGAATTTATCGACTGATAGTACTTATTTAAGTATTTATATTGTAATTGTTTGGTAAGTTTTCATTGTTTTAAGTGTTTATAAACCCTTCCCACACAGTATTTATTTTAGATACAGTATTTAAATACAGTATTTACAATTTTAGATATATATATTTTTTAAAAAACCTGGCGATCGAGTTCGGCAGGCTGTTTAAATCTGCCGATCGACTTCCTCAGAAACCCACGATGAAGTGAAGCCGCAGTAGGTGAAGCGCGGTATAGCGAGGGACTACAGTATTGTTATTGTTATATTTCAATTTAAGTTTTTGTTTCTTCTCTTGAACCAATCATAGAAGTATTTCCAAGTTTTATAGTGGTCAGAGTCTTCTTTATTTTTTAATTTGAGCGTTAATGCATCCGATTCTGCACAGTCTAATATTTTTTTTAATATCAAAGCATCATCAGGAGGTTTGGGTTGTTTCCATTGTTGGGCAATTGCCATTCTAGTTGCAGTCAATATATGTATTAATAAATAATATTTATTTTTATCTATTTTTTTGAATAAGATTTTTTAAAAGGTTAAAATTTTACAACAACCTAGTATCCTGCTTTTTCCCTATGACTCTTTTCAGAGAAGAAGGTGAAGAAATCTGATTGTGGAGAATGGCAATGGAGTGTCTGTGTTCCTACAAGTGGCGATTGTGGCCTTGGGACCCGTGAGGGCACTCGGAGTGGAATTGATTGTAAGCAGACAATGAAGACCCAAAGATGTAAGATTCCTTGCAACTGGAAGAAGCAGTTTGGAGGTAATACCCAAAGGATTTTGATTAATTATTATTAGAGAATGATCTATTATTATTTTTTAAAAGCTTGCAATTTAAAAAAAAAAGGTTTCTTCCTTTAATAAGCATTTTTTTTAAAAAATAAATAAATACAGTGGTACCTCTACCTAAGAACGCCTCTAGTTACGAACTTTTCTAGATAAGAACTGGGTGTTCAAGATTTTTTTGCCTCTTCTCAAGAACCATTTTCCACTTACAAACCTGAGCCTCTGAAACTGTAACTGGAAAAGGCAGGGAGAAGCCTCCATGGGACCCCTTTAGGAATCGCCTGGGAGGAAACAGGGCTGGAAAAGGTGGGGAGAAGCTTCTGTGGGGCCTCTCTATAAATCTCCTGGGAGGAAACAGGGTCGGAAAAGGTGGGGAGAAGCCTCCGTGGGGCCTCTCTAGGAATCTCCTGGGAGGAAACAGGGCTGGAAAAGGTGGGGAGAAGCCTCTGTGGGGCCTCTTTAAGAATCTCCCGGGAGGAAACAGGGCCTCCACCCCCCCTGTGGTTTCCCCAATTGCATGCAATATTTGCGTTTACATTGATTCCTATGGGAAAAATTGCTGCTTCTTAGCAACTTTTCTGCTTAAGAACCTGGTCACAGAACAAATTAAGTTCGCAAGTAGAGGTACCACTGTATTTAATATAAGCATTAAAATACAGCCAACATTAAAGAACCTATTTATTTAGACTACTTAAACCTGTCTTTTTCAATGTTGAAATATATTAGAACAGCATCATCCAGAATTCCAGTCAACAACTTGGAAAAACAGAAAGGCAGGAGGACAGGAAGACAGGAGGAAAGAGAAAGAGAGCGAAGAGCAGGAATACAGAGAAACAGAAAGAGGGGAAGGCAGAGAAAGAGAAAAAGAGGAAGGCAGAGAAGCAGAAAGAGAGAAAGACACAGGAAGAGAAAAAGAGGAAGAGAGAGAAGCAATAAGAAAGAAAAACAGGAAAGGAACAGAAAGAGAGAAAGAGAAAAATACAAGAAGACAAGAAGACAGAGAGGCAAGAGAGAAAGAAAAGCGAGCAAGGATGCAAAACGAACCAGAAAGAAATCAACAACCAAACAAAAACAAAAGAAAGTCTGAAAAACAGAAAGAAAGAAGAAAAGGCAGTTAGAGAGAAATAAATTTCCCGAAGGCAGATAGGTAGATAATTCAGTCTCACATTCATATTAAAAACTTCTTATTCTGTTTAATGACTTGGTTAGTAGTTAATGACTTGATTCAAAATTCAGCATATGGTATATTTAACCAGGCATGGAAATATATTTGGCAAACGTTCGTTCCTCTCTTCAAGTTACCAAGAATGAATGAATGAAAAAAAAGAAGAAAGGAAAACTTATTTAGAGTATTCTATGGCGAGTGTGGTGTATAAAGGTAGTCTACGACTTATGAGCACAATTGCTCATAAATTTCTCTTGCATTGTTAAATTAATTTTGCCTTATTATACAACCTTTCTTGCCACAGTTGTTAAATGAATCACTGCAGTTGTTAAATTATTAGCATGGTTGTTATATAAATCTGGATTCCCCATTGACTTTGCTTGTCAGACGGTTGCAAAGGGTGATCACATGACCCCAGATCACTCAACCATCATAAATACATGTCAGTGTCAATTTTGATCACATGACCATCGGGATGCTGCAACAGTCATAAGTGTGAAAAATGGTTATAACTCACTTTTTCCAGTGCCAGAATAGAATAGAATAGAATAGAATTCTTTATTGGCCAAGTGTGATTGGACACACAAGGAATTTGTCTTGTTGCACGTGCTCTCAGTGTACATAAAAGAATCAAGAAGAATCATATGATACAAACACTTAAAGATAGTCCAGGTACAAATAAGCAATCAAATTATACTAAGAACAAGTCAATATAAATTGTAAGGATACAAGCCACAAAATAACCATCATGCAATCATTAGTAGAAAGAGATGAGTGATGGGAACGGTAAAAAGATTACTTAGTATATAATGTTTGCTATTACTGTCAGACTTAGTTTGGCAATGTTGACATTTCAGTCACTAAACAAATGTTACAAGTTAATAACTACCTATATGGGCATAGACATAAACTCACTTCTTTTTCTTTTTTAATAAACTTTTTTTGATTTTCAAACTTTTCTTTAAAAACAAAGTATTACATTATTTCTTAGAGTAATTCTACATTGGTACATACAGTAGTTCAATTTTTTCTATGCCTTTTCACATTACACTTGTTCTTCTTTGTCCAAGTTTCTTATAACTATATTCTGTATGTGTCACATGTTTTTGCTTAATTTGAAAATTAAGGGAGACTAGGATAGATCTATTTCAGTCTTATTTTGGCCTCATCAGCTAGGCATACCCTCACTGGGACTTGAACTTGCAACCTTTGCCTTGTACATATATTTGATTGGATTTCTATGCCGCCATTCTCCGCAGACTCAGGGTGACTTACAAAAATAAGGATAAAAATACAGTACAAAATATAGCGAGAGAAACCTAAACCTAATATTAAAACCCCAAGGATATAAAAATCAGACATTCACATTCATTCTGACTACAATCATGTAATCATATCCTCAGCTGGAATGAGATGCTAAGCTCAACAGCCCCAGGCCTGCCAGCAAAGGTAAGTTTTTAAGACCTTGCAAAAGGTCAGGAGGGTTGGAGTGTTGCAGATCTCTGGAGGGAGTTGATTCCAGAGGGCTGGGGTAGCCACAGAGAAGGCTCTTCCTCTAGGCCCAGACATCTGGCATTGCTTAGCTGACGGAACCCAGAGAAGGCCAACTCTGTGGGCCCTAACTGGCCGCTGGGATACAGTGAGGCAGGAGATGGTCCCGTAAGTAACCTGGTCCTAAGCCATGTAGGGCTTTATGTGATAAAGGTAAAGGTTCCCCTCACACACATGTGCTAGATGTTCCCGACTCTAGGGAGCGGTGCTCATCTCCATTTCAAAGCCGAAGAGCCAGCGCTGTCCAAAGATGTCTCCATGGTCATCTGACCAGCATGATTAAATGCCAAAGGGTCACAGAATACTGTTACCTTCCCAACAAAGATGGTCCTTATTTTTCTACTTGCATTTTTTACATGTTTTCGAACTGCTAGGTTGATAGAAGCTGGGATAAGTAATGGGAGCTGACTCCGTTATGCAGCGCTAGGGATTCGAACCGCCAAACTGTCAAACTTTCTGATCAACAAGCTCAGCATCTTAGCTACTGAACCACCATGTCCAGTGTTAACTCATAGTTCTAATTATCTAATTGCGAGGTTAACTCATCTCATGATTAAATTATTGCAACAATCTCAAGATGGTTGCCAGAGCTATTTAGCTGAAGGTTTTCCCCATATATATACAAAGAAGGGCAGGATCACAACCCACCCCTATCACTGATATTTATTTTATTTAATTGTGTGTTAAAATTGTTATTGTCCTCCCCCCCCCTTTATCTCCCTCTGTCCCTCCCTTTTGCCTGGATTCTTCTAGTTCTCCTTTGACTTCGTTTTCCTCTATCTTGCCTTTTTTGTCTTTACTATTAAAAATAAAGATTAGCTTTCCATTTTTCTTTGTTATTATATCATCATTTTAATTGTTCCTACTATTTGTTTTTTATATATATATATATATATATATATATATATATATATATATATATATATATATGTCACATGTTGTTTATATATATTGTTTATATATATATCAGCCATACCCTCACTGGGACTTGAACTTGCAACCTTGGCCTTGTAAGGCAGAGAATTAAACTCTAGGCTACAGTATCCAATCCCTTCAGCTCTGTAACAATATTTTTTTGCTGATAAGTGGAAAGGAAGGAAGACTAGCATAGATCTATTTTGAGCTTATTTATGCTTTCATCAGCTAGCCATACCCTTACCGGGATTTGAACCTGCAGTCTCTTCTTTGCAAGGCAGTAGTTTTAATCTCTAGACCACAGACTGTCATCCATCTCAGCTTGTACCAGGGAAGAGTTATATGTTTTTTCTGTCAAATTACCCTGGTGTAAAATATGGCAGGAAGCATACTGCTTTCTTTTATGCCTCTTGGCCTCACTAGGAGCCATGTCGAAGACAGATAAATTTTTATAGCCCACAAACTATAATCTATATGTGCAACATTTTTTTTCTGATAAGTGAAAAGGAAGGGAAACTAGTATAGATCTATTTCGAGCTTATTATGCTCTCATATATATTTCTTATATATATATGCTCTCATATATATATATATAAACCCATTATAGAATCCAGTGCTGTAGTTTGGCTTCTGGGTGGTGATTGTATTTGGTCTGTAGGGTGGGTGTGGGTTTGAGTCTGGTTGAGGTGATTGGTGGTGGTGTCCTGTATTGTTCTGGGTCTGGCTTCAGTTTGTATGGCTGGGATGCATTTGTTAATGATGTCTGGTTTCCAGATGTCTGGTAGGCGGGAGGCAGTGTTCCCTCTAATTTTTTTTTGGGGGGGGGGGGGCGGAAAAGTATAGTGTCTGAGCGGCAGTCCCTTTGGGACTGGGCAGCACAGAAATAATAAATAAATAAAAAATAAATAAATAAATAAATAAATAAATAAATAAATAAATAAATAAATAAATAAATAAATAAATAAATAAATAAATAAATAAATAAATAAATAAATAAATAAATAAATAAATAAATAAATAAATAAATAAATAAATAAATGGACGGACGGACGGACGGACGGACGGACGGACGGACGGACGAAGGAACGAACGAACGAACGAACAAACAAACAAATAAAAAACCCACCCTGTTTTGCCTCAGAGAATTTCAAAATAAAATACTGTACTGTGTGTCTATAACAGTGAGCTCATAATAGGGCAACTCTATCAATATCAAAATGCCACTTAAATAGTTGAGCTACTTTCAAACTAGATTTTGATTTTCTTTCTCTCTTCCTTACTCCCATTCTTTTTCTTTCTCTTTTCCTTCCTCTCTTTTTTTTATCTGTTTCTCTCCCTTCCTCTCTTCCTCTCTCTCTCCTTCCCTCTCACTCTTTCCCTCTCGGCTTCTGGGCAGGTTTGGAAAACTCTGAGTTGATGATGATTTTTAAGTGAGTGATTTCTCACTGCTCAGCTTAGAGGGAACTATGGCGGGAGGTATCAAACTACAGCAGTGCCCCCAACTGTTGCAGCCCCATCTGACACGCACACAAAGCAAACCAACAAACAAACACCATAAACACATGACCAGACCACTAACTCGCAGCCAAACAAAAATTGTTACACCCCAGACACACATTACAAAACAGCTAAATAGCCTGCAAGCTCCAATTACTCAGGATATCACCCCCAATTCACAAACATCAACTAATCAGCATACATCAATTACATCAATGACCCCCAGGTGTTACCCCACTGACTCACCAGGAAGTTTCAACACAGCTTGCAGCTGCTAAGCCAGCACACCACACCCATCCGTCAGTATTTACAGAGGGAAGGCAGGTCAGGTCTTGCTGTGTTTGCCCTAGCACAAGGACAAAAGCACCAGCCTGAAGATGATGAGTGGGACCTCTTCAAAACATTGCCAGAATTCTCTGAAACCTACACAGGAAGAAACCCAAATCTTTGGAGATGTTCTAGTCCACCTCCTTGCTCAAGCAGAAAACTCTATACCATTTTGGGACATGTGGCTGTCCAAACTCTTCTGATAAACCTCCAGGGATTGTGCACCCATAGCTTCAGGAAGGCAAGCTGCTCCACTGATTAATTGTTCTCACTGTCAGGAAATTTCTCCTTAGTTCTATGTTGGATTTCTCCTTGGTAATCTTCCATCCGTAACTTCTTGTCCTGCCCTCAGCTGTTTTGGAGAATTGGTTGATTCCCCTCTTCTCTGTGGCAAACCCTTAAATATTGGAAGACCATTATGTCAGCTGTAGTCCATCTCTTTGTTAGATAGGGTTACTCAGTTCCCATAACCATTCATCATATTCTTTAGTGTCCAGTCCCCTATATCATCCTTCTCTGGGCTCAGCATCTTTTTTTTGTATTGTGGATGCAGACTTAGAGTTAGACTTAGAGTTGTAAACTGGATGCAGACTTAGAGTTAGAAGACTTAGAGAAACTTTATTGTCACTTTAAATGTACACTAATCGGCATGAAATTTTGTTGCATACAAATCTCAAAGATTCACCACCTCCAATATGCACTATATAAACACAACTAGATAAATAACTAGCTAGCTAGCTAGCTAGCTAGCTAAATGAATGAATGAATAAATAAATAAATAAATAAATAAATAAACAAATAAGCAAGCAAGCAAGCAAGCATATGATGCAGAGAAATAACACAGCTTAGTTTGGATGTATATATGACGAGAAAAGTGAATCTTGCGAGTTTACCAGAAGGATGGTTTAGGGAACAAGGTTGTTACAGAATCTGATTGTCCTGCTAGAAATAAGTCAAAGTATTTCTAAGTGTGGTCTTACCAGTGCAGTATAAAATGGTACTACCATTTCATAATGAAATTAGATAGAAAAATGTTGAGGTAATTCTAGGATGACTAGCAGAATATAATAAGATTAACAGAACTTCACGGCAAATGCATTTATACATCATTCTCACGTTATTTTCTCCTCCCCTCTTTTCAAAAGGCATTCGCTCTATGGTAAATTTTCCTTGCGATTCTGTTACCACACATTCAGAAAGCTGTGATTGTGACATCAGTATGCCATTTGCATCCTGGGTTTGTGAACACTCCATTTCCATCTTGTTTATACCTCTGTTTCTAATGAGCTGGAGCCAATACCTTTTCGGAGTGTGTTTGAAAACCTGCTTAATTCATTTGTACAAATTCAATTTTCGAGCCCGTGACACAGCGACAGTGGAAGTGGTTTTACGGCCTTCTGCTATGAAAATCTGCCTTATTGCCTGCATTATTCTGAATAAAGGCTGGATAAAATATCTTTGTTATTATACCAAGCCTCACTTTTATCAGCTGCTGGTAATAAAAAAAGTAACACAGTCATTTATTTTTCACAGCGGAATGTAAATATCAGTTCCAGGCGTGGGGAGAGTGTGATCTAAACACGGCTCTGAAGACTCGAACTGGAAACCTGAAACGAGCTTTGCACAATGCGGACTGCCAGAAGACTGTCACCATTTCAAAGCCTTGTGGGAAGCTTATCAAACCCAAACCTCAAGGTAATAGCTTTTTTTTTTTTTTTTTTAAAGAAATGATTGGATTAAGGGCTTTCCCATCAATGCTCCTAAATGTAATCCTTTAAAATTTGTGTTTGCCAAAGAAATAAAGTTCCAGTATCCAAGATTTCTGTTCAAAGGATAAAATTATGGTGGAAGTCCATCACAGAAACTGTTGATAAAGCAAATTGTTCTGGTCTAAAATGGATCCATGGTTTTATCCAGGGTATCATGCTTTCATGGAGAAGTATTTGGATGGTGCAATGAATAAAGGCATTTAGAGTGTGTCCATGTGTGTGTGTGTGTGTGTGAAAGAGAGAGCGAGAGAGTGAGAGAGAGAGAGAGAGAGAGAAAGAGGAGTGTATGTAACATATTTTGCTGATAACAAAAAGGAAGGGAGACTACTATAGATCTATTTCAGGCTTATTTGCCTTCATCAGATAGTCACACCCTTATTGGTATTTGAACCTGGGGCCTCTGCCTTGTAAGGCAGAGACCTTAGCCATTAGACTACAGGCTCATCTCCTGTATCAGCTTGTACCAGGGAAGGGTTATGTGCAATTTTTTTTGTCACCCTGGTATACCACAGCTTCCTTTTTGCCTCTCAGCCTCAACATGGGCCCTATTCCAAGGCAGATTAGCTTTTTATAGCTGACAACTATAATCTATATTTTGCTGATAATGAAAAGGAAGGGAGACTACTATAGATCTATTTCAGGCTTATTTACCTTCATCAGATAGCCACACCCTTACTGGGATTTGAACCTGGGGCCTCTGCCTTGTAAGGATTTGAACTGGGGCCTCTTCCCTGTACATATATATCCCTCCCCATCCATCCATCCATCCATCCATCCATCCATCCATCCATCCATCCATCTGACATAACACCCACACCTTTTGCACCGTTTTCAGTTTAGTAAATAAAAACTATCATTACTAGAAAGGAGAGCTGTTATTCTGTGATTTCTTATAACGTTTGACAATAACAAAGCCCCAAACATTAACCAAATATACTTTTTATTCAATTGTCCTTGCTGATTTAACAATGCCCCACCAAAACCCTGCATTTATTAACCTATCCATTCATCTTGATTAACATTTGACTCCAGGTCTGTTTTAGATGGAAGAAATGGATTTAGATCACTGTGCTATGCTCAGTTTCTTTGGCACCTTGCTAATATACCTAGCAGAATCCAGCTGGACTTTTAATAAGATGTTCCCTACACAGGAGAAATAAGGTTGATAAATATGGAATGATTTGGGCTTATGGAAGATAAAAAGATCTGAAAATGATATTCTAAACAAGGTCAACTGAGGAAAGCTAGGAGACACCTGTTGCTCATAGGCTGGAGATTCCTCACAAGAACATATTTTAGTGGGTTGGATGTGAAGACCTCCCAAAAATTCAAGGGTACAAATTTCAGACACACACACGTTTGAAAATTCAAAACAATGTTCTTTATCACAAAAGTCAAAATAAACTAAGCACTCTTTTTGTATTGCAAAGAGCACTCTTCCCAAAACAACTGGGTAGTCTGTACAATTTCCCTTAAGCAGTCATTAAGTACTTAGCCAGCAGCTGTGAAGAAACTTCACACCCCTTCTTCTTCCAACGAAGTGAGACACACACACACGTTGCTCTGCTTGGTTTCAAAGGCATGAAAAAGCAACAAAGTCCAGCACACAAAATTTCTGATGAACTGCGAACAGATATTCTTCCACAATGGCCAAACTCACATGCTGCTATTTATAGCAGCAGCCCTAATTACTGGAGCCCCACCCAAACACAGGTGGCCTCCCTTATTTCCTGTAATATATGGTCTCTTCTACGCATAATTCTGCGTTTGTGTGGGTACAAAATGTCATCATCTGAAGCAATAGAAGATAAGAAAGATTGACTGCCTGGGCTGTGTGCCAAGCCCTCCTCTGCCGAGTCACTCCCACCTTCTTCTTCGTCCGAGGAAACTAAACTCTGAACTGATTCTGTCGGCAATAACACAGGCCTGTGACATGTTGAAGTTTCCCTTGCATCCACCTCCCCATTCCCTGTGGCAGGAGCTGGGCCAGAGCCAACCACAGCACTATATAAACTGTATATGTATGTACACAAACACACACACACACACACACACATGCACAGCTCTTCTAAAATTATACACATTCAACCTCATTTACTGCGATAGGAAAAACATACCCAGAGCCCAGAAGGGAAAAAAAGAAAAAAATGCAAAAGTTTTCTACCAGTTCTGCATACCTGACCATACCCATAGGATCCCATCACTGCTAGTGTGACTGGGAGTTGTAATACAGCAACAGCTAGAGAACATCATGTTCCCTATCCCCATACATTTTGTGTTTGGCAATAGAGGCAAAATGGCAATTGCAATAGCATTTAGATTTTATATACCGCTTCACAGTGCTTTTACAGCCCTCTCTTAGCAGTTTACAGAGTCAATATATTCCCCCAACAATCTGGCTCCTTGTTTTAACCAACCCCGGAAGGATGGAAGGATGAGTCAACCTTGAGCCTGGTGAGATTCGAACTGCCAAATTTCAGGCAGATGTAAAGGATGGTCCATCAAGAGTACCAATTACTCTTCGAAGGAATAAGCTGTCTTTTCATTCTTAGCACCGAGACAGCTTTGTGCTTTAACATAAATGTATCGCTGCCAACTGAAGAAAAATGGGCCTTTCTCCCTTAATTAATTGAGAAGTGTAATGAGCTCTGCTGCAGCAGCAGGAGGTGTGTACAGCGTAATGGTGGGAGTGGAGGTGGAGAGAGATGTGTTACTGTGTCTACGATAAGGTATTGTGCATCCTTCACAAAAGTATGCAGCTTGGTTGCTTGTTTGCTGGCTCACTATTGCTGCAGTTAGCTTACGTGCTATACAGAGCTTAGTCAAATACCATAGGCTTCTTTTGGTTTACTCAGCTGGTTATTGAGATGAAGATTAGATGGAAACTGAAGAAGGCAACAGCTTTCCACCTTGGTATCTGCTCAAGTTTTCAACCTTCAGGCAAGACATTCTATATCCAATGGTGCAGATAAGTAATTTTGAACTTTAGATTTAATGTCACTGCATCTCATTTCTCTTAAGGTGCCAAATGCCTTGTGTTTTGCATTTTTTTTTTCAAAATTGGTGAGCTGTCCCTGCTGCATTCTCCCTATTCTTTTCATTCTGTTAAAACAGTGTTCCCCAACCTTGGCAACTTGAAGATATATGGACTTCAACTCCCAGGATTCCCCAGCCAGCATTTGCTGGCTGGGGAATTCTGGGAGCTGAAGTCCAGATATCTTCAAGTTGCCAAGGTTGGGGAACACTGTGTTAAATTAATCCCGAGATCTCGCACTGCAGAACTCCCCTTGTGGCCATGGTCCATAATATTTATTTTCCCCTGTTAAGATTCCCTTAAGTTGCAAATGTCTCTAGAAGGAAGAAAGGGCCATCATTGTCCCATCTAAACTGACAATAAAGTACACGCAGTACTCCATGATCAGCCCTCCGGCTGCAAGAGAGTGAATATAAGCCACATTTAATATCATATGTAGTTCCTCCCCAGGGAACTGAATAGATACTTTAATATGTGTTGTGTACTTTACATTTTACATTGAAATTCTGCTAACGTGAACGAAAATCAAGAACAGTTAAGAGAATATGTACGTTTTATGGATGTCAAGACAAGATTGAATTTCTCAAGTGATTTTCCAACCAGGCAGTGAAAAGGCTTCCTCTCAATTGACATAATTGTTGTGTCATGTATTTCTTGATGAAGCTCTGATAGCGCATCATTTGTGATTGATGCTCCCAGTCTCCTTCCTTCTCTGCAGTTTCATACAGGTGACTGATACATTCCACCTGATTTTCTGGCCTTAAAAATCAATTTACTTGCTTTTCTGTTTTTCCTGTAGAATATTATTCGCCAATTGTATAGTCAGGCATCTCTGCTAACTTCCTGGACCAAATTCCACCACTAGGTGTCCCTCTTGACAGTTACTTTCCCCTATACTCAAGGGTATGAAGGATGTCAATGTATTACAGTATTGAGATCTGTCACCAGGGGCTGCTGTTTGCTATCAAGTCTTTCTATAAGTCTAACATCAAAACTCCAAATATAAACCCGTCCACATTTACACCTGGACGTACTTCAAGCATTTCTCTTGTAGACATATGCTCCAAAATTTGACATATAAACCATCACAGTGCAATGTATTGATTGTATGCAGAGTCAGCTAATAGGCATTCACTTTCATCCATAATGACAGTAGCCACATTGTAAAATTAAGGTGTTTTCTGTCCCTTTTGTGAGCCTCAGCTTAATGGCCTTGGAGGAAGATTTATGTAGATGGGTGTATTTGCGTATATTTATTCATTTTTTTAAAAAATTATTCGATTTTTTATGCCGCCCTTCTCCTTAGACTAAGGGTGGCTTACAACATGTTAGCAATATCACTTTTTAACAGAGCCAGCATATTGCCCCCACAATCCAGGTCCTCATTTTACCCACCTTGGAAGGATGGAAGGCTGAATCAACCTTGAGCCGGTGATGAGATTTGAACCACTGACCTGCAGATCTAGCAGTCAGCTTTAGTGGCCTGCAGAACTGCACTCTACCCACTGTGCCACCTTGGCTCATTATATGTCTGTGGAAGTGAGTCGGGGAAAAGGGGGATAAAATTTTCCTAGAGTAGTTCAACAGGTGCAATAGCAATAGCAAAAGCACTTATATACTGCCCTCTCTGAGTGGTTCATTGCCCCCAACTATCTGGGTCCTCATTTTACCCACCTTGGAAGGATGTAAGGCTGAATCAACCTCGAGCTGGTGAGAATTGAACTGTCAAACAGCAGCCAGCAAGAAGTAGCCTGCAGTATTGTATGCTAATCACTGCATCTCCACAGCTGATTAGTACAATTAATTCTTCTGAAATATGAACTCTTGCTGGATCAGGCTAAAGGCTCAAATAGTTCAGAGATTTTGTTTAGAACTAGTGTTGGGCGAACCCAACAAAGTTCGGGTTAGGCGAACTCACCCGAACTTTGCCGTGAAGTTCAGGTGAGTTCGCCAAACCCGAACCCGAACTTTTGCTTGCAGCAAGCTGCTGTGGCGTCCTTTTCTGTAAAAATAAACAAGGAGGTGGGGAATTTATTTTTACAGAAAAGGATGCCGCAGCGGTGCTGCAAGCGAAAGGAAGTGGGAAATCCCACAAAGGGATTCCGGGGGCGGGGTTTGACGTCACAGAGACTCCTTTCTCCCCATTTTGGCCGACCAGGAAGTAGTCTCCGTGACGTCAAAGCCCCGCCCCCGGAATCCCTTCGTGGGATTTCCCACCTCTTTTTGCTTGCAGCGCTGCAAGCAAAAGGAGGTGGGAAATCCCATGATGGGATTCCCCACTCTCCTCCTGGGTGGAAGCATTTTGCGGTGTTCTGCCGAACCTGAACCCAAACCTGAACCCAAACTTTACCCGAACTTTTAAAAAACTTTGCAGGTTCGGTTCTCCCAACACTATTTAGAAACCGATACCAATAGAAAGTCCACGAAAAAAGTGTAACTTCCTGCCCCATATATGAATCAATATGCCTTCTCTCTCTCTCTCTCTCTCCTTCCCAGGTATACAATTTCATTAAAGGAAACAGTAGAAAAGTATATGGTCTATTCCATCATAGTCATTATCTTTGTTATAATTGGGAAGAAGGAGAATTGTGTCAGGACATTTTGGAGTTACCCAGTTCACCAAGAGACACTGCACAAGAAGAGGGCCTGGCCAAAGGTTGCCTCCCCACCATGTGAAAAATTGCAAAGTGGCACGAGAAGGCTTTCTTGTTTCATCCTTCTTCTCTTTCCTTGTGGGATATCGACCCCAAAGATGTCTTTAGCTCAAGAAGCAAAGTAGTTTTTGAAAGGAAAAGAACCTTTCCATCTGACTGTATTTGCTTCTTGCTGCATTTATAATGGTAGCTCAGATTTATCCTGGAATCCCTTAATACGCAGCAAAGTCTTTCAGTGCTTACAGGACACAGCACAAAATAAGGGCAGGAAACATGGTGGACACCCATTCATTGCGTGTCTTTAAGTGAAGATTAAATAGCTATCAGAATTTAGTTTGAATTCCAGTTCTAAATGAGCATGGAATCCTTGACCAATCCTTATAAATCTGTTTTCTGAGCCTTGGCTACATAAATTGAATTTTATTCATGTAAACATCTCAAGCATCAGTATTTCAGGCATTTAAATTGATCAAACCAGGATGGCATATCATACAAATGCTAAGTAAATGGAAGTAGCTTTTCTTTTTAAAAATCTACATAAAAATGTTTTAGATGGATAGATAGATAAATAGATAGATGGATGGATGGATGGATGGATCGATGGATCAATCGATGGATCAATGGATCGATGGATCGATGGATCAATCGATCGATGGATCGATGGGCAGACAGTCTTTTCAGTATTCTTTTTAAAGCCCTGCAATAAAAATTGAGTTTAAACAATGTAAAGTTACCGAACTAAAATGCTGAAATGCTTAAAACCTACGCTTGTTTAAAGCTCTTTTATAAGAATTCTATCATAAAATGCTGGATTTTCCTCCCTTTGATTCTGTGCTCTCAGTTTCAGCTGCTTCTGTGATTATTGTGCTGCTTAATCTATAATGTGGCTCATTAGATGGATGCATGAAAAGGTTAATCTTTAGCATTACTGGAGGCAAAAGAAAAAACTGCTGTTTGAAATAATTTGGTAGGGAAATGAAGGAGTTTTCTGATATTGGCAAGGGTTGCAAACAAATCAGACTTAACTAAAATGGGATTAAGTAATCTGGAGTTCTGCATTTTGGGTGAACCCACATCAACCAATGAACTAACATGTTGAGTGAGTCATATGTTTATATTATGGCTCATGGTTATTGTTTATGTGCAATACTAACATCATCCGGACTTTTCTTAACCTAGATTTAGAGTTTCATGGGTTATCTCAGGGGTGTCAAACTTGATTTCATTGAGGGCCACATCAGGGTTGTATTTGACCTCAGGGGGATGAGTGGGTGTGGCTGGAATGGGCGTGGCCAGGGAGGGAATGTCAGCTTGATGTCCTGCAGCCTTCAGCCAGCGAAAATGGAGTCCTTGAGAACTCTGTTTTCGCTGGCGCAGAGGAACTGTGGTCTGATCCTTCACTGTTTCCAGGGCAGCCCCGATCTAAACACTTCATGGGCCAGACCCAGCCCATGGGCCTTGATTTTTACATTCCTCAGTTATATGAACACACTCATTATACTGTATGGGAAACATCTATTTTTTTCTGACTTTACTCCAGCCTTCCAGATATCCTAGAATATACTTTTCTTCCCTCCCTATAAAGAGCCAATGGTTTTTGCCTGGGTATGATAGAAATTTGGTTTTCTAAAGAAGTGAAATGGGAGTTGTAGTCCAGCATATCTGGAAAATCCAGATACGCTGGACTACAAAGCAAAGCTGTATATTGTTGCCCTCCATATTTAACTTATATGCAGACCATAAAAAAGGCTGAGTGCCAAAGATTTGAGGCCTTTGAACTATGGTGCTGGAGAAGACACCTGCGAGTCTCTTGGACTGCAAGGTGATCAAACCAGTCAGTCCTAGAGGAGATCAACCCTGAGTGCTCTTTAGAAGGCCAGATCCTGAAGATGAAACTCAAATACTTTGACCACCTAACAAGAAGGAAGGACTCACTGGAGAAGAGCTTAATGCTGGGAACGATTGAGGGGAGGGGATGACAGAGAATGAGGTGGTTGGATGGTGTCACTGAAGCAGCTGGTGTGAGCTTAAATGGACTTCAGGTGATGGTAGAGGGCAGGAAGGCCTGGAGGAATGTTGTCCATGGTGTCGCGATGAATTGGACATGATTTCACAACAAACAGCAACAAAAATGCTCTTTTGGGTTATGCAATGGGACTTAGGCAATGGGACTTAGGCAATGTGACAAGCAATACAACTGCTCTTTATAAAGAAGAGATGTGAGAACCTTTCAACATTCTCTTCTTCTCTCTGTGTAATTTGTATTAAGAGTTTGATTAAAATTACTACATCTTTATTCCATATCCCAACTCTTAAAGATAAAGTTTCCTTTGTCTAGTTGTGTTGACTCCAGAGAGTGATGTTCATATCCGTTTCTTAGCTAAGAAAGCCAGCATTATCTTCCATGGTCATGTGTAACAGCATGACTATACACCATAGGGACAGGAAACACTGTTACTTTCCTACCAAAGTGGTAGGAAAGTACCAAAGTGGTACTATTTATCTACTTACATTTTCATGCTTTTGGACTGCTATTGAGAATAAGTTGGGACAAGTAATGGTAACTCACCTATTGTGTAGTGCTCAGATCTCAAACTTGGGTTGCCATCTTTCTAGATAACAAGCTCAGTGTCTTTTACCATTGAGCCATCATACCCCCTTCCCCTCTCTTAATTATAGGCAAATCCAACCCCCCCCAACTTTTTAATCCTAGTATCAGAAAAAAAATATAGAGTTGCAATTAAAAGTTTTATTTTATTCTTGATCAAATAAACCCATTTTATATCATTACATAACAGTCTTCAATCATATATTGTCATAAAATTTGATTTTTTTTTCAATTCTTCTTTGTCCCATAACACAGACTTCTTCAAGGATTTAACAAGCCTCTATTAAATCCATTAAGAAATTTTTTAAGGTCATTCTCTTGATTTGTCACTAATATTTCCCCTTTAATTTGTAAAATTTAAGCCAGTTTCTTTGCTACATCCAATAAAGCATTATTTTCCAAATCATTCTCTTGGCCTGTCATTTGTAATTCTTTCAGTACTTTCTCGGTTTTGTCAGACAAAATTTGATCCATATTTATCATTCTCTCCTTAAAATCTTTTGGATTTTGTTTATCAATAGAGGTAGACATCATGCTTAGCTGTTGATATTGTAGCTTCTAAATTTTGTCTCCATTCTTGAAACAACTCCTTATTTTTCCAATGGTATGATGTTTGTGTTATTTTATAAGATCCAGTACTAAATCACCCTAAAAACAGACTTGTATTTTTCCATTGTCATCTGCTACACTTCTACTTAGAATCTTTAGTCCCTTCTCTTGTCCAGCTTCTATAAACATGAAGTTGTGTGTGTGTGTTGGGGGGGGGGTTGTTATGATTTACAATAGCCAAGATAGTCAAACTAAATCAGGTTCTCATGAGAAGGCATTAATTTTGTATAGGTAATTCTAAAATCTTATAGCAAATGTGAATGTTTCAAATGTATTTGGATCCTTAATCCATTTATAACTTTCTTAGATCAAATCCTTATTGGGCTTTTTTACTGTTTACTGCAAATTGTTTAAGTTCTTAACCTTATAATTATTCTTTTGTTCAGAGTTGAAGCGAACTAACCCAGTGACTTTTCAAACTTGTCATTCTGAACATTTCTAATTGCTTTAGGATAGTTAATAGGCAATTTCCAAAAATGGTTAGAAAGTGAACTTGGTGCCCTTTCAAAGGCTCTGCTGTGGCTGCAAGCCAAACATTAATCCCTTAATCTCCAGATGCTCAAACCTGCAGATGGTCTCCTATGGTCTCTTTGTAAAAAGCAGCTGTCAAGAGCACATGATATCACATTCTTTACTTGTCTGTTCACTGGTTCTTTGGTTGATGACTTGCTTTCACAGAGAAATCTTCAGTTTTCCATAACTCCCCTAGAAGTCCACAGAACATTTCAAGATTTCAAAAATTTACTAATTTTTGTTTTCAAATAAGTCTTCCTTTTTAACTTTACCAAATGAACTGTTTCTATCCAATCTGTTGTACATTTTTTTAAAAAAATATACTTTATTAATTTATACAAAAAGGAATAAAACAGGGGGAAGGGGGATGGAATTACAGAAAAGAAAAGTGGGAGAGGAGTGGGATAAACAGTATTGTTATATCGCAGCTTATATATATTGTTGTGTATACATTTCAGGTATTTGTCCATATATAGATATTTCATATTCAGAGTTCTTATTTAAATATCTTATAGCTGTAATATTTAATAATCCAACAGTAATATGGGAAAAGAAAGGGTAGAGAGGGAGAAAAGGAGGAGAGAAAGGAAAAAAGAGAGAGAGAGAAGAGAAAAAGAAGAGAGAGATAACAAGATGAGAAGTAGTACCTGCAAGCAAGCAGGCGTTTGAATTGTGACGACTTAGGTGGGTTATATTTATTGTTTTTGTTAATGAGATTTAATCGTAGGTTGTAATATTAATAGATTTCTAATAACTATCAAATGAGTTGAACTCAGACAGGGATTAAATTATTTTTGATCCAATTTTTGGTTATACATATCTTTATTTTGGTTTATATTAAACAATTTTAATTATTTTTCGCTTTGTCATCTTTAGAGTTGGATAGCCATCTGAACCATTTCTCCCAGGCCTTGTAGAACTCTGAATCATTTTTGTTTTGAATTTCCATTGTTAATTTTGTTAATTCGGCACATTCCATAATTTTACCAATGATGGTTAGATTTGTCGGTATGTCTTCTTTTTTCCAATGTTGTGCATATGTTAGTCTGGCAGCCGTTAGTATTTGGATAGTGAGGTTCAATTTAAATGAGGATTCTTTTGCTCCTCGAAACTGATAGAGGTTTTTTTTTTTAAAGTATTGTGAAGATGCTAGGATGGTTATCAAATAAAGGAATAAAGAAAATATGACAATATAAAAACAAATGTTTCTCAGAATCAACCAGGGGAAGATTCATAAACTATTATTATTTTTAAATAATAGATGAAGCAAGAAAAAGAATTGTGGTATGACTGACATGTAGTTTGATCAACAGTAATGATGTTTTGAATCCTTGCAGGTATTTTAGAGACAACAAAACCTTTTATTTTTGAATTGGTTACACTATGAATCATATCTGAGCACGATAGAGATCCCATCACAGATATTAGTCATCAGATTCAAGGCCAGTTATCAAATAATGGAATATAGAAAAGAAAATATAGCAATATAAAAACAAAATTCTCAGAATCAACTAGCAAAGGATTCACATTTCTCTATAATTATAAAGAATGAAGGAGGCAAGAGAAAGAATAAGAAATTATTCTTCCTTCCTTCCTTCAAGATATTTGCGTTTGAAGAATTATTATAAAAAATAAATAAATAAATAAAATAATTATTTAAACAATAGGCAAAATTATCAATTCTTAATAGCAGGTATATATTGATATTTCAGCAATAACTCAGAAGTTACATTGATTTTTTTTTAAGTGGAGGGGGTTCCTGTCAATATAATGGTCAACAGAATTCAAGAGGAGGTTGGACTTGGATCATTTGTGGGAGTATAACAATTCTAAGCTGATGATATGCTTAACTCTGCCTCCCAGCCTTCTACCTGCTCTTCTCCTACATGATAGGTATAAGAAATCCATACTTTGTGTATTACAGAAACCTTATTTTATTTATTTATTTGTTTATTGGATTTGTATGCCGCCCCTCTCCAGAGACTCGGGGCGGCTAACAGCAATAATAAGACAGCGTACAATAATAATCCAATACTAAAAACAATTAAAAACCCATTAATATAAAAACCAAACATACATACAGACATACCATGCATAAAATTGTAAAGGCCTAGGGGGAAAGAGTATCTCAATTCCCCCATGCCTGGCGGCAGGCTTTTAAGTAGCTTACAAAAGGCAAGGAGGGTGGGGGCAATTCTAATTTCTGGGGGGAGTTGGTTCCAGAGGGCCAGAGCTGCCACAGACAAGGCTCTTCCCCTAGGTCCCGCCAAGCGGCATTGTTTAGTTGACGGGACCCAGAGAAGACCCACTCTGTGGGACTAACTGGTTGCTGGGATTCGTGCAGCAGAAGGCGGCGCCCTTACCCATCTTTTGCAGCCACTGGATCTAAAGCCCTTCATGGCATCGGACCAGAATATCTCCGAGACCGCCTCCTGCCGCACGAATCCCAGCAACTGATTAGGTCCCACAGAGTGGGCCTTCTCCGGGTCCCGTCAACTAAACAATGCCGGTTGGCGGGTCCCAGGGGAAGAGCCTTCTCTGTGGCGGCACCGGCTCTCTGGAACCAACTCCCCCCGGAGATTAGAACTGCCCCTACTCTTCCTGCCTTCCGAAAACTCCTTAAGACCTACCTTTGCCCTCAGGCATGGGGAAACTAAACATCTCCCCTGGGCACGTTAAATTTATATATGGTATGTTTGTATGTGTGTTTGCTATTACATGGGGTTTTCTTAAATCGTTAAATATTTTAATTAATTGGATTGTTGTGACTGTTTTACTTGTTGTGAGCCGCCCCGCATACAAGTCCAACTAATAAATAAATAAATAAATAAGTAAGTAAGTAAGTAAGTAAGTAAGTAAGTAAGTAAGTAAATAAATAAATAAGTAAATAAAAATGTAACATGCATTAAATTAGCATGTCATAATTGTGATTAAATTGTGATTAAATATGAAAAGTTTCGTTGTTTGGTTGTTTGCATCTGTGGGTGAAAATATATACGGTGCTGCCAAACTATCTAACTTTCTACTTTGAAAACTGGAGAAAATGTGAACTCTAAAAGGGAGGCACATCTTTCAAGAAATTCCAAATGTTGTTGAAAATGACAAATGTGTCACAGTCATTTTTTCTCCCCTTCTCTGATGTCGGGTCATTATATTGAGAACTTTTCTATCCGTGCAGCAGAAAAACAGTAATATAACTTGCAGATGTAGTGACACCATAATATAATGATATTTTACTAGAGAAAAGAGAAAGTGGATGTGTAGATCTAGTTTGTATGTTTGTACATGTTACATAAATATGCAAATGGATTTCAATCCACTAATAGTTATTTTATAAGTAACTTATAAAAAAACCAAGCATAGTTGGCATGAAAATCCCTTAGATTTCTCTTTGACTAATTAGAAGAAAATTGCAACAAACAGTTTCAATAAACAGTTCATAATATAATACACAGTACTGCTTGATTTATATCTTTAACACCTATAAATGAAACTTGGAATTTTGATTAATTGTCCCTCAGGAAATTTACTGATCTCTGATAATGACACAAGCAATATATAACCTACCAAAACTCTCATTCCTGTAAATTTTACCTGGCAGAAAAGATGCATAATAAGACAATAGGTTTTGAAACATAGTATCTCAAATGAGCTAACTTATAGAATCTGTCCAAAATCTGGAACCCATCACACTCCATTCTACCCATGGATTTGAAATTTGGAAAATTTGGTATACTATGTTATAACATAAATCACAAAACATTTTATAACATAATACAAAAATGATATACAAATTAATCTTAATTTTTAAGATTTTTAAAACAACATTTTCAGGTAACACTAGAAGCTTTGTCAAGGTATTGAGGAATCTAGTAAGGACATATCTTGAGATAATAACTCAAGAGATCATAGGTTGCCTAGTCTACATACTGCTAAAACTCCCACTCCCATAACTTTTTAAGTTATGAAATGGTGCACCATAGGGTAACAATTTTTTAACCAAGATACTTCCAATGAGCTAACTTGCAGAATATTTCCAAAATCTGGAACCTATGAGTGAAATGGTGCACCATAGGGTAACAATTTTTTAACCAAGATACTTCCAATGAGCTAACTTGCAGAATATTTCCAAAATCTGGAACCTATGAGTGTTATGGATTTTAAATTTGACAGATTTTCTATAACATTTTATTACACAAATTTATAATACATGTTTTGTGACATTAAAATGTTATAAAACATCTCATATGGACAAAAATTGTTTGCGCAATACACTTCAACGTGGGCTAGTTTCAAGGCAGATGCAACTCTAAATATCTCCTTGAATTTTTAAGAACTTTTCTAATGATGGCAGTTCATTAAAAAAAATCTTTCATTTTTGAAGGTATTGAGGTATCTTGAAAGAACATATCTCTGAAACAATGACCCAATGATGTCTAGTAGTGATTAATGATCTGGGCTTGGACCAGTGACAAGAAGACGCAAGTCCTTTTCCTCAACCGTTTTTCTCTCTCAGCCTAATCTATCATATAGGATTGTTACTGTGGAAATAAAACAAAGGAAAGGAAACCTACACAAAAGGGTGAAAAGATATGCAACTAATAAGTCAAAACAACCTCCAGTTCTTTCAGTGCCTGCTTCTTCATCAGTGTAGTAGGGCTTCCATATCTGGGTTGCAAAGATTGAGAAGATCACTGTATTGGCAGTGAAGAAAGTTAGCATCCACCCCTCTTAGAAGAATTAAATATTCTAGGGAATGTTAAAAAGACAGAATATTTCCCCTAAAGGAATAATAAAAATCTTAAAGGAAACAGAAACTCAATCCTAGCTCCCTGCCCCCAGTAAATATTTTGGTGCCAACTAACTATTATTATTATTATTATTATTATTATTATTATTATTATTATTATTATTATTATTATTATTATTATATTTTTTATTTTTTAAAATTGGATTTGTATGCCGCCCCTCTCCTCAGACTCGGGGCGGCTAACAACAGTAACAAAACAGTATAATCCAATGCTAAAAAACAGTTAAAACCCATTATATAAAAACCAATCATACATACAGATATACCATGCATAAAATTTTAAAGACCTAGGGGGAGAGTCTATCTCAATTCCCCCATGCCTGGCGGCAGAGGTGGGTTTTAAGCAGCTTACGAAAGGCGAGGAGGGTGGGGGCAATTCTAATCTCAGAGGGGAGAAGGCTCTTCCCCTGGGTCTCGCCAAACAACATTGTTTGGTTGATGGGACCCGGAGAAGACCCACTCTGTGGGACCTAACTGGTCGCTGGGATTCGTGCAGCAGAAGGCGGTCCCTGAGGTAATCTGATCTGGTGCCATGAAGGGCTTTATAGGTCATAACCAACCCTTTGAATTGTGACCGGAAACTGATCGGCAACCAATGCAGACTGCAGAGTGTTGGTGTGACATGGGCATATTTGGGAAAGCCCATGATTGCTCTCGCAGCTGCATTCTGCATGATCTGAAGTTTCCGAACACTTTTCAAAGGTAGCCCCATGTAGAGAGCATTACAGTAGTCGAGCCTCGAGGTGATGAGGGCATGAGTGACTGTGAGCAGTGACTCCCGGTCCAAATAGGGTCGCAACTGGTGCACCAGGCGAACCTGGGCGAACGCCCCCGTCGCCACAGCTGAAAGGTGTTTCTCTAATGTGAGCTGTAGATTGAGGAGGACGGCCAAGTTGTGAACCCTCTCTGAGGGGGTCAATGATTCTCCCCCCCAGGGTAATGGACGGACAGATGGAATTGTCCTTGGGAGGCAAGACCCACAGCCACTCCGTCTTGTCTGGGTTCAGTTTGAGTTTGTTGACATCCATCCAGGCCCCAACAGCCTCCAGGCACCGGCACATCACTTCCACTGCTTCGTTGACTGGACATGGGGTTGAGATGTATAAGTGGGTATCATCGGCATATTGATGATACCACACCCCATGCCCTTGGATGAGAAAGACTGGGCCATCTTATCTACAAGACAAAAGACCTTCACCCTTGGGACATAATTGGATTAGCCCTCTACCCATCTAGCAGCAGAGCTCAACACGTGGCACCTGGGGATATTACATTACCCAGCACAGTTCAACCAGACCTATCTCAGACAAACTCCTAGGATCTGCACATGACCCATACAGCAACCAATATAATACTTGTCCTTGCCACAGGAAGAGAAGCTCAAGTTCAAAGCTCAAGAGAAGGTATAAATAACACTCACTCTCCACTCCACCTATTCAGCTGTAACAGGACCATGTGCTTAATGGTTCTGCTCCATTAAACCAGCTTTCCCAACAGTCTTCATGTTTCCAGTGTCTTTCTCCCCCCTTGGAAATGAACCCAGATGGAAATTTCTTCCAACAGCAGCAAAGAGATATTAACAATTTAACTCTTCACTGCCATTTAGGGATTGTTTGGATCTTTCCATGCTATTGACCAATGTGGCTGCCATCTACACAGCCTTAAATATATTGTTCAAGCTTTGCAGTTCCAGTAAGAATCAGCATCTTTACATATTGTCTGTGTCAGCATCATTCAGAATGCTGAGCCATTTATTGCTCCTAATGGAAAATAACAAAATCTGATTAATCCAATGAATCAAGTTATGTAGCACATTGTTGGGAATTCTCCAGGGCATACAATACTACAATGGTCTAGTTGCATCAGCAGGTTGGATCCAAGAACTGACATATTTTACAGGAAATTTGATGCTTTTATAGAATCTGATTCCATTCACAATTGATTGTGTTCAAGCCAACTCCAGTTCCTTTGCTTACTGGAAAAAAAATTGTAATGTATGTTTAATTTGATTTCCACAAAATGTTGGTTATTATGTTTCTCTTTTTTTAGCTTTAAACATTGTGTGGCTGTCACATTCTAGGGGACAAGATTTCAACTGGTTTCTTCCTAATTTTTTTCATATATCATCATACAAAGGGGGTGACATTTAAAAAAGTCTACCTGTATTAAGAAAAAATGCTGAATATTCAGATACACTACCCAACTGCATTGACTTTGGTTATTTATTTATTTATTTATTCATTCATTCATTCATTCATTCATTCATTCATTCATTTATTTATTTATTTATTTATTTATTTATTTATTTATTTATTTATTAGATTTGTATCCCGCCCCCTCCGTAGACTCGGGGTGGCTCACAACAATAACAAGAACAATGTAAAAAACAAATCTAATAATTTAAAAAACACTAAAAACCCCATTATTAAAAGCAAACACACACACAAACATTCCATGTATAAACTGTATAGGCCCGGAGGAGATGTGTCAGTTCCCCCATGCCTGATGACAGAGATGGGTCTTAAGAACTCTGATATCTGGGGGGAGTTGGTTCCAAAGGGTCGGGACCGCCACAGAGAAGGCTCTTCCCCTGGGTCCCGCCAAACGACATTGTTTAGTTGACAGGACCCGGAGAAGGCCAACTCTGTGGGACCTAACTGGTCGCTGGGATTCGTGCAGCAGAAGGCGGTCCCGGAGATATTCTGGTCCGGTGCCATGAAGGGCTTTATAGGTCATAACCAACACTTTGAATTGTGACTGGAAACTGATCGGCAACCAATGCAGACTGCGGAGTGTTGGTGTGACATGGGCATATTTAGGAAAGCCCATGATAGCTCTAGCAGCTGCATTCTGCACAAATGCAAAAAAAAAGACCATTTAACAATGGCACCAACTGCATTGACTTTGGTTAGCTGAAAAAAAAGACCATTTAACAATGGCATTTTGCACTTTTCAATAATCTAGCAACAAAATTGGGTTGGTCCTGAGTGTTCCAGTACTGCAAATGGGTAAAGATAATATTTGGATTTCTCCAAGACATCTATAGTTAATTTTTTTTTGAAAAAGAAAAAATACCTTCCAAACTATTTTTTGCTTCATTATAAATGTCCCATATACTGTAATTTCTGTACTTTCTCAAAGATTTCTTCCCCTACAAAAGAAGCTTTGCTTTATTCTCAGGGTGCTTGACATATTCCTTTTAACCTCTTTTGGTGCTTTTAAAAAAAGTGTTACTAAGGGTTGCTACTGCTGACATTCGCTTTAGTTACATAGCTTTCACTCACCCTGAAGTCTGTTTGATGTCCATATTTCCCAATTTGAACAGAGACATGGGTTGAGTTTTCATGGATTGTGAGAAATCAGGAGACTGAAGATCACAATGAATTTCACAATGAAAGAAGAGACATTCACATAGTCTGACCATTACTTAAAACAAAATGCAAAAAAAAAAAAGCATTCTACTCATAAGTACTGAGAAATGAATTTATCCTTTTTGGAAAAAAATGAAAGCAAATTAGGCTGAGTATGGAAAAAAAAGGCAGGATAAATTGCATTGTTAATTTGATAGATAAAGAAGCTCTTCGGTTCCATCAAATTGTAAGAGTTGTTGACTATTTTCCTGACATTTTAAGGCATAACTTTCCTTAAGGTATGCCTTAAAATGGCAAGTGATAGCTCAATTTTGAGTATTTTCTTAGCCCATTGTATTAAAAAACCCAGGATAAACTGCATTGTTAATTTAGCAGATAAAGAAGCTCTTCGATTCCATCAAATATTAAGAATTGTTGACTATTTTTCTTAACAGACTTGGTATGCCTTAACATGGCAAATGATAGCTCAATTTTGTTTGAGTCTCTTCTTGGCCTATTGTGTTAACTTCATGGAAGAGAACAACAAGTAAACATAATACTTAAACAAAAACAGAAACTTTTAAGACGATGACTTTGACAACAGAGTACAAGAACTGATGTTAAGATTAATCATTAATCCTTGGTCAAAATCCCTAGTTCTGAGTTTTCCTGTTTTGACTTCAAGATGAGTTTCAACAATTTAAACTTTGGGATCCTCAGAATTCCATATATGTAGCTGTTGTATATTTTAATGTTATCAAATGAGATTTACAAATACAGTCTAGCTTGCTGAGGCAGCATTAGAAATAAGGGTAGAAGTTGATGTTAGGCTCCATAAAATTTTACTATCTACTTAAAAAAAGAAAAGGAAAGGAAATGTCTGTCATTTCTTTATTTTTGACCAAATTAACTGGCAACTATTGATATATTTGGCCATTGGATTTGGATAACATCTGCAAAGCGTCAAAGCAATGTTTCCTTGTGTGGTTATTTGGGAGGAATAGTTAAAGTTTAGTAGTAGTGAAGCAAAAAGATTATTTCCCCTTTCTGTTATTATCTGGAGGATAATATTTCCTACACCATTGTTTTAAATTAGGTCGGATGCTGGAGAGAACAAAGTAGCTTATTTGATTTGTCAAATTTAATTCCATGTATGAGTTTTGTGGTTTGTTCTTTGCCTAGCTGAGAACAGAATAGAATAGAATAAGAATAGAGATGGAAGGGACCTTAGAGTTCCTCTAGTCCAGCCCCCTGCTCAAGAAGGATAACCTATACAATATCAGACAAGTGATTGTCCAATATTACATCAATACTCTGCAGTCTGCATTGGTTGCCGATCAGTTTCCGGTCAGAATTCAAAGTGTTGGTTATGATTTATAAAGCCCCTCATGGCACTGGACCAGAATATCGGTGAGACCACCTTCTGCCGCACGAATCCCAGCGGCCGGTTAGGTCCCACAGAGTGGCCTTCTCCGGGTCCCGTCGACTAAACAATGTCGTCTGGCGGGACCCAGGGGAAGAGCCTTCTCTATGGTGGCCCCAACCCTCTGGAACCAGCTCCGCCCAGATATTAGGATTGCCCCCACCCTCCTTGCCTTTCGTAAACTCCTTAAAACCCACCTCTGCCGTTAGGCATGGGGGAACTGAGATATCTCCCCTTGCCTATGAAGTTTTATGTATGGTATGTTGTATGTATGATTTTTAAACAATGGGTTTTTTTAGACTTTTAATGTTAGATTTATTATTATAGACTTTTAATATTAGATTTGTCATTGTATACTGTTTTTATCACTGTTGTGAGTTGCCCCGAGTCTGCTGAGAGGGGCGGCATACAAATCTAATTAATAATAATAATAATAATAATAATAATAATAATAATAATAATAATAATAATCATCTCTTCTTTAAAACCTCCAGTGTTGGAGTGCCCACGATTTCTGAAGGCAAGCTGTTCCACTGGTTAAATCCTCACTGTTAGAATGTTTCTCCTTAATTTCAGATTGTTTCTCTCTTTGATTAGTTTCCAACCATTATTTCTTGTCCTGCCCTCTGGTGCTTTGAAGAATAATTTGACTCCTGTTCTTTGTGGCAGACCTTCAAATACTGGAATACTGCTATCATGTCACCCCTAATTCTTCTTTTCTTTGCACCAGCAATAGGGCATTTGTGGAGAAGGTGCAGAATGGGTTGCTAACCTACACAGTGAGCACATTCCAAAGATTTCCCAGTTTTTTTAAAAAAAGAGAGAGAAAGAAACAGTGGCAGGTAACTCAAAGCATTTATGGATGCAAGTTTGTGTTTTTGGAGCCAGGCAGCATCTTCTCCTTTGCCTTCCTCTGTTGGACTACAACTGCCTTTCTCCAAGAGCTAACCAATCTTTTTTGAGTCTGCCACCAGCTAATCCTTGAGACAAACACTTGCCTGCCAAGTATAACTGGCTATTGAGATAAGAAAAACTGGTTGAGTTCTTTCTCCCTCCCTCCATTTCTTCCCACGCTATTAATATCCTTTTAAAAAAACTGGGGAGGGAAGTATATCTGGAAAATAATATTAAATAGCTGCATAGGTGATGAAAGACACACACTGCCCATTTTTAAATCACACATTTATTTTTAACATTTCTTTGGCAGAGGGAGAAGGCAGGTGTCGTCAAAGTCCCCTTCCAGCAGAAAGCAACACCCGCTAACTTGCTCTTTTCCCTATAGCTACAAGATGAATGGTGGTTTTGGCTGCACCTTCTTGTTCCTATCCCAACCAATTCATCGGTTTTGAGTAGACAAGTGACCAGACCAGAAGTGACAGCAAGGTTAGCGATTTTCTGAAGGTCAATAGCAAATCTCATTAAACCTGTGGGCTTTAGAAGGCAGATGGCTATTCATCTTCCGACTGAATACCTGGTTCTTTTACCTGGACAAATCTTCTACTGTAATCTTGGGGAAAAAGTCTCCAGTAAGAGGCTCTTCCAAAGTTTAGAAAAAATATAAGGGGCTCTTTCAAAGTTTAGGTTTGGAACCTAAGTCCAAAGCATTCATACTT
This sequence comes from Erythrolamprus reginae, assembly GCF_031021105.1. Classification (NCBI taxonomy): domain Eukaryota; kingdom Metazoa; phylum Chordata; class Lepidosauria; order Squamata; family Dipsadidae; genus Erythrolamprus; species Erythrolamprus reginae. Next base: position 78,844,216 of record NC_091955.1, read on the forward strand.
GGAAGAAACTTAATGTCTCTGTGACACACAATTCTTGCCCATTTTATATTCATGCTTCAGGACTTTTGAAAGAATCCATCCATCATTTCCTACAGAAGATTGTAGCACAGAATGACAGAGTCTGAACTTTGGCAGTCGGAAGACATTATTTTGTCCGAGTTTGTGCTTTTCAACCTTCATTGTAAATAGACTCTTTCATTTTGGAAATCTTATGTCTGACGATTAATTTGGGGTTAATTACTGGCTGGCTGCGGTGCGAGACAGAACACAATATATGCTGTCCACACATGATAGTCTTGAGTATACTGTACAACATAATATTGTGGGGATGGTGGGAATACAGTAATCGCTCGCTACTTCACGGTTCATCTTTTGCGGATTCGCTACTTCACGGGTTTTCAAAGGGGGCTTAAATCCATTGAAAATTTTAAATGCATTAAAAATTCATAAAATTCTTCTACAGTACTACTGTACTCTATTAAAGAAACTGGTAGGATGCCCCATGTAGTTCCAGCTGAGAAACATTATAGAATGACTGGCTGCCGATTGGTTTCCGGTCACAATTCAAAGTATTGGTAATGACCTTTAAAGCCCTTCATGGCATTGGACCAGAATACCTCCGGAACCGCCTTCTACCGCACGAATCCCAGCCGCCGATAAGGTCCCACAGAGTTGGCCTTCTCCGGGTCCCGTCGACCAAACAATGTCTTTTGGCGGGCCCCAGGGGAAGAGCCTTCTCTGTGGCGGCCCCCGTGCTCTGGAATCAATTCCCCCCGGAGATTAGAATGGCTCCCACCCTCCTTGTCTTTTGCAAGTTACTCAAGACCCACCTATATCGCCAGGCATGGGGGAATTAAGACATCTCCCCCAGACTTTCTTATATTTTATGTTTGGTATGTATGTGTTGTATGGTTTTTAAATTGTTGGGGTTTTTTAATGTAATTTTATTGTAATTTTATTATTAGATTTGTCCCATTGTTATACTGTTTTTATTGTTGTTGTGAGCCGCCCCGAGTCTTCGGAGAGAGGTGGCATACAAATCTAATAAATTGAATTGAATTGAATTGAATTAATGCAAAGGGTGGGTTTTAAAAGTCCAAATACATAAAAAATATATCTTTCCTCTACTTAACGGAAATTCATTTTTCACGGATGGCCTTGGAACGCATCCCCTGCGAAAAACGAGACATTACTGTACATCTCTTGTTCCTGAGGGCTAATAAATACTCATTTGTTCCTTGCCATCCTCTGGAGTCAGCTTCCTTTTTGATGATGTTTTGATCCTGTTCTTATTTTTCTTGTGTCAACAGAACCCAAGAAAAAGAAAAAAGAAGGCAAGAAACAAGAGAAGCCACTGGAATAGGGAAGCTATGCTGGCCATGAGAATGGGACTTCCTTGAATGTAATTGGTTAACAAGTTTCATTGACACCTAGTCCTTTTATCCAGAAGTTATTTATAGCTTAATTGTACAATAGGGAAAAATAAGCATACAAATGCACCCTCTTTTCTCTCTTTCTCTCTCTCTCTTTTTTTACTCCACTGTTACAAGTTCTCCAACTTATTGATCTTCCAATGAGGCAGACCACAACTGTCACCCATCATCTTTCTGGCTGGGCATGATGGGAGTTGTAATGCAACACACCTGGAATGATCCAAGTTGGGGAAACTTGATATTCTAGTATTTTAAATGTATAATCTTAGTGGCATGTGTAGAAAACGTCAATAAAGGCAGCAATATCATTTAGTACATGAGTGCCGTTATATATGAGAAAGTATAGATTTGTTTTAAATTCCTCTTTTATTCTGCCAAGTCCACTTTGGTTCTGCATGATTGTGACTTACAAGGGACTCCCAAGGTGTAGCCTATAAGGGTTCTATGATGTCATAATGGTCTGGGCAGACAGGCCTTTTTATGTATAAAAAAGACAGAACTTTCTCCACCAAATTTTCATGTTTCGTAATAGCAAGAGTAGATTTCTATATGCAGATTGTACCAGCACTGAAATAGCTAACTTGGTTGTAACTTACAGCTTTTAATAAAACATTTTAAAACTATACCCCATCATGATTTTTTTAACCTCCTTCCAGAACACATTTCCCATCACAGGACAGAATTGATTTGTGGAAAGCATGACAATTCATTTCCACTAACTTCTGGTTATTCTTCTGCTATCAAATATTGAAGCAAAGGCTGCAGATCCAAACTATGTTTGTTCATCCTACCAAGATGGACTGAAGCATCGTGACTCGATAGTGTAACTCCATAATATTATTCGATAGAGGCAGCCTTCGACATATAGAAGTTTATTTAGTGAATGTTCAAAGTTACAATGGCACTGAAAACATGGCTGTTGCAACATCCCCATGATCATGTTAAATGATTTAGCTTTACTAGATAAATGGTCAAAGCAATGGAAACTGCATTTTAATGTTTCCAAATGTAAAATAATGCACTTGGGGAAAAGGAATCCTCAATCTGAGTATGGTATTGGCAGTTCTGTGTTAGCAAAAACCTCAGAAGAAAAGGATTCAGGGGTAGTGATTTCTGACAGTCTCAAAATGGGTGAACAGTGCAGTCAGGCAGTAGGGAAAGCAAGTAGGATGCTTGGCTGCATAGCTAGAGGTATAACAAGCAGGAAGAGGGAGATTATGATCCCACTGTATAGAGCTCTGGTGAGTCTACATTTGGAATACTGTGTTCAGTTCTGTAGACCTCACCTACAAAAAGATATTGACAAAATTGAACGGGTCCAAAGACAGGCTACAAGAATGGTGGAAGGTCTTAAGCATAAAACGTATCAGGAAAGACTTAGTGAACTCAATCTGTATAGTCTGGAGGACAGAAGGAAAAGGGGGGACATGATCGAAACATTTAAATATGTTAAAGGATTAAATAATGTCCAGGAGGGAAGTGTTTTTAATAGAAAAGTGAACACAAGAACAAGGGGACACAATCTGAAGTTAGTTGGGGGAAAGATCAAAAGCAACATGAGAAAATATTATTTTACTGAAAGAGTAGTAGATCCTTGGAACAAACTTCCAGCAGACGTGGTTGATAAATCCACAGTAACCGAATTTAAACATGTCTGGGATAAACATATATCCATCCTAAGATAAAATACAGAAAATAGTATAAGGGCAGACTAGATGGATCATGAGGTCCTTTTCTGCCGTCAGTCTTCTATGTTTCTATCACATGATCGAAAATTCTCTTTACCTGGCACCTGGTTCATATTTATGATGGTTGCAGTGTCCTAGAGTCACATGATCGATAACCTTTTTGATTTTCTGACATGTAAAGTCAATGGGGGAACCAGATTCACTTTACAACCATGTTACTAATTTAACAACTGCAGGGATTTACTTAACAACTGTGCCAAGAGAGGTCATAAAATGGGGCCAAACTCAACACCGGACCAGAATATCTGCGAGACCGCATTCTGCTGCACGAATCCCAGTGGCCGGTTAGGTCCCACAGAGTTGGCCTTCTCCAGGTCCCGTCAACTAAACAATGTCATCTGGCGGGACCCAGGGGAAGAGCCTACTCTGTGGCGACCCCAACCCTCTGGAACCAGCTCCCCCCAGAGATTAGGATTGCCCCCACCCTCCTCGCCTTTCGTAAACTCCTTAAAACCCACCTCTGCCGTCAGGCATGGGGGAACTGAGATATCTCCCCTTGCCTATGCAGTTTTATGTATGATATGTTGTATGTATGATTTTTAAACAATGGGGTTTTTTAGACTTTTAAAGTTAGATTTATTATTATAGACTTTTAATATTAGATTTGTCATTGTATACTGTTTTTACCACTGTTGTGAGCCGCCCCGAGTCTGCGGAGAGGGGTGGCATACAAATCTAATAAATAATAATAATAATAATTTAGGAACAGAAATTTTGGGCACAATTGTGATCCTAAATCAAGAGCTACCTTGATTTATTATACCAGATGGTATAATAGCAGGTGAAAGTGATGATGATGAATTTAAGAAAACTTTCAGCCAACTGAAAAGCAATCTTTGTTTCCCACATGATCTCACAAATAATTGTTAGCATTTGAAATGCTACTGGAAAGTAGGCATTTGATTATTTCCCTCATCCTATAACTTCCTGACCACAAATTTTAAAAGTCTCTTTATCGCCTCATTTCATGAGGTAATTCTTTTCTTTTAAAAAATGAGATAAGCCCTTATATAGAGAACTGGTGAGACCACATTTGGAATACCGTGTTCAGTTCTGGAGACCTCACCTACAAAAAGATATTGACAAAATTGAACGGGTCCAAAGACGGGCTACAAGAATGGTGGAAGGTCTTAAGCATAAAACGTATCAGGAAAGACTTGATGAACTCAATCTGTATAGTCTGGAGGACAGAAGGAAAAGGGGGGACATGATCGAAACATTTAAATATGTTAAAGGGTTAAATAAGGTTCAGGAGGGAAGGGTTAAATAAGGTTCAGTAGGGAAGGAGGGAACAAGGGGACACAATCTGAAGTTAGTTGGGGGACGATCAGAAGCAATGTGAGAAAATATTATTTTACTGAAAGAGTAGTAGATCCTTGGAACAAACTTCCAGCAGACGTGGTTGGTAAATCCACAGTAACTGAATTTAAACATGCCTGGGATAAACATATATCCATTGTAAGATAAAATACAGGAAATAGTATAAGGGCAGACTAGATGGACCATGAGGTCTTTTTATGCCGTCAGTCTTCTATGTTTCTATGTTTCTATATTAAAAGAGACTGCTTTGGGGGGGGGAAAGGCTAAACCTAACCTTGGAAATAAATTTCATGACTACTGCTTGTTAAGAAAGACACAGAAAAACTGCAATGGTTAGTAGATACCAACAGAAATAATCTGTCATAAAGAAAGGGAACCTGGATAGGAAATGAAATATACCCTTTACATATTTGACTGGAGGAAGAGATGCCAAGCAAACAGAGAGAATTCGTAAAAGTGATGACGTTCCAGAACCAAGAGGTCAAAGGCTGCTGGATTGTCCCAGGAGATAAAATAAGATTTAATGGGTTTATGTTAATAGAAAAGCCAGAAATGATGGAATATTATGATAAGTCTCTTAATGCTCAAACCATGGACACAAAACTTACAAAAGTGAATAAAAAGACATATTTGCAATTTAAATCCTGGATAAAACTCATGTCAGAAGCATCAAATCACTTGCGGGTAGAAAGGATTAGCTGGTGACAACCCTATTGCCCAGGAGACACATAGTTGGGGGCTTCTTTTGTGTCCCCAGCAGGAGCTGGAGCGAAGGACAGGAGCTCAATCCCTCCCCATGGCAGCATTCAGGTCTTGAACATGGTCTTGCGAAACTCTGCTCCAGTGCCTTAATCATGTGAGTCACCATGCTCCCAAAAACTGTTGATAGAAGACAAACAATCCCATCAAACACTTTAAGAAAAGAGTACAGAAGTAACAAGCAACAGAAATTAGAGGCAGAAGATAAAAGAATTGTAAGTCACTTAAGATTACAGCAGCAGTACATTATGTCTGTACATTATGCCATCATGTCTGTCTATCCTTGCAAAAACATTCTTGTTTCAACCACATTCCTACAGTGCTTTTCCTTTCTTTGTGTTTAACTAATCTCTCACCTTTACTTCTATACATTTATTCAGCCATTCCACTCCACAAGATTGGGCCACCTTTGGTCATATATATTCTATCCTCCTGTGTTCCCATAGTTTACAGACATACAATATAACAATTTTTCTTCCTTGCTTACCCTTTAGTCCTCTATATTCTGAGTCTTTATTTTCTAGATGTCATAATCAAAACCAGATGAGCCCAGGATAATGACTTCTGCAGTTTACAATGACTTTAATCAATTAAGGCTTTCACATAATGCATTTGTAGTAAGATACAGAAACTGGTTGATCCAGCTTCGGTGTACCCAAGCCACTAATTCATCATTCCTTGCTAGTAATAAAGAAACACCAATTAGCTTTGGCATATTTCTGTCAAGTATAGTCAAACTCCAGTTTTATTTTAAGGAGCTTTATCACTTTAGAAACATAGAAACATAGACTGATGGCAGAAAAAGACCTCATGGTCCATCTAGTCTGCCCTTATACTATTTCCTGTATTTCATCTTACAATGGATATATGTTTATCCCATATATCCCTTACAATGGATATATGTTTACTTTCTACGGGTAAAACGTCTGGATTGGGAAACAATATACAAAAATAAACATTGAGATAAAAGTCTGTAGAGATTTTTCAGTGTCCGTCCCCCCCCCCCCCCCCGTTTTACCAAAGTTAAAATCTGGTCACCTTAGAATACATGCATTTATATATATATGTATGTATTCAAGAATACTGTACATACATAGCATGTATGTTTATAGAAAACAAACATACATCTCTTAGGTCGTAAAAAAAATACAGCGTAGATCTATCTGGAATGAAAGAACATCATAGTTACAATTCTGTACACATTTACCTGAAAGAAATTCCTACTGAGCAAAATGACTTGAAAGATCAGATGCTCAAATGTTTCCTAACAACACCCACAATCTTTCTCTCTCTTTAGGTCCCCTTTTCCCTATTATTCTACCTTCTCTAACTTTTACTTTTTTAAAAAAAAAGCACACTGAAACCTTGAAACAGTTATAGGGTTGATTTAACAAAGGTACGACTTCTGTGGATTGTTTATTTTTATATCTAAGCAAAGAACATGACGCGACAGCTAGTTCAAAAGCTCTTCAGGAGGGAAAAACCTGTTTGTAGCAAGTGATCACAGTTCTATTTAATATTTTCTTCCTTAGCTGCTTAAGAGCACAGTGGGCAGTATGGTAATATTATGAACTCCAAGAAGGAGCTATATGATACTAGTGAGATTTTTAACTTATATTATTTTGCATTGTTTTTATGGAGAGTTTAACATTTCACAAATGCATTCAACCTATTCAAGATTTATATCTTGGACACAGTACTGTATATCCGGTATTTTGATTTTCCACTGAAAAAAATCAAGAAGGAATAATCTTATTTAAATGACCATTGTGGATAAAAATAGAGATGGAGATTTTTTTTACAAACTTCCTAGATATGTTTTATAATTTGCCAGTTATAGTTATAGAAAAATAATTAAAAATCAAATATTTAAACTACACAGATTAAGACTTTAAAATTATAATGAACTCAATCTGTATAGTCTGGAGGACAGAAGGAAAAGGGGGGACATGATCGAAACATTTAAATATGTTAAAGGGTTAAATAAGGTTCAGGAGGGAAGTGTTTTTAATAGGAAAGTGAACACAAGAACAAGGGGACACAATCTGAAGTTAGTTGGGGGAAAGATCAAAAGCAACATGAGAAAATATTATTTTACTGAAAGAGTAGTAGATCCTTGGAACAAACTTCCAGCAGACGTGGTTGATAAATCCACAGTAACTGAATTTAAACATGCCTGGGATAAACATATATCCATCCTAAGATAAAATACAGAAAATAGTATAAGGGCAGACTAGATGGACCATGAGGTCTTTTTCTGCCATCAGTCTTCTATGTTTCTATGTTTCTATACTGAAACTAGAACTAAGACACAAATGGGATGGAGACGAGGTATTCAGGGACAAATCAGACAGGAACCATAACCACATGAGTCAATTCTACTTTATTGTAAGATTCAATTACCAGAACATTTCCAGTCTGAAAGTACAAATGTCTCACTGTCCCCTTTATAGTCTGAAGAGTTAGAGAGGGTCTTTTCTGAGATGCTTTCTCTACCCCTTATGGAACTTCATATTATGCCACTCTTACCTGTTCATTCCCTAGGAAGCATCTCTTCGCCCATTTGTCAAGTCTTTCTCACATATAATCAGAATTAATGACTCAGAGCATCTTTATAGCATTACCCATCTTTTGCCTGATCTCATTACTGTTAGTGAGACAGAACAATGGAGTTTGGCATATTAATAATTTTATTATTTATACTGGGCCTTCAAACTTCCTGCAGTTTTCTTGGCAGTATTTTTGGATGTGGTTTACTATTGCCTTCTTCCTAGAGCTGAGAGACATCTCCAGCCATAAATCATCTAGTTCTAAGGCAACACTGGGACTCATGGTCTCCTGCCTTCTGGCCTGGTACTTTAACACACATAGAGAACTAAAGGATCCTAGAAATCACTAATAGTAAAATGATCCATGAAAAGAACTACCACCATTGCCTCCTGTCTATCACCTATCTATCTATCTATCTATCTATCTATCTATCTATCTATCTATCTATCTATCTATCTATCTATCTATCTATCTATCTATCATCTCTATCTATCTATCCTGTCTGTCTGTCTGTCTCTGTCTGTCTGTCTGTCAGTCTGTCTGTCTGTCTGTCTGTCTGTCTGTCAGTCAGTCTGTCTATCTGTCTGTCTGTCTGTCTGTCTGTCTGTCTATCATCTATCTATCTATCTATCTATCTATCTATCTATCTATCTATCTATCCTCTGTCTGTCTGTCTGTCTGTCTGCCTGTCTGTCTATCTATCATCTATCTATCATCTGTCTGTCCGTCCGTCCGTCCATCCATCCATCCATCCATCCATCCATCCATCTATTGAATTTACACACACACACAAATATATGATGTTCATCATGTTCAAAGAGGACGTTGACATCTAACGAGTTGTGGGACATCTGTGATGTGTCCACAAGTAGCTGGTAAGGTATACTCTCTCTCTCTCTCTCTCTCTCTCTCACACACACACACACACACACACACACACGTTTCCCAATTGTCACATTTTCTCAATTGAAACTATGGTTAAATGGGAAATTGTGACAATTGGGAAAATGTGACCATCCTAGACCAGGCCAGGTCCAAAAGTGTCAGGAAATTTCTAGAAGCCTGGCACTCTAACAAATCATCCATCAATAGACACATATACATTAACAACATCTATAGACTATGCAAAAGAGACAATCAACCAGCCCAAAAGAATCTGGGGATTTTCTGAGGATGTAAGTTGTTGGTTTAGAGATGAAACTCCAGGTCTGTTTCTTTTCTCTGTTAAACCATGAACGATAACTCCTGCAAAGCACACTCCCACAAAACCTCCCCTTTTAAGCCTGCTGCAGAATTCCCTAATTACTCCCAGCTGTGGTTAGGATCTTCTTCTGTGTCTGCGCAGCTGCTCCTGTCATCCCATAATCCTCTGCACCCGCACATTGAGGATGGGGTCATTAATCACCCATGCCTCATCTGACCCATAGGAGGCTCTAACTGGGGGTTTCATGGCAGGTACCTCCACCTCTACCTCTCTAGCACCTTCAGCTTCCATCTCTCCTTTCCGCCTCACTGTCTGAACCCTCCGAGAGCCACACAGGTCTCTGATGCTCCAACGGACTCGGCTCATCTGATTCAAAATTTGTTACCAGAGGAGCTGGCTGTGAGCCAACCACAACAATATATACTCTGGCTCCTCCTTACCTTAAGATACTTTTATGACCGACAATGCTGTAATGGGCTTCCTGAGAAGCAGGCTCCAAGTAGAAAATGCATTTGATGGCAACACATTCAAAGAAAAAAAAATGGAAATATTTGCTTGAGCAGAGATGGGGCATCCTTGCAATTTTTGCAGGGACAGAAGAAGAGATTTACACTTTCTTTTTCCTGCAATTCTGAAAAAAAGCCCTCTCTTTTAAAGCTGTTGCTTGTTTGAGAAGCACCTGCCCACCACTCTCAATGTGAGGTTTCCTCCTTGTGTGCCTAGCTGTTTTGCAGAAGTGATTTCCATCAGGATAACAGCAGGAAGCCAAAGGAAAGTTTAAATTCATCTTTCCAGTCTGGCAAGATGTTGATCGTTATCACCCCCCCCACACACACACACACTTTATTTAATGAGTATTGAGTTTGTCCAGATTTCAATAGAGCTTTGTTTTTATTCATTGCTTATAGGAGAATCTGTGGTCCTACGAATGTCCTTAATCTAGCGTTTCCCTAAATTCAAGTGAATAGAGCTATTCAGAACGATTGTCAGCATTGCAAGGTAGCCTATCCAAGAACCACCACTAGAAATGCTGGCTTCAAATTTATCATAAAGTTACATTACATTAACTCTTTGGAGAGGAGCGGCATGCAAATCTAATTAATAATAATAATTGTTGTTGTTGTTGTTGATATTATTATTATTATTATTATTATTATTATTATTATTATCCGTCCCTCATCTTCACAGTGTAGGAAACTAGGGGGGTCCTTTTGTTTGTCATGATCATTTCTTCCATGGACTCAGTTTCCACTTGTCTGGTCACTGTCTAGTCCAGTGATGGCGAACCTGTGGCACTCTCTCTCTCTCTCTCCCTCTCTCTCTCTCTCTCTCTCTCTCTCTCTCTCTCTCTCTATATATATATATATATATATATATATATATATATATATATATATATATATATTTGTTTTCGTAAATTTTCACGGGTATATGTATGTAGATTGTTCTGAGTTCGGGTTTTGCCCTGTGTAATATTTTGCATGCAAAATATTACACAGGGCAAAACCCGAACTCAGAACAATCTACATATATATATATATATATATATATATATATATATATATATATATATATATATATATATATTTGTTTTCGTAGATTTTCACGGGTACAGGAATGACGGTCTTGGTATATTCGGGTTTCTTCCCGTGTAGGATTTGGAAATTTCTGGCGACGTTTCGATGAGGTCCCACTCATCATCTTCAGGCTGGTGTTTCTGTCCTTGTTCTCAGGCGAACACTGCGAGACCTTAGCTGCCTTCCTTCTATAAATACTGGTGGCTGGGTGTGGTTTGATGGCTCAGCAATTGCCTGCTGTGTAGAAACTTCCTGGTGAGTCAGAGGGGTAACAATTGGGGTCGTTGATGTAGCTGAGGTATGCTGATTAGTTAATGGTTGTAGATTAGGCGTGATGTCCTGAGTAGTTAGAACTTGCAGGCTGCTTGATTGCTTTACAATGTGTGTCCTGAGTCTGGTTTCTGTGGCTGGGATATGGAAACCAGCCCTCAAACATATCCCAGCCACAGAAACCAGACTCAGGACACACATTGTAAAGCAATCAAGCAGCCTGCAAGTTCTAACTACTCAGGACATCACGCCTAATCTACAACCATTAACTAATCAGCATACCTCAGCTACATCAACGACCCCAATTGTTACCCCTCTGACTCACCAGGAAGTTTCTACACAGCAGGCAATTGCTGAGCCATCAAACCACACCCAGCCACCAGTATTTATAGAAGGAAGGCAGCTAAGGTCTCGCAGTGTTCGCCTGAGAACAAGGACAGAAACACCAGCCTGAAGATGATGAGTGGGACCTCATCGAAACGTCGCCAGAAATTTCCAAATCCTACACGGGAAGAAACCCGAATATACCAAGACCGTCATATATATATATATATATATATATATATATATATATATATATATATATATATATATATATATGTCACATGTTTAAGCTGAATTTGAAAATTAAGGGAGACTAGGATAGATCTATTTCGGCCTTATTTTGGCCTCATCAGCTAGCCATACCCACTGGGACTTGAACCTGCAACCTTTGCCTTGTAAGGCAGAGAATTATCCTCTAGGCTACAGTATCCAATCCCTTCAGCTCTGTACCAGGGAAGATACATTCATTCATTCATTCATTCATTCATTCATTCATTCATTCATTCATTCATTCATTTATTCATTCAATTTTTATGCCGCCCTTCTCCTTAGACTCAGGGCGGCTTATAACATGTTAGCAATAGCACTTTTTAACAAAGACAGGATATTGCCCCCACAATCCGGGTCCTCAATTTACCCACCTCGGAAGGATGGAAGGCTGAGTCAACCTTGAGCCGGTGATGAGATTTGAACCGCTGACCTACAGATCTACAGTCACCTTCAGTGGCCTGCAGTACAGCACTCTACCTGCTGCGCCACCCCGGCTCTTTGGTGGGGACACAAGCTCAGGTCTGGAAGGCTGGAGAAATGGCCCATTTCTGGCCTCTGTGGTGCCTCTTGGTGTGTGGAGAAGGCCATTCTTGCCCTCCCCAGGCTCCTAGAAAGGCTCTGAGGCCGAGAGAGAGCAAAAAAAACCCTACCAGAATTTCAAGTCAGCGAATGGGCCATTTTCTGTCTCCGGCATATGGGAGGTGGGGAAGGCCATTTTTGCCCTCCCAGGCTCCTAAGCATGCTGGAAACTGGGGAGAGGGTTTCACATACGCATGCAGTGGGGGCCAGGGGGCACATGGAATTATGGATATGGGCACACACACGCATAACCCCCGACATTCCCCACTTTTGGCACATTAACCAAAAAAGTTTTGCCATCATTGGTCTAGTCTTTTGCTCTCCCTCCTGTCTTCCAAGGTCATGCTAATCATAAAGTTTTGGATTTTGGGAAACAATGCTGTAGAATATCTACATTGCACACCATTACAGCAATGCACAGTGCAGATATGCATTAGATATTCCACAGCACTGTTCTCAACATCAACACTTTCAAGAAGTGAGGACTTCAATTCCCAGTATTCTCCAGCCAGGACGCTTCATGAATTCTGGGAGTTGAAGACCACCCATCTTAAAGTTATGAGAAAAGCTGTTCTAGAATACCACAACTTTACCTCAAGACCTTAGAAATGTATTGATATCATTACTCTATCTTCATCATTATTTTGGGAAGTGGGCCAGGATCTGATGGCATTGGCCTGGGATGAACCACATTTCCCAGTATCCGTAGTAACCAGTTCATGATTCTTTGCCATTTCTCATCTATAGTACCTCCATTAGTCTCAATCTGGGACAGCATTCAAGCATTCAGGGACAGCATCCAGAAAGTTATATATTGGTATATATATATCCTGAGAACAAATAGAAAACTAACAATACACATGTTTCCAGATAATGCAGTTTTTGTTTGCAAATTTCCACAGCATGCACAATTTTTGCAAATCATTTCCCCTTCCATAATAGCTTTTATACATCCTTTTTATGAATGTGTGCACTTTTATTAGCTTCCCTATAATATACTGCAAAACATTTATTATGGAACGCATTGTAAAATTTGAAAACTCCGGACTGTGAATGATAACTCAGTTGGTTCGTGCAGTGCCTTGATAATGCAATATTCGAATGTGGATGAAATGAATTTCCTCCCCATTGAAATATCACTAAATATTTTCAAATAAACACGGTCATTAGTTGAGGGGACAGGGACAGAGCATTTGCAGGTAGTCCTCAACTTACAACAGTTCATTTAATGACCATTTTTCACCCTTACATCCACTATAGCATCCCCATGGTCATATTATCAAAATTCAGATGCCTGGCAACTGACTCATACTTATGATGATTGTAGTGTCCATGAATCATGGGTTCAACTTTTGCAACCTTCTGACAACCAAAGGCAATGGGGAAGTCAGATGCACTTAACAATCAAGTTACTAATTTAACAAGTACAGTGATTTTCTTGGCAACTGTGGCCAGAACATTCATAAAACAGGGCAAAATTAAGTGAAGACACAAATGTTGGGCTCAATGTTGGTCATAAATTGAGGATTGTATTTCCATCTTCATTTTAGATTTCTCTTTCAGAATGGCTAAAAAGGTTATCTATATATTCCTTTTTAGTACTAATGGAAATCTGTTGATGGACTGTAACTTGCATCATTGCCCTTGGACCACTCCCAGAATTTCATGGGTAGAATTATATCTAAGTGGAAGTGATGTGCCGGTACCTTGAGGCTGTTAGGGTCTGGATGGGTGTCAACAGACTCAAACTCAACCCTGATAAGACAGAGTGGCTGTGGGTTTTGCCTCCCAAAGATAATTCCATCTGTCTGTCCATTACCCTGGGGGGGGATTATTGACCCCCTCAGAGAGGGTCCGCAACTTGAGCATCCTCCTCGATCCACAGCTTACATTAGAGAACCATCTTTCAGCTGTGGCGAGGGGGGGCGTTTGCCCAGGTTCGCCTGGTGCACCAGTTGCAGCCCTATCTGGACCGGGAGTCACTGCTCACAGTCATTCATGCACTCATCACCTTGAGGCTGGACTACTGTAATGCTCTCTACATGGGGCTACCTTTGAAAAATGTTCGGAAACTTCAGATTGTGCAGAATGCAGCTGCGAGAGCAATCATGGGCTTCCCTAGGTATGCCCATGTCACACCAATACTCCGCAGTCTGCATTGGTTGCCGATCAGTTTCCGGTCACAATTCAAAGTGTTGGTTATGACCTGTAAAGCCCTTCATGGCTTCGGACCAGAATATCTCCGGGACCGCCTTCTGCTGCACGAACCCCAGCAACCAGTTAGGTCCCACAGAGTTGGCCTTCTCCAGGTCCTATCAACTAAACAATGTTGGCTGGCAGGACCCAGGGGAAGAGCCTTCTCTGTGGTGGCCCCGACCTTCTGGAACCAGTTCCCTCCCGAGATTAGGATTGCCCCCCCCTCCTTGCCTTTCGTAAACTTCTTAAGATCCACCTCTGCCGTCAGGCATGGGGAATTGAGACATCTTCCCCAGGCCTATATAATTCCTGTATGGTATGTTGTGTGTATGTTTTTTAATTGTGGGGTTTTTCGTTTTTTAATATTAGATTTGTATTTTACATTGTGTTCTACTATTGCTGTAAGCCGCCCCGAGTCTACGGAGAGGGGCGGCATACAAATTTAATTAATAAATAAATAAATAAATGTAATAAATAAATAAATAAAAACTTCAAGGTATTGAAATCCATTCACAGCGAACGTCCAGTTTGAGACATTGGGCTGTTCTTGAACAGATGCAGAAGTTTACTTCCTTACAGTCTTAAGACTGCAATGTGAAAATGGTTTCCTCTTTGCTAGTTGCCCTTTTTGGGTGGGGGATTTTTTTTTTCTTAGCTTGATCTCTCTCCATATTCTAGGTCCTAGGAACTAAAATAACCAGACTATTTCTGAAACTCAATACTGACAAACCCTAAGAAGATTCCATACATCTGATTTTTTTCTCTCACTTTGATGTTTCCCACTGTTGATGCCATGTCTTCCTGCTGTCAGTTAAGATGCTTGGCAGGTTTGGGGGGTTGGAAATGAGACACACATATCAGAAATGGTTTGTCAGTGGATCGATTTGAACATGCCCAGCACAACATCACTGCTATTCATTCATGTTATCAATCCACCTTTCCACCTAAGCAAGTGTTTTGGCTTATTGGTGGATTTTAAAAAGAGGCCTGTCTATTTTGCTCAGGAATAGAACAGGGTGGTGACAGGGATCATTTGGCACAGGAGGAAAAGATTTCAGAGAAGAAATTATTCAACTGTCTATCGGTCTGTCTGTCTGTCTCTGTCTCTGTCTGTCTGTCTATGACAGCTGTCTGCCAAGAGGTTGTTACTTGTTCTAATCGTTAAAATGTGTCATGCTCAAAAATTCAAAAACAAAGATGATAGGTCGGGGGCAGATTTAATTAGAGTACAACAATTAAAACTTGGAGTTTAATTCTGCTGTTGTCTTCCAATGGGAGCTGCAAGGTTTTGGTAGCCGATGGCTGTCGGATCTTTTCTTGCCCAAAAGATTTTAAATAAATAAGGGGCGTACATAAGTGCACTAGCCTGCCTTTCGTCCCCTGTCCAATTGTCTCTCCTTATCTCATATCTCATATATCTTTTCTTCCTTTCATATATCTTCTCCTCTACTTTTATATCTTTTCTTTATATATAATACTTCATGTCTATCCTCTTCAATATGTATTGTGTATTGGACAGGCAGGGATACATACTCTCATCCACGGAAAGGGGTGGCATACAAATCTAATAAATAAATAAATAAATAAATAAATAAATAAATTAATTAATTAATAAATAGAGAGGGAGGGAGGAAAGGAGAGAGAGACAGCGAGAGAGACAGAGAAAGAAAGAATGGAAAAGAAACCTCTGAGAATTTATGGATTCAAGATTTTGCAGAAAACCAAGGTTGGGTTTCAGGTTCAAATATCCCCACCTTTTTTTAAAAAAATGTTTTTCATTTCTGAGAGAAAACTGAGCGTAGTCTGAATGAAGCCAATTTTGTACTGCCATTACTATTATCATGTTGAGCTGCTATGGACAGGGGACGATCTGGTTTCCTTCCACATGAAAGAATGAATCCAAAAGAACAGTTTGTTCTTTGAATTATTGTGTGTGCTTCACTGGCTTGATCTTTACACCTCAACATTCTGAGTGGAAATTGTGTTCGCAATACTTAGCGTTAGGTTTGGATTTTTATTTTATTTTTGGTGCCATTTGGCCTCCTGAACTAGTTCTCATAAAATGCTAGACCGTTACCGAGAAAAGTTAATACATGCAGAAAAGATTGATGATGAGAGGAAGATGGGAAACACATAACCTGCATCATAAAATAAACTCTTCTTTTTCAACGATTCTCTTATATAAATATGCCACAGCAGGCTGTCTTATCAAAGAGAAGGTAGAGTATGACTTTGCATTCCTTGGTGAGAAGCCATCTCACGA